>NW_023270459.1:9276668-9367144 GCF_011800145.1 Mirounga leonina | reverse complement strand
TCAACACCCAAAGAACAAAGAATCCAATCAAGAAATGGGCAGAAGACATGAACAGACATTTTTCCAAAGAAGACATCCAAATGGCCAACAGACACATGAAAAAGTGTTCAATATCGCTCGGCATCAGGGAAATCCAAATCAAAACCTCAATGAGATACCACCTCACACCAGTCAGAATGGCTAAAATTAACAAGTCAGGAAACGACAGATGTTGGTGGGGATGCGGAGAAAGGGGAACCCTCCTACACTGTTGGTGGGAATGCAAACTGGTGCAGCCACTCTGGAAAACAGTATGGAGGTTCCTCAAAAAGTTGAAAATAGAGCTACCATATGATCCAGCAATTGCACTACTGGGTATTTACCCCAAAGATACAAAAGTAGGGATCCGAAGGGGTACGTGCACCCCGATGTTTATAGCAGCAATGTCCACAACAGCCAAACTGTGGAAAGAGCCAAGATGTCCATCGACAGATGAATGGATAAAGAAGAGGTGGTATATATATACAATGGAATATTATGCAGCCATCAAAAGGAATGAGATCTTGCCATTTGCAATGACGTGGATGGAACTGGAGGGTATTATGTTGAGTGAAATAAGTCAAACAGAGAAAGACATGTATCATATGATCTCACTGATATGGGGAATTCTTAATCGCGGGAAACAATCTGGGTGTTGTGGGAGTGGGGGGGGGGGTGGGAGGGATGGGGTGACTGGGTGATAGACACTGGGGAGGGTATGTGCTCTGGTAAGCGCTGTGAATTGTGCAAGACTGTTGAATCTCAGATCTGTACCTCTGAAACAAATAATGCAATATATGTTAAGAAAAAAAAAAAAGAAGAAGAAGAAGAAGGTAGCGGGAGGGGAAGAATGAAGCGGGGGAAATTGGAGGGGTAGACGAACCATGAGAGACGATGGACTCTGAAAAACAAACAGGGTTCTAGAGGGGAGGGGGTTGGGAGGATGGGTTAGCCTGGTGGTGGGTATTGAGGAGGGCACATTCTGCATGGAGCACTGGGTGTTGTGCACAAACAATGAATCATGGAACACTTCATCTAAAACTAATGTTGTAATGTATGGGGATTAACATAAGAATAAAAAAATTAAAAAAAAAAAAAACCGATGTACCCTGATGGTCAAATTGGTCAAATCATCTGACTACATTCTCTTTGGATTTCCTTTAATCCTAATTTTTTGACCTTTTGTTTCCACTAAAATGGCACTTGGTTATTCTAACAATAATTTGTGCTGAAAACCACCTGAATTGCTTTAAAGTCAAATGGGCAGTTGGAAAAAGGAAATGTCAAGGTGCCCCAAGCCCAAGAGTCATAAAACATCCTGCCATTACAATTCAACATCAGGCAAGTGCTATAAAGAGGTTATAGGTAAAGAGATGTCACCAGTAAGGAACCTCTCCTGCTCAGTGCCTGAGAATCCAGACTAGACTAGATTGGACCTTCCACCTGTGGTGGCTCCTCTTCTTCTGCAACACCTCATCCATCACAGGCCAATGCAGCAATTCTGCAGTAGAGGTCTGACACTCCAGATTCCCAGAACCCAGGAGCCAGTGCTTCTCTGATCCACTTCCTGGCCAGCTGTCCAAAAACTCTGCACCGTCTCTCACACCATATGCATTTCTCATGAAGGTGACAATTACTCATGCCCACCTTCAGAAGACCAAAACACACACACAAAAAGTCATTTAAAAAAAGGCAACGTGTTATACTCTGACCCTAGAAGCCTTCACTGGTAGATGATTTCTGGCTTCCTCTGTATTTGACACAGTCAATTGTCATCTCTCAACATAAAGTTTTCCCCCAATGATGACAAGATACGGGGTTTAGGAAAGAAAATGTATGCTGGAGGGGAAGGAGGGGGAGGCTCATATCTGCAGTACAAGAAGCAGGGGCTGCTCCCAGCTCTGTCATTTTTCCTTCTCAGAAAGGATAATTAGGGAGCATCAAATAGTATTCATGTTAGAGTACTGGAACAGATGAAGGTTTAACTTCATCTATCAGGTGCAATTTCCCACGTTATTATAGGTTAGTAAAAATCAAATTTCCTGGTCACCTTTTGAAGGTGTGGCTGTCCCAGGTTTCATCCAGTAACACATTGCATAGCTTTATCCCTTCCAATTAGTGCCTGATGCAGGAATTGATGTACTAAAAATTAACTTCATTGATCTTCATCTGAGAATATGGTTAACAAGGCATAATTTTTTTCTAATCAATGCTATTAATCAATTACCTAATGAAAGAAAAATAAAGGAAGGGCTTCCTTGGCATCAGAATGAATTTATATACCTCTAATGCAGCATGCCCAAACCTCAGGACTGGTTCTCTGTTCAGGACTCTGCATTAATAACAGATAACTTTCATGCACAATGAGAAATTTGTGCTCTGTACTTTCAGGACAGCATGTGTGTCTCCAGGAGGGAAGGGAAATCACCTCCTAAAGCAATCAGCCTCGGGGCAAACAGAACTTAGTGCCCAGCATAGCTAGGTGAAGCAGAGTGGCCCACTTTACAGAAGATGCAGGCACAGGAGGGCTCCCCACATCTGCCCCTCTAGTGGTCTTTGCATACAGTTTTATCAAGATCCTCAGTGGAAGGAAGGCCAGGAAATGATAAGGAAGGAAAAAATAATAAAGAAGGAAAACGTTTTACTTCCCCCAGTTACAGCCAACCAAGATAGTCAAAGTCTCAGGACTGTGTCCACTCAGATGAAATTCTAAGTCCACGTTTTCATTGTGGAGGCAAAACTGTGAAATTAGCCAAGTCACTTTTTATCTCCTCCCTTGTTCTCCACCCTCCATCCCCATCCTGACTCCTTACACCAGGCTCAACTGCCAGGTGAGGGGCTCACTTGTTACATGGCAGAGTTTCTTTACTACCCTTAATTGGTGTTTATATTTAAAAACTAAACCTCTGGGGTGCCTGGGTGGCTCAGTTGTTAAGCGTCTGCCTTCGGCTCAGGTCATGGTCCCAGGGTCCTGGGATCGAGTCCCGCATCGGGCTCCCTGCTCCGCGGGAAGCCTGCTTCTCCCTCTCCCATTACCCCTGCTTGCGTTTCCTCTCTCGGTGTGTCTCTCTCTGTCAAATAAATAAATCTTAAAAAAAAAATTTTTTTTTAATAAATAAATAAATAAAAACTAAACCTCTGGAAAAAGGAATGCTCCCCCTGAAGGAATGACTCTCTCTTGGAATTCCAAGCACCCTGGTTCTTGGAGCAGGAGCATGCCTGTTACTCTATGGGTGGGGGTGGGGGACAGGGGTATTTTATGGTGCTCCTGGATTCACAATGCTCAGGAAGTAACCTCTTCTGCATAAGCATGAGGCAACCCCTCTTTGTGCCTCTCAGTGGATTGCAGACATGCAGTCATTCGTGCATCCCTCACAGACGCTCTCTACATGTCCGTAGGTCTCCCACACTGGATTCCCACAGTCAGCCTGAAAAACAAGGGGCAGCACCCCGTTCCACCACCCTTGCCACCTTCTGCCTCCCTTCCACAAGCACTTGCTGTTCCTTGATAAGGAGGAGGGAAAACTACACTCCAGGGCTTCCTAACCCAAATGTCACAAATAAATGTCACCAGATAATGTCCAACGTCTAAATAAATAAATAAATAAAGCTTAATTGGTAGCAATTTTGCTAAGTAGCTTCAGCTCCCTTTGTCTTGATTTCTACCTCCATGAACACAGAAAAGGACACTTGTCACATGAAATTCATGAGCTCATGTATAGACATACATCATTGCCCCATGTTTTATTATTTACTCTGCGGGTAGGAGTGTCTCTCTCTGTGGTAATAACAAGGGCACTGGGCAGAAAATCATTTCATAGTAAAAGAAAAAAGGACACTTTCAAAAACAAACAAACCCCACCGAAGTGGAAATTCCCTCACCTTCCTCTAAGCAGCCCCATCCAGGACCCGCTGCAATCTACCCTTGATCCAGCCAGCGGAACCGCTCCTCGCCTCCTCTCCCTCCACCTCACTGATGCACCATCAATTTCCGAATGTGAGCCACAATCACGCCTCTTCCCCAGGGTCTCATCATTCTTCTCTCCTTTTAACCTCTATCTTGTTTAAACCACTTAACTCGGTCACCATCCATTATGACAGGGAAAGTGTTGATCAAAATCAAGTTACATTGTTTGGAGAGGAATAACCCCATCTCCTGGATGGTCGTGGTTTTTAGTACCCAGGGCTGCAATTCTTTGAAGTGGATGGTAAACCGGGTTTTGACAGGCTGGGAGGAAAATAACTCCAAGACTCTGGAGGAGGCTGCCAGCCACTGATTCAATCCTTGTGTTAGGCTGCCATCTCGTGACACACTGGGATATGCAGCTGAGGACCCAAGGCAGCATTTACATCTAATATTCTAAAACCTTCCCCCCTCCTCCCCAAAATGTAAACCAATAAATAATAAATGCCAATATAACCTATCTTAACCTAAGTGGCTGATTTAATATTAAAGTCAATTCTTCTTCAGGCATCAAGGAACCTCATTATATAGGAAAGCAGATTTCACAGCTTACTCAACCTTTGTCAGAAATCTAGTGTGTCGGTCATTGGCACCTCAGACCACCTCCCCCCTCATGTTCTCCCCACCACCCAACCCTGTGTCAGATGAGCTGGGCCCTATTCTTGGTTATGAGCCAGGTGTGGGGGCCTCCCTCACCGCCATCAGCGCACCAAGAGCTGAGACCAACAGGCCTCCAGGAGTGTGCTAGAGATGGATCTGCCATCGATACCCTCATAACTCCCAGGTGCCCCCCCTGAGTCCAGAGGACTATGACAAATAGAGGAGCCCCTCCAAGCTCACCAAGAGGGCTGTTATCCCGGCTAGGCCCTGACTGCTCCGTAGACCAGCACCAGGGATAAATTGTAGCTGGTCCTCCCTATTACTTCACTGACAAACAGGAATGAACCCTCATTAATGAGGTCTTACTTGGCTACTGAGAAGATTAGAAAATGACTCAGAGTCCAGCCCAGCCCTGGAGCCATTCTCCAGCTGGCAAGCTCCACATCCCAGCTCTCCAGTTGCCTGAGGCTCTGGGACGTGGCCCTCAGGGCCCAGAGCTCGCAGAGAACCTTTTCCGGGACATGACTCCTCTCCAGTAGGGCAGTAGGGGCTTCAGGAGGGCAGGTAAGAGTCCCCAGGGCACCTTTCATTTAACAAGCAAGACACAGGGGCCCAGAGAGTGCTCGGCAGGTAAATATCTGTTTATCAGATGATTAAAAAGGAAAGTGTGTGTGGTCTGGGGATATATTCTCAGTAGTTATAAAAAGGTTAAGTTTGCACACATAGGCCACTGCCATCACAGGAAACGCTGAAAACATTTTTCAGCTGTAGAATGACTGTTTCTTTTTATCTCAATGAAGTCCCAAAAGTTCATTTTCGCTTTTGTTTCACTTAACTTTGGAGACGTGTCTTGAAAGAAGTTACCTGGCCAATGTCGAAGAGGTTACTGCTCATGTTCTCCTCTAGGATTTTGATGGATTCCTGTCTCACATTGAGGTCTTTCATTCATTTTGAGTTTATCTTTGTGAATGGTGTTAAAGAATGGTCCACTTTCATTCTTCTGCATGTGGCTGTCCACTTTTCCCAGCACCAGTTATTGAAGACATTGTCTTTTTTCCATTGGATATTCTTTCCTGCTTTGCCAAAGATTATTTGACCATAGAGTTGAGGGTCCATTTCTGGGCTCTCTATTCTGTTCCACTGATCTATGTGTCTGTTTTTGTGCCAGTTCCATGTCTTGATGATGACAGCTTTGTAGTAGAGCTTGAAGTCAGGAATTGTGATGCCACCAGCTTTTGTTTTCTTTTTCATCATTCCCCTGGTGATTTGGGGTCTTTTTTGGCTCCATACAAATTTTAGGATGGTTTGTTCCAGCTCTGTGAAAAATGTCAATGGTATTTTGATACAGATTGCCTTGAATGCAATAGATTGCTCTGGACAGCATAGATATTTTAACAGTGTTTATTCTTTCAATCCATGAGCATGGAATGTTTTTCCATCTTTTTGTGTCTGCCTCAATTTCTTTCATAAGTATTATGTAGTTTCTAGAGTACAGATCCTTTACCACTTTGGTTAGGTTTATTCCTACGTATCTTGTGGTTGTTGGTGCAATTGTAAATGGCATAGATTCCTTAATTTCTCTTTCTTCAGTCACATTGTTTGTGTATAGAAATGCCACTGATTTCTTGGCATTGATCTTTTATCCTGCCATGTTGCTGAATTGCTGTATGAGTTCTCGCAATTTTGGGGTACAGTTGTTTGGGTTTTCCAATAAATTATCACGTCACCTGTGAGGAGAAAGAGTTTGACTTCTTCTTTGTCAATTCAGATGCCTTTTATTTCTTTTTGTTGTGTGATTGCTGAGGCTAGGCCTTCCAGTACTATGTTGAACAGTAGTGGTGACAGTGGGCATTCTGTTGTGTCCCTGACCTTAAGGGAAAAGCTCTAAGTTCTTCCCCATTGATAATGTTATTCACTGTGGGATTTTCATAAATGGCTTTTAAGATATTGAGATATGTTCTCTCTATCCCTATACTTTGAAGAATTTTCATCAAGAAAGGATGCTGTATTTTGCCAAATGTTTTTTCTGCATCAATTGAAAGGATCATATGGTTCTTGTCTTTTCTTTTATTAATGTGCTCTATCACATTGATTGATTGCGAATGTTGAGCCACCTTTGCATCCCAGGAATAAATCCCACCTGGTCATGGTGAATAATCCTTTTAATGTACTGTTGGTTCCTATTGGCTAAGATCTTGGTGAGTATTTTGGCATCTGTGTTCAACAGGGATATTGGTGTGTAATTCTCCTTTTTGATGGGGTCTTTGTCTGGTGTTGGGATCAAGGTAATGCTGGCCTCATAAAATGAGTTTGGAAGTTTTCCTTCCATTTCTTTTTTTTTGAAACAGCTTCAGCAGAACAGATATTATTTCTCCTTTAAATGTTTGGTAAAATTCCCCTGAGAAGCCATCTGACCCTGGACTCTTGTTTTTGGGGAGGTTTTTGATTATTGCTTCAATTTCCTTGCCATTTATTGTTCTGTTCAGATTTTCTACCTCTTCCTGTTTCAATCTTGGTAGTTTATAAGTTTCCAGGAATGCATCCATTTCTTCCAGACTGCCTAATTTGTTGGCATATAGTTACTCATAATATGTTCTAACAATTGTCTGTATTTCCTTGGTATTGGTCGTGATCTCTCCCTTTTCGTTCATGATTTTATTAATTTGGGTCCTTTCTCTTTTCTCATGGATAAGTCTGGGCAGAGGTTTATTGATCTTATTAATTATTTCAAAGAACCAAATTCTAGTTTCATTGATCTGTTCTACTGGTTTTTTGTTTGTTTTTGGTTTCTAGTTCATTGATTTCTGCTCTATCATTATTATTTCTCTTCTCCTGCTTGTTTTAGGCTTTATTTGCTATTCTTTCTCCAGGTCCTTTTAGGTGTAAAGTTAGTTTGTGTATTTGTGATTTTTCTAATTTTTTTGAGAGAAGCTTGGATTACTATGTACTTCCCTCTTAAGACTGCCTTTGCTGTATCCCATATGTTTTGGACTGATGTGTTTTCATTCTATTAGTTTGCATAAATTGTTTAAGTTCTTCTTTAATTTCCTGGTTGACCCACTCATTCTTTAGTAGGATGCTCTTTAATCTCCAACTGTTCAAGTTCCTTCCAAATTTCTTCTTGTGATTGAGTCCTAGTTTCAAAGTATTGTGGTCTGAAAATATGCAGGGAATAATCTCAATCTTTTGGTATTGATTGAGACCTGATTTGTGACCCAGTATGTGATCTATTCTGGAGAAAGTTCCATGTGCACTCAAGAAAAATGAGTATTCTGTTAATTTAGGTTGGAATGACTGTATATATCGTGAAGTCCATCTGGTCATTCAAAGCCCTTGTTTCTCCATTGATCTTCTACCTAGATGATCTATCCATTGCTGTGAGTGGGGTGTTAAAGTCCCCTGATATCTTTGTATTATCAATATGTTTCTTCACTTTGCTTATTAATTGGTTTATATAATTAGCTGCTCCTACATTGGAGGCATAGATATTTAAAATTGTTAGATCTTCTTGTTGGATAGACCCTTTAAGTATAATATAGTGTCCCTCTACATCTCTTACTACAGTCTTTCATTTAAAATCTAATTTGTCTGATATGAGGATTGCTACCCCAACTTTCTTTTGAGGTCCATTAGTGTGGTAAATTGTTCTCCACCCCCTCACTTTCAGTCTGGAGGTGCCTTCAGGTGTATAATGAGTCTCCTGTAGACAGCATATGGATGGTTTTTGCTTTTTTATCCAATTTGATACCCTGTGTCTTTTGGTTGAAGCATTCAGCCCATGTACATTCAGAATAACTATTGAAAGATATGAATTTGGTGCCATTGTATTGCCTGTAAAGTCCCTGTTTCTGTAGATTGTCTTTGTTTCTTTCTGGTCTATGTGACTCTTGGGGTCTCTCTTCGCTTACAGAATCCCCCTTAATAGTTCTTGCAGAGCTGGCTTGGTGGTCACATATTCTTCCTGTCACATATTCTTCCAGGACAGACAGAGTTTCTGTCTGTCCTGGAAGTTCTTTATCTCTCCTTCCATTCTGAATGACGGCCTTGCTGGATAAAGTATTCTTGGCTCTATGTTTTTCTCGTTTAGGACCTGAATATATCTTGCCAGCCCTTTCTGGCCTGCTAGGTTTCTGTGGACAGGTCTGATGTTATTCTGATGTTCCTCCCTCTGTACGTAAGCAATCTCTTCTCCCTAGCTGCTCTCAGGTTAGTTTCTTTGGCTCTAAGATTTGCAAGCTTCACTATTATATGTCCAGTGTTGATCTATTTTTATTGATTTTGGGAGGGGGTCCTCTCTGCCTCTTGGACATGAATGCTTTATTTTCCTCTGCAGATTAAGGAAGTTCTCAGCCATGATTTGCTCAAATATACCTTCTAGTCCCCCTCTCTCCCCCTCCCTGGGATTCCACTAATTCATTGTTTCATTTCAAGACATCATTAAATTCTCGAAGCCTTTCTTCATGGGCTATTAGTTGTCTTTCTCTCTTTAACTTCCTTCCTTTCTGTCAGTCTGTCCTCTAGATCCCTTATTCTCTCTTCTGCCTCATTGACCCTAACTGTTAGAGCATCCAATTTAGACTGCATCTCATTCATAGTATTTTTAAGTTCAGCCTGGTTAGATCTCTTTTCAACCCTTAGAGATTCTGTATTGTTGTTTATACTTTTCTCAAGCCTAGCTATTAACTTCATAATTGCTATCCTGAATTCCATCTCTGACATCTTATTTATATCCATATTGATTAGTTCTGTGGCAGAGAACATTGCCTTTGGTTCTTTCCTTTGTTGTAAATTCCTTCTTCTAGTCATTCTGACCAGGGAAGAATGGGTGAGTGAATGAACAGAGTCCAAAATATCAACCATGACTTAAGCAAATGTACCCTAGAAAAAATCTGAAGTGGTCAGAAGCCACCACAGAAAAGTGAACAAAACCAAAATGAAACAAAACAATTAAAAAAAGGGTGGGGAGAGAGAGACTAGAATCTCACAGTGTGGACAAAGCAGGGTGATCCACTTGCTCCTGATTGAATTTTGGTCTGTGTGTTAGAAGACACTACATTCCAAAATTGCAAAGAAACCCAAACTTTTATATATATATATGTAAAATATATATATAATATATAAAAAATATATGTAAAAAATATATAATATATATAAATATATGTAATATAAAAATATATATATAAATTGAATAAAACAAAAAAAGAATAGAATGAGGAGGCATAAATCTATAAAAATGTAGATATAAAAAATGAAAGTTAAAAAGCATCTTACAAACATAAGTTGGTAAAATGAGAATCTAGTTGAAACGGGAAAAAGGTAAAAAAAATAGAAAAAAATAAATAAATGGAAAATTTTAGACTGAAGGATAACGAGTTGTGAGGAAACACCTGGAGCTCAATATACTACTTATCGCTGGCGCGGGAGTTTTACACTCTTGTGGAATCCATAAGCTTGTCATTCACCTGTTCTTCCAGTCTGTCTCTGGGGGAGGGGCCTGCTGTTCTGCTTCTCAGGTGTCTTTGCCTGGGTGGAATTGCTCCACCCCTTGTCAGGGGGATGGGCTCAATGTGAGCTGGTTGTCTGTGTGGCTTTTTTTTCCTTGGCGACTTTCCCTGCCCCTGTTCTGAGGTTCAAAGCAAAAATGGCCATGGCCAGATCACCGGCCCAGAACCACAAGACTGTGGTCCCCTCTGTTCAATAAACCCCCTGGGTCAAACTGTCTCCACTTCTGAGTGTACCGAACTCTGCAGACTCCCAAAGTTCATGCCCACTGCAATCCTCCCAGGGGAATTCCCAGGGACCCGTAAGCATTACTTGCTTTGTGTCTTTGCAACTGCCAGTGGTTATGGGCTCGTGTATGCACCCTGCTCCGCTGCTCCCAAGTGACAGCTGGGTGCTGCCCTATTGTCCTTTCTGAGGCCACCACCACCCTGAGAGCTGTTGCCCAGTCGTGGGCACAGCCATTTTGTCCCTCTCAGGGACATGTTTCAGTCCTTCTCAGGGTGCTCAGGCAAAGAGCGGTTTCCTTACTGGTCCGGCTCACGGTTTATGGTGAACAGAGCTGAGAATCCTTCCTGGGCTCACTGACCATAACCAGTTTCCCCACTCCACGGCTTGAGCACTCTATCAGCTCAGGCACCCCTGTTATTTCTGTGTCTCTTGGGATCCTGAGATCACAATGACCCACCTAGAATTCTGCCTTTTTCATCCCCTGAGCCCCTTTCAGAAAGAGATGTCTCTCACTGGAGCAGATTTCTAAGGGTCCAGATTCTGCACTCCGGTGTTATATCAATCTCCAGTAGCCAGCTTATGGAGGCCCCCTCACTCCTCCGTTTATCTTCCGATATTTCCCCACATATTCACAACTCCACACCTCCTACCTTGCAAAAAGCAGTCATTGTTCTGCTTGTAGTATTCCAGATATATTTTCATACACATCAGGCGGAATTCGTGGGTATTCAGAATGGTTTGATAGATGTCTAGCTAAATTCGAGGGACCAGATGAAATGAGGTCCCCTACTCATCTGCCATCTTGCCCCCCAATCTTGTATTTTTATCCATTCAGTCACCCTATGTCTTTAGATTGGAGCATCTAGTCCATTTAATTATTGATTGGCATGTACTTATTACCATTTTGTTAATTGTCTTATAGTTGTTTTGGAGTTCTTTGTTCTTTTCTTCTCCTCTTATTCCTTCCTTTGTGGTTTGATGACTTTTTTTTAGTGTTATGTTGGGATTCCTTTCCTTTCCTTTTTTGCTTATCTATTATAGGTTTTGGTTTTTACCATGGGGTTCATATAGAACATGCTAAGTATATATCACCCTATATTAAGCTGAATTTCACTTAAGTTCAAACACATTCTAAAAGCACTACATTTTTACCCCCCACCTCTCCATTGTTTAGGTTATATTATCATATCATATTTTACATCTTTTTATTTTGTGAATTCCTTAGCTAATTTTTTTTTAGAAATAATTGACTTTATTACTTCTGTCTTTTAACCTTCATACCAGCTTTATAAGTGACTGATCTACTACCTTTACTATATGTTTGCTTTTACCAACAAAGTTTATTTCCTTTCATAATTTTCTTATTTCTACATATGGCCTTTCCTTTTCTGCATAAAGAAGTCCCTTCAACATTTCTTGTAAGGCTGGTTTAGTGGTTAAACTCCTTTAACTTCTGTCTAGGAAACTCTATCTCTCTTTTAATTCTGAATGATAACCTTACTACGTAGAGTATTCTTGGTTGCAAGTTTTTTCCTATCAGCACTTTGAATATATCTTGCCACTGCCCTCTGGCCTACAAAGTTTCTGCTGAAAAATCAGCTGGAAGACTTATGGGGTTTCACTTGTAAATAACTATTTGCTTTTCTCTTACTACTTTTAAGATTCTCTCTTTATCATTACTTTTTGCCATTTTAATTACTACGTGTCATGATGCAGCCCTCCTTGGGTTCATTGTTTGAAGCTCTCTGGGATTCCCAGACCTAGATATCGGTTTCAAACCCCAGGTTAGGGAAGTTTTCAGCCATTATTTCCTCAAATAAGTTTTCTGTCCCTTTATCTCTCTCCTCTTCTGGGATCCCTCTAATGTGAACGTTAGTAAGCCTGATGTTGTCCCAGGGGTCCCTTAACCTTTCCTCACTTTTAAAATTCTTTTTTGTTTTTGCTGTTCAGCTTGGGTGCTCTACCCTGTCTTCCAGGTCACTGATCCATTCCTTCAATCCCCTATTCTACTATTGATTCCCTCTAGTTCATTTTTCTTTTATTTTTATTATTTTTATTTATTTTTTGTAGTTTTTAATTTTATTATGTTATGTTAGTCACCATACAATACATCATTAGTTTTTGATGTAGTGATCCACGATCCATTGTTTTCATATAACACCCAGTGCTCCATGCAGTACGTGCCCTCCTTAATACCCATCACCGGGCTAACCAATCCCCCCTCCCCCCTCCCCTCTAAAACCCTGTTTGTTTCTCAGGTCCGTAGTCTCTCATGGTTCATCTTTCCCTCCAATTCCCCCCGCCCATTTTTCCCTTCCTTCTCCTAATGTCCTCCATGTTATTCCTTATGTTCCACAAATAAGTGAAACCATATGACAATTGACTTTCTCTGCTTGACTTATTTCACTTAGCATAATCTCCTCCAGTCCCATCCATGTTGATGTAAAAGTTGGGTATTCGTCTTTTCTGATGGCTGAGTAATATTCCGTTGTATATATGGACCACATCTGCTTTATGCATTCATCTGTTGAAGGGCATCTCGGCTCTTTCCACAGTTTGGCTATTGTGGACATTGCTGCTATGAACATTGGGGTGTATGTGGCCCTTCTTTTCACTACATCTGTGTCTTTGGGGTAAATAGCCAGTAGTGCAATTGCTGGGTCATAGGGTAGCTCTATTTTTAAACTTTTGAGGAACCTCCACACTGTTTTCCAAAGTGGCTGTACCAACTTGCATTCCCACCAACAGTGTAAGAGGGTTCCCCTTTCTCCACAACCTCTCCAACATTTGTTGTTTCTTTCCCTGTCCATTTTGGCCATTCTAACTGGTGTAAGGTGGTATCTCAGTGTGGTTTTGATTTGGATTTCCCTGATGGCTAATGATGATGAACATTTTTTCATGTGTCTGTTAGCCATTTGTATGTCTTCTTCAGAGAAGTGTCTTTTCATCTCTTCTGCCCACTTTTTGACTTGAGTATTTGTTTTTTGGGTGTTGAGTTTGAGAAGTTCTTTATAGATCTTGGATACCAGCCCTTTATCTGTAGTGTCATTTGCAAATATCTTCTCCCATTCTGTGGGTTGCCTCTTTGTTTTGTTGACTGTTTCCTTTGCTGGGCAGAAGCTTTTTATCTTGATGAAGTCCCAAAAGTTCATTTTTGCTTTTGTTTCACTAGCTTTTGGAGATGTATCTTGAAAGAAGTTGCTGTGGCTGATGTCAAAGAGGTTACTGCCTATGTTCTCCTCTAGGATTTGGATGGATTCCTGTCTCACACTGAGGTCTTTCATCCACTTTGAGTTTATCTTTGTGAGTGGTGTTAGAGAATGGTCGAGTTTCATTCTTCTGCATGTGGCTGTCCAATTTTCCCAGCACCATTTATTGAAGAGACTGGCTTTTTTCCATTGCATGTTTTTTCCTGCTTTGTCAAAGATTATTTGACCATAGAGTTGAGGGTCCATATCTGGGTTCTCTATTCTGTTCCTTGGTCTGTATGTCTGTTTTTGTGCCAGTACCATGCTGTCTTGGTGATCACTGCTTTGTAATATAGCTTGAAATCAGGCAACGTGATGCCCCCAGCTTGGTTTTTCTTTTTCAACATTTCCTTGGCGATTTGGGGTCTTTTCTGATTCCATAAAAATTTTAGGATTGTTTGTTCCAGCACTTTGAAAAATGTCATTGGAATTTTGATCGGGATGGCATTGAAGGTATAGATTGCTCTGGGTAGCATAGACATTTTAACAATGTTTATTCTTCCAATCCATGAGCATGGAATATTTTTCCATCTTTTTGTGTCTTCTTCAATTTCTTTCATGAGTGTTTTGTAGTTCCTAGAGTATAGATCCTTTACCTCTTTGGTTAGGTTTATTCTGAGGTATCTTATGGGTTTTGGTGCTAATGTAAATGGAATCGTTTCTTTAATTTCTCTTTCAACAGTTGCGTTGTTAGTGTATAAGAAAGCAACTGATTTCTGTGCATTGATTTTGTATCCTGCCACATTACTGAATTGCTGGATGAGTTCTAGTAATTTGGGGGTGGAGTCTTTTGGGTTTTCCACATAAAGTATCATGTCGTCTGTGAAAAGAGAGAGTTTGACTTCTTCTTTGCCAATTTGAATACCTTTTATTTCTTTTTGTTGTCTGATTGCTGTTGCTAGGACTTCTAGTACTATGTTGAACAACAGTGGTGAAAGTGGGCACCCTTGACATGTTCCTGATCTTAAGGGAAAGGCTCTCAGCTTTTCCCCATTGAGGATGATATTTGCTGTGGGTTTTTCATAGATGGATTTTATGAGCTTGAGGAATGTTCCCTCTATCCCTATACTCTGGAGAGTTTTAATCAGGAAAGGATGTTGTATTTTGTCAAATGCTTTTTTGCATCAATTGAGAGGACCATATGGTTCTTCTCCCTCCTATTAATGTGTTCTATCACATTGATTGATTTGCGAATGTTGAACCACCCTTGCATCCCGGGGATAAATCCCACTTGGTCGTGGTGGATGATCCTTTTAATGTATTGTTGGATCCTATTAGCCAGGATTTTGGAATCCATATTCATCAGGGATATCAGTCTGAAATTCTCCTTTTTGATGGGGTCTTTGCCTGGTTTGGGGATTAAGGTCATGCTGGCCTCATACACGGAGTTTGGAAGTTTTCCTTCTGTTTCTATTTTTTGAAACAGCTTCAGTAGAATAGGCATTATTTCTTCTTTGAATGTTTGGTAGAATTCCGCAGGGAATCCATCAGGCCCTGGACTCTTGTTTTTTGGGAGGTTTTTGATCACTGCTTCAATCTCGTTACTGGTTATTGGCCTATTCAGGTTGTCAATTTCTTCCTGTTTCAGTCTTGGCAGCTTATAGGTTTCCAGGAAGGCCTCCATTTCATCCAGATTGCTCAGTTTATTGGCATATAGTTGTTGATAATAATTTCTAATAATTGTTTCTATTTCCTTGGTGTGAGTCTTGATCTCTCCCCTTTCATTCATAATTTTATTAATTTGGGTCCTTTCTCTCTTCTTTTGGATAAGTCTGGCCAGTGGTTTATCAATCTTATTAATTCTTTCAAAGAACCAACTTCTAGTTTCGTTGATCTGATCTACTGTGTTTCTGGTTTCTAATTCATTGATTTCTGCTCTAATTTTAATTATTTCTCTTCTAATGTGTGGCTTAGGCATCGTTTGTTGCTTTTTCTCTAGTTCTTTAAGGTGTAGAGTTAGTTGGTGAATTCGGGATTTTTCTATTTTTTTGAGTGAGGCTTGGATGGCTATGTATTTCCCCCTTAGGACCGCCTTTGCAGTATCCCATAGGTTTTGGACCGATGTGTTTTCGTTGTCATTGATTTCCATGAATTGTTTAAGTTCTTCTTTGATTTCTTGGTTGACCCAAACATTCTTGAGCAGAGTGGTCTTTAGCTTCCAAGTGTTTGAATTTCTGCCAAATTTTTTCTTGTGATTGAGTTCCAGTTTTAGAGCACTGTGGTCTGAGAATATGCAGGGAATAATCTCAAACTTTTGGTATTGGTTGAGACCTGATTTGTGACCCAGTATGTGGTCTATTCTGGAGAAAGTCCCATGTGCACTCGAGAAGAATGAGTATTCTGTTGTTTTAGGATGGAATGTTCTGTAAATATCTATGAGGTCCATCTGGTCCAATGTATCATTCAAAGCTCTTGTTTCCTTGTTGATTTTCTGCTTAGATGATCTGTCCATTGCTGAGAGTGGAGTATTGAGGTCTCCTACAATTAACGTATTGTTATCAATATGACCCTTTATTTTGGTTAACAGTTGGCTTATGTAGATGGCTGCTCCCATGTTGGGGGCATAGATATTTACAATTGTTAGATCTTCTTGTTGGATAGACCCTTTAAGAATGATATAGTGTCCTTCTGTGTCTCTTATTACAGACTTCAGTTTAAAATCTAACTTGTCTGATATAAGTATTGCTACCCCAGCTTTCTTTTGAGGTCTGCTGGCATGGAAGATAGATCTCCATCCCTTCACTTTCAGTCTGGATGTATCTTTAGGTTCAAAATGAGTCTCTTGTAGACAGCATATGGATGGGTCCTGTCTTTTTATCCAATCTGTAACCCTGTGCTGTTTTATGGGAGCGTTTAGGCCATTCACATTGAGAGTGATTATTGAAAGATATGAATTAATTGTCATTATGTTGCCTGTGAAGACATTGTTTTTATAGACTGTCCCTGTAAATTTCTGTTGTAGATCACTCTTGAGGTCTTTCTCCTTTTATAGAACCCCCCTTAATATTTCTTGCAAGGCTGGCTTAGTGGTCACATATTCTTTCAACTTCTGCCGGTCGTGGAAGCTCTGCATCTCTCCATCCATTCTAAATGAAAGCCTTGCTGGATAAAGTATTCTTGGCTGCATGTTCTTCTCATTTAGTACCCTGAATATGTCTTGCCAGGCCTTTCTGGCTTGCCAGGTCTGTGGATAGGTCTGACGTTATTCTGATGTTCCTCCCTCTGTACGTAAGGACTCTCTTCCCCCTAACTGCCCTTAAGATGGTTTCCTTGGTTCGAAGATTTGCAAGTTTTACTATTACATGCCAGGGTGTTGGCCTGTTTTCCTTGATCTTAGGAGGGGTCCTCTCTGCCTCTAGGAGTCGAATGTTTGTTTCATTCCCCAGATTAGGGAAGTTCTCAGCTACGATTTGCTCAAATACATCTTCTAGCCCTCTCTCTCCACTCCCTCCGGGATTCCAATGATTCTGACATTGGAACGCCTCATGGTGTCATTTATTTCTCTGATTCTATTTTCATGGATTCTGAGTTGTTTTTCCCTGGCCTCCTCTTTTCCCTTTTTATCTATTATACTGTCTCCCAGATCGCTTATTCTCTCTTCTGTCTCAGTTACCCTAGCTGTTAGATTGTCTAGATTGGATTGGATCTCATTGATAGCATTTTTAAGTTCTGCCAAATCACCTTTTATTTCTGCCCTTAGAGACTCTATGTTGCCATTAATTGATTTCTCCATTCTAGCCATTGTCTTCACAATTGCTGGCCTGAATTCCATCTCTGACATCTTGGTTATATCTGCATCCATTTGTAAATCTGCAGCATAAATCATAATCTCTGAGTCTTTTCTGTTTTGGAGGCTCCTCCTCCTAGTCATTCTGTTGATGGGTGTTTGAGGGAATGTATAGAGTCGAAAGTATTGACCAGAACCCAAGCAAGATGCACCTGTTTTCTTGGGACATTAGGGTTGCTGGCCTCTTGTTTTCCCAGCCTGTCTTCTGCGGGAGGGGCCTGCCGCGCTGTTACTCAGGCAACCCTGTTTGGGCGGAGTTGCCCTGCGCCCCTGTGGCAGGAATGGGCTCAGTGGGAATCAGTCTTTGGGGCTTTTGTTCTCTGGCACCTTTCCCTGGCAGCTTTCCGCGTCTCTTCCGCGAGTCAGAGCAGAAGAGACCATTTCCAACCCTCTGCCTCAGAGCAGAGAGACCACAGTCTGTTCTTCAGTGAGCTCTCCAGGCCACGCTGTCTCCGTTTCTGTCCATGCTGCTATAAACTGCACCTGGGTTGTGCGCCCCTCCACAGCGCTCCCAGTCCTGCCTCCAGGTCGGGGCACATCTCTGCCCTTTGTGCTTCTAAAACCGCCACCCGCTCCCAATTAGCGCACGCATGACTCCGCTGCTCCGGGTTTCCACCCCAGGGGCTGCAGTTCACCGGCGCGACCCCAGTGCTCCGGGTTTCCATCTCGGAGGCTGCAGTTCATGTGCATGCGACCCTCGCTCCAGGTTTCTGTCCGGGTGGCTGCGATTCGCGTGCATGCGACCCTGCCGGTCTGGTTTTCCACCCCGGGGGCTGCCCTAAAGTCCTTTCCCGACGCTACCAGTCTACGAGTCTGTGCCCCATCCGCAGCGCGTGAGGCTGTCACTCACTGGTGGTGTAGGATCCCCACGGCCAGGCACCCTCCCGCTGCCTTTTATCCTCCGATATCTGCCTGCAGGATCACGGCTCTCCGCTTCGTATCTCAAAACCAACTGCCTGCGATATTCTGTTTGTAGAGATTCAGATCTTCTTACATCTCAGGCTGGTTTCGTGGGTGCTCAGAGTGGTCTGGTAGATATCCAGCTCAATTCCGGGGACCAGTTGAAATAGGGTCCCCTACTCCTCCGCCATCTTTCCCCCCTCTCCCTATTTTTATTATTTTGAGATTATTTATTTATTTGAGAGAGAACACATATGAGCGGGGGGGGGGCAGAGGGAGAGGAAGAAGCAGACTGCCCACTGAGCACAGAGCCACATGTGGAGCTTGATCCCAGAACCCTGGGATCATGACCTGAGCTGAAGGCAGACACTTACCTGACTGAGCCACCGAGGGGCCCTCCCTCTAATGTATTTTTCATTTCAGTTATTGTATTCATCAACTCTGATTTTATTTTATATGTCTATCTCTTTGTTGAAGTCCTCACTGAGTTCATCCACTCTTCTCTCAAGTCTGGTGAGCATCGTTATGACCATTACTTTGAACTCTGTATCAGGAAGATTGTTTATCTCTGTATCATTTAGTTCTTTTCCTGAAGTTTTACCTTATTCTTTCATTTGGAGCATAGTCCTCTGTCCGCACATTTTGTTTGACTGTGTTTGTTTCTGTGAATTAAGCAGAATAGCTTTCTCTACCATTTTGAAGGAGTAGCCTTGTGTAGGAATGTCCCCTGTGTAAATTGCATGTGCCTGGCAACACTGGCTGGCTGGTTGGCTGGAGATGGAACAGGGGAGGTTGGAGGTCTCAGGGCACTTTGTCCAGGGTCACCCTGGTGAGATGGCTGGAGCTGAGGTAGGCATGAGCCAAAAAGTTCCAGGGGCTCTATACCAGAGCCACCCAGGCAGGAGAGCTGGAGACGGGAGTGAGCATAGGCCAGGTACTCCTGTGATGCTCCATGGGGCCAAGCTGCCAGAACATCTGGAGCTAGCATGTGGGCTGGTAGGAGTTCCAAGGTACTCCATAGTGGAGCCACCTTGGCAAAACAGCTGAAACTGGAGCAAGCTTGGCCCAGGTGGTCCTGGGATGCTCCAGGTTGGTACCACCCTGGCAGTATGGCTAGAGCTGAGGTGGTCACAGGCTGGGACCCTCCACGCAGGGGGTGCTCTAATGGGACCACTGCAGCTGAAGTGGGATGGGCCAGTGGGCCTCGGGGTGCTCCATGCCCCAGCCACTCTAGTGGGATGGCTGGAGCTGGGGAGAACATGGGCAGGCAGGCCTCTTAGGGGGAATGGCTAGAGCCAGTGGGCTAAGGGCCTAGGTTCACTGAGGTGGTGGACCAGCCAGAATGCCTAGGCCCTGCTCCTATCTGTGCTACCAAGACAGAGAGGAAACATAAACAATTGTGCTTGCCAGTGCCTCCGAACCCAGACAGAGTTCCAGGAGTTGCTTCCCACCATTGGTGGACCCGCTGTTAGTAAATGGGTTTCTTTACTTATAGTCTAGTTGCCCTTTAAATCACCATTTTGTTTTGTTTTGTTTTCCTTTGCTGCAGATCAAGCAAATCTGCACGTGGGTCCCTCAGTGCTGTCTCTCCCTATCATAGTTCACAGCATCAGGATTGGGGTCTCCAACATTAGTGTGTCTCCATTTCTCCTGCCATTTTCTATGTGGTCCCTGTATCCTTCATTGTGCAGCAGCTCTTCCATCCTCAGTTGCTTCTTCAGGAAGAATTTTTCTACAGTGTAGGTATAGATTCAGTGTGTCCATGGGCAAAGGTGAGTTCAGGATCGTCCTATGCTGCCACCTAGGACTCCTCCTCCTGTAATAGCATTGTAAAGATTTTAAAGTATTATAAAAGTATTTTAAAGTATTGTCCTCCAATTTAAACATCTGGGTCATCCATGGTTCTGTTCTGTGATATTTCTTTTTTTTTTTCTTAGAAAAGTGGGATTTATTTTTTTTATGTTTTATTGTGTTATGTTAGTCACAGTACAGGATTAGTTTTTGATGTAGTATTCCATGATTCATTGTATATAACATCCAGTGCTCCATGCAATGTGCCCTCCTTAATACCCATCACCTCTTGATTATGGGTGACAGTTCCTGCTTCTTTGCATGTCAGATATACTGCTTTTCAAATTTTAAGCTGTATGTTGAGTATTAAAGAACAGAGGAGACTGAAGGAAACTAAGAGGTAGACCCATCTCTCAGCAAGGTCACACCTTTTCCTGTCAGGCAGCTATGCTGAAGGCCTGACCTCTTTACTAAGTCAGAATTTTAAACAGTTTCAGGTCCCCTTCTGGCTTCAAATATCTTGAAAGGGAAGTCTGTCCCCTACCTCCTGCAGGACTTTGGGACTCAAATAGCACAAAACCCAGGTCTTTCTGACCTTGCCCCAATTCCAGTTTGGGGTGATTTTGTATCAGTTCCTTTCTCCCACCCACTTTCTCACATTTTGGCCCACAACGGACTCATACATATGTAAACACATAGCTCGTAGGCCTGGAGTCAATGGCTGCTTCCTCAACATTGAGTACAGGTCAGAACAGGGGAGGGGAAGTGTGAGCTGCATGCACACATTCTCCATGAAGCCTGCAGTGATTTCCCTGCAAATCCTTCAAATGACTCAGCAATTACCCCTTAAATCCAGTGAAGGAGATCTCTTAGGACCCCAAAGAGCCTCCTCTTCATTCAGACATTCCATCATGAAAAACAAAACTGAGCTTTCCTCAGTGGGTTCAGCTGCAAAGTAAACTTCTTCAGGGAACTGGAAGAATCTATAATGTTGTATTTTAGACATCAGGGATCAAGGTAGCCTTGAAGAGTGACTTTTGGATTTTGAAAGACTGAAAGACCTGGATTTCAAAGACTGATATTTGGCCACAAATGCTAAGTGTTGTAGTCCCTGCTGCTTGGAATTCTAAATGACTGGCCTTAAATTGACTTAGAGCACAGTGCTGTCTCTTGACCAGAGGACCTGGTATGTCATCCTATGAGCATCAGCTCTTTGATTCTTGTACCCAGAGCACCCAATGACCTAGCTGGAAAGGGCTTCTCCAGCAGGAATGTCCAGTGTTAGGACTGGAAACTTTCTGCCTACTCTCCTCACTCTCTGTCATACGGGGAGTCCCCTACAGCACTGTTAGGCCTGAGGAATGATTGCTGGTGCCACTGTGTTCAGGTCCCCCACCACCAACACTCCCAGCTCCCCTTGTCAATCAACATGCCATGTTTAGACCAGGATACAGATCAAGGGGCGAGAGACGATCTTAATCTTGAGCTTCAGGGCCTGTGCCAGTTTGTTTATTTTTTTTAAGATTTTATTTATTTATTTGACAGAGACACAGTGAGAGAGGGAACACAAGCTGGGGGAGTGGGAGAAGGAGAAGCAGGCTTCCCGGGGAGCAGGGAGCCCGACGCGGGCCTCGATCCCAGGATCCCGGGATCATGACCTGAGCCGGAGGCAGACGCTTAATGACTGAGCCACCCAGGCACCCCAGGGACTGTGCCAGTTCTATGAACCTGCAGATAATGATGGCTGTCCTGTCCAACTGTGTCGTCTGTGCCAGGCTCTGCTTTAACATAGGCATCATCTCACTCTATGCCATATTTGTGTATTTATATATAAGGCAGGTCCTAACTTTCACAGATATGCACTTATTTAATAGTAGTTGAAGTTTAATCTTTTAAGCTTAAATATGAAACTTTTGAGTACTCAACCTAGCAGTCTGAATGTCTTAAAGCATCGATCTAAAGAAACCTGTCCAAAGAGAGCAAAATATGAACTGTAGAACTTAAAAGCATATGGATGTTCTGAGGGGGTGGAAAACCATTTACCATGCTAATGGACACAAAAAGAAAGCTGGGGTGGCAATCCTTATATCAGACAAATTAGATTTTAAACCAAAGACTGTAATAAGAGATGAGGAAGGACACTATATCCTACTTAAAGGGTCTATCCAACAAGAAGATCTAACAATTCTAAATATCTATGCCCCTAACATGGGAGCAGCCAATTATATAAGCCAATTAATAACAAAAGCAAAGAAACACATCGACAACAATACAATAATAGTGGGGGAATTTAACATCCCCCTCACTGAAATGGACAGATCGTCTAAGCAAAAGATCAACAAGGAAATAAAGACTTTAAATGACACACTGGACCAAATGGACTTCACAGACATATTCAGAACATTCCACCCCAAAGCAACGGAATACACATTCTTCTCTAGTGCCCATGGAACATTCTCCAGAGTAGATCACATCCTAGGTCATAAATCAGGTCTCAACCGGTACCAAAAGATTGGGATCATTCCCTGCCTATTTTCAGACCACAATGCTTTGAAACTAGAACTCAATCACAAGAGGAAAGTCGGAAAGAACTCAAATACATGGAGGCTAAAGAGCATCCTACTGAAGAATGAATGGGTCAACCAGGAAATTAAAGAGGAATTAAAAAAATACATGGAAACCAATGAAAATGAAAACACAACTGTTCAAAATCTTTGGGATGCAGCAAAGGCAGTCCTAAGAGGAAAGTATATAGCAATACAAGCCTTCCTCAAGAAACAAGAAAGGTCTCAAGTACACAACCTAACTCTACACCTAAAGGAGCTGGAGAAAGAACAGCAAATAAAGCCTAAACCCAGCAGGAGAAGAGAAATCATAAAGATCAGAGCAGAAATCAATGAAATAGAAACTAAAAGAACAGTAGAACAGATCAACGAAACTAGGAGCTGGTTCTTTGAAAGAAGTAACAAGATTGATAAACCCCTGGCCAGACTTATCAAAAAGAGAAGAGAAATGACCCAAATCAACAAAATCATGAATGAAAGAGGAGAGATCACAACCAACACCAAAGAAATACAAACAATTATAAGAACATATTATGAGCAACTCTATGCCAGCAAATTAGATAACCTGGAAGAGATGGATGCATTCCTAGAGATGTATCAACTACCAAAACTGAACCAGGAAGAAATAGAAAACCTGAACAGACCTATAACCACTAAGGAAATTGAAGCAGTCATCAAAAATCTCCCAAAAAACAAAAGCCCAGGGCTAGATGGCTTCCCAGGGGAATTCTACCAAACATTTCAAGAAGAATTAATACCTATTCTTCTGAAACTGTTCCAAAAAATAGAAACGGAAGGAAAACTTCCAAACTCATTTTATGAAGCCAGCATTACCTTGATCCCAAAACCAGACAAAGACCCCATCAAAAAGGAGAATTACAGACCAATATCCCTGATGAACATGGATGCAAAAATTCTCACCAAAATACTAGCCAATAGGATCCAACAGTACATTAAAAGGATTATTCACCATGACCAAGTGGGATTTATCCCTGGGCTGCAAGGTTGGTTCAACATCCGCAAATCAATCAATGTGATACATTAACAAAAGAAAGAACAAGAATCATATGATCCTCTCAATAGATGCAGAAAAAGCTTTTGACAAAGTACAGCATCCTTTCTTGATCAAAACTCTTCAGAGTATATAGAGGGTACATACCTCAATATCATAAAAGCCATCTATGAAAAACCTACAGTGAATATTATTCTCAATGGGGAAAAACTGAGAGCTTTCCCCCTAAGGTCAGGAACGCGGCAGGGATGTCCACTATCACCACTGCTATTCAATATAGTATTGGGAGTCCTAGCCACAGCAATCAGACAACAAAAAGAAATCAAAGGCATCCAAATTGGCAAAGAAGAAGTCAAACTCTCACTCTTTGCAGATGATATGATACTTTATGTGGAAAACCCAAAAGACTCCACCCCAAAACTGCTAGAACTCATACAGGAATTCAGTAAAGTGGCAGGATATAAAATCAATGCACAGAAGTCAGTGGCATCCCTATACACCAACAACAAGACAGAAGAAAGAGAAATTAAGGAGTCGATCCCATTTACAATTGCACCCAAAACCATAAGATACCTAGGAATAAATCTAACCAAAGAGACAAAGGATCTGTACTCAGAAAACTATAAAATACTCATGAAAGAAATTGAGGAAGACACAAAGAAATGGAAAAACGTTCCATGCTCATGGATTGGAAGAACAAATATTGTGAAGATGTCAATGCTACCTAGAGCAATCTACACATTCAATGCAATCCCCATCAAAATACCATCCACTTTTTTCAAAGAAATGGAACAAATAATCCTAAAATTTGTATGGAACCAGAAAAGACCCCGCATAGCCAGAGGAATATTGAAAAAGAAAAGCAAAGCCGGTGGCATCACAATTCCGGACTTCAAGCTCTATTACAAAGCTGTCATCATCAAGACAGCATGGTACTGGCACAAAAACAGACACATAGATCAATGGAACAGAATAGAGAGCCCAGAAATGGACCCTCAACTCTATGGTCAACTAATCTTCAACAAAGCAGGAAAGAATGTCCAATGGAACAAAGACAGTCTCTTCAACAAATGGTGTTGGGAAAATTGGATAGCCACATGCAGAAGAATGAAACTGGACCACTTCCTTACACCACACACAAAAATAGACTCCAAATGGTTGAAAGACCTCAATGTGAGACAGGAGTCCATCAAAATCCTAAAGGAGAACACAGGCAGCAACCTCTTTGACCTCAGCCGAAGCAACCTCTTCCTAGAAACATCGCCAAAGGCAAGGGAAGCAAGGGCAAAAATGAACTATTGGGACTTCATCAAGATAAAAAGCTTTTGCAAAGCAAAGGAAACAGTTAACAAAACCAAAAGACAACCGACAGAATGGGAGAAGATATTTGCAAATGACATATCAGATAAAGGGCTAGTATCCAAAATCTATAAAGAACTCATCAAACTCAACACCCAAAGAACAAAGAATCCAATCAAGAAATGGGCAGAAGACATGAACAGACATTTTTCCAAAGAAGACATCCAAATGGCCAACAGACACATGAAAAAGTGCTCAATATCGCTCGGCATCAGGGAAATCCAAATCAAAACCTCAATGAGATACCACCTCACACCAGTCAGAATGGCTAAAATTAACAAGTCAGGAAACGACAGATGTTGGCGGGGATGCGGAGAAAGGGGAACCCTCCTACACTGTTGGTGGGAATGCAAGCTGGTGCAGCCACTCTGGAAAACTGTATGGAGGTTCCTCAAAAAGTTGAAAATAGAGCTACCATATGATCCAGCAATTGCACTACTGGGTATTTACCCCAAAGATACAAAAGTAGGGATCTGAAGGGGTACGTGCACCCCGATGTTTATAGCAGCAATGTCCACAATAGCCAAACTGTGGAAAGAGCCAAGATGTCCATCGACAGATGAATGGATAAAGAAGATGTGGTATATATACACAATGGAATATTATGCAGCCATTAAAAGGAATGAGATCTTGCCATTTGCAACGACGTGGATGGAACTGGAAGGTATTATGTTGAGCGAAATAAGCCAAACAGAGAAAGACATGTATCATATGATCTCACTGATATGAGGAATTCTTAATCGCAGGAAACAAACTGAGTGTTGTTGGAGTGGGGGGTGGGGTGGGAGGGATGGGGTGACTGGGTGATAGACACTGGGGAAGGTATGTGCTCTGGTAAGCCCTGTGAATTGTGCAAGACTGTTGAATCTCAGATCTGTACCTCTGAAACAAATAATGCAATATATGTTAAGAAAAAAAAAGAAGAAGAAGAAGGTAGCGGGAGGGGAAGAATGAAGCGGGGGAGATCGGAGGGGTAGACGAACCATGAGAGATGATGGACTCTGAAAAACCAACTGAGGGTTCTAGAGGGGAGGGGGGTGGGAGGATGGGTTAGCCTGGTGGTGGGTATTGAGGAGGGCACATTCTGCATGGAGCACTGGGTGTTATGCACAAACAATGAATCATGGAACACTTCATCTAAAACTAATGATGTAATGTATGGGGATTAACATAAGAATAAAAAAAATTAAAAAAAAAAAAAGCATATGGGTGTTCACTGTAGAATTCTTCCCATTTTCCTGCACATTTGAAGTCTTTCACAAGTTGTTCATGGGGAGGGGGATGATCATTTGCAATGATGCTCTCAAACTTTGACTTCCTATGGAACTTTCACAAAGCCACTAGTGGGAAAACACATGTGTAGCCATGTTTGAAAATTTATCACTTATAGGTGTAAAAAGAAAAACATTAAGAAAGTCTTATTTTCTCTGAATAAAATTTAGAAAATAGTCAAAAAGAAAAAAATAATCTCTCATAAGCTCACTTATACAGCCATTAAAAACTTCCTATATAAGAGCTACCATACGATCCAGCAATTGCACTACTGGGTATTTACCCCAAAGATACAAATGTAGGGATCCGAAGGGGTACGTGCACCCTGATGTTTATAGCAGCAGTGTCCACAATAGCCAAACTGTGGAAAGAGCCAAGATGTCCATCAACAGATGAATGGATAAAGAAGAAGTGGTATATATATACAATGGAATATTATGCAGCCATCAAAAGGAATGAGATCTTGCCATTTGCAATGACGTGGATGGAACTGGAGGGTGTTATGCTGAGCGAAATAAGTCAATCAGAGAAAGACATGTATCATATGACCTCACTGATATGAGGAATTCTTAATCTCAGGAAACAAACTGAGGGTTGCTGGAGTGGGGGGTGGGGTGGGAGGGATGGGGTGGCTGGGTGATAGACACTGGGGAGGGTATGTGCTATGGTGAGTGCTGTGAATTGTGCAAGACTGTTGAATCGCAGATCTGTACTTCTGAAACAAATAATGCATTTATAGTTAAAAAAAAAAGATGAAGAATATAGCAGGAGGGGAAGAATGAAGGGGGGGAAATCGGAGGGGTAGATGAACCATGAGAGACTATGGACTCCGAAAAACAAACTGAGGGTTCTAGAGGGGAGGGGGGTGGGAGGATGGGTTAGCCTGGTGATGGGTATTAAAGAGGACACGTTCTGCATGGAGCACTGGGTGTTATACACAAACAATGAATCATGGAACACTACATCAAAAACTAACGATGTAATGTATGGTGATTAACATAACAATAAAAATTTTAAAAAAAATTCTATATAGTAATATGTCTTTCCAATCCTTCTTCTGTATACATTTAGTTTGGTGTTAATATTTTGTAACCTTTTAAAAAATTGTAATTTGTTTAATGGCTGTGTGATGTTCTATCATATTAAGTTTTATAAATGTACGATACTATAGTTCCCAAACCTAATTACTCACAAAATCACCTGGGAACATTTTTTTTTTTTTTAATACAGATTCTTAGGATTCACATACTAAATAAGAATCTCCAGGGATGATGAGGAATCTGAATTTTTGAAGCTCACCCTCTGATTGCAATGCATTTAATTAACCTACTAATTAATTAGCACATACTTCATTTATTTAATCCACTATTGTTGAATATCAAGTGGTTTCCAAGTTTTTACTATTGTAAGCAACAATCGCAATAATACAGGTATCTGTAAGGACAGGTGCCACTCTGCATACACAGACATTTACTTCCTGAAGAAATAAAGTGCTTTGTTTGGTTTTTTAAAAAACGATTTAGTGATCGGGAATTACAAAGTAACTGCAGTTCTCAGTGCTCACCCCAGCACAAGCAGGGAACTCCGAGGAAGACGGGCAGTCCTCCAAGCTGACTTGGAGGACGACTTCAGAAGGGGTCAATTGGGAGATAAAGAGTCCTAACAACCCTAAGAAAGAAGCTCTCAAAGACCAAAGTCTGCCTTCTCCCTTGTCACCATAACCACAAAGGTCCTGCTCAAAAGGGCCCCCTTGAGACTATAGCACTGAAATTGGCTCTTACTATCTTCTGCTGTCTCATGCTGCTATTTTAAAATTCACATTTGGCAGTTCACATGGTATGAATCCCCAAGAGCAGTTTCTCAAGCTTAGTCTCATAGACTCCTAACTATTCTCAGGCATCTTGAAGCGCAATACATTTAAATGCTGTAATTCCACTTTGATGGTAATATACATACAAGGTTCACGTTCAGCAGGACAAGCCACATTATAGCCACTGAAGTTCAGGCCTGCAGTCCTATGTTTAAGATCAAAATGGCACAAGGACACCACCCAAAAACAATTAAAACAATATTTCCCAAACTAGGATCTGTGTACATAAAACCTCAGGGTTCCTAGAGAATTTTTGTTCCCTTAACTTTATACCTTACTGGAAGTTGAGACCCACTGACTTGAAGTGGGGGGGCTAAACTGCTCTCCTGAACCGCACTCCGCAGTGCCGCACACCGGGTCACTTGTGCGAGGTCTGCACCAGGCCTTCCAGCCACAATTCTTGGACCCTCCCCCAGAACAATGAGCATCACTTCCTTGCCTTTTAACTTCCGGACAGAAACTAACATTCTGGGCCTCAAGAAAACGTTCAGACTATCAGGCCCAACGCACTCACAGCTGATGGGAAAAGGGAGGTCGGTGATGGGAAGTGCCTTAAGCGAGGTCACAGCTAGTTTAGCAGCAGGGCAAAACTGGAGCGTAAGCCGTCTATCCCAACTTCAGTGCCTCGGCTAATCCGTAGAGAAGGCCGATTAGAGACCCCACGTACCTCATTCCCACCATCCGCGACCCCTTTCTGTCCTCCCCTGATACCCTAGGTCCCCGTGGTCCTCTTCAGGTCGGCTCGCCCCGCTCTACTCCAGCTCTTCACAAGCAGTCCACACGCCCTAACCGCAACCCCACGGCTTCTGGCCTTCCCGCCCACCTACAGTACACGCGAGCTGAGAAAGCCCCACGAAGCAGAGACAACCTCAGGCCTAGCAGGGCCTCTGGGGGCAGCGGAGCAGCCCTCAAGGCGCATGCGCTACCGTAAGTCGGCGCCCATCATTGACGTCACAGGGGACGTCATTCGCGAGCCCGCGCGCTTGCGACCTCGGCTGAGAGCTGGAGCATCTCGGTCTGGCGACTTGGCGTGGCGCGCGAGCTCGGGCACAAGAAGTCGCTCCAGCCCCAACTTTGACAAGAGAAGTTCTGATGGCCGAGGGCTGCTGAAGACAGTGAAGAGAGGTCAAGAGTGAGGGACGCCCGCAGAAAACGTCACCAGAGCGCACCGGAAGCGGCCGAGGATGAAGAGTAAGCGAGGTTGAAGGCCTCTAAGCTGGGGAGGGGTGGGATGTAAAGGGTCGGGAACTTGGTGCTGGTAGGTGAACGGGTTCGCAGCGGAGACCGAATGAAACTGCTAGGGGAATGTCCCGCCTTACATAAGTGAAACCGAGGCCCAGAGTCCCGGTTGGCCTGGCTCAGACTCTGAGCTCGAGATGGATGTCAGAGCTGGCGACAGGTCCCCAAGGGGCCTGCTTAGTGCTAAAGGAGGGCCCAAGGCCTGGGGCCGACTTGGCCGCTACCTGCCACCTGGTGACAGTGGTTAAGGCCCCGATCCTCTCCACGACCTGGTTTACCCTTCGGTGAGGTACTGATAGTGGTGCCTGCCCAGCCTGCTCTTCCGGGAAGGACCCTTGTCTGGTGGAAAGCGCTGGGAGCGTGCTGAGGAATGGTATCGTAACCCAGGACTTTGGGAGTTGAGCGGAGAATAGCTGTGCCAAGGAAGGGAGCAAGCACCCAGGGCAGTTATAAGCAGGGGAGTGCAGACGCAGTAAAAGAGGTCTTTGGACCAGTATGTTCATTTCCACCTCTGCCCCTCCCTATTTCTGTGATCAAGTTATGTGTCTCAGTATATCTGAGCTTCAGTTTTCTCATGTGCATTATAGGATCATACCTACTTTAAAGGATTGTTCAGAAAAATAATGAGGTAAAATGTGTAGCTTTTAGCCAGGTGCATGGCAAGTAATGAGTGCTCAATAACTGTTAGATGGGTATTGTTCCAGAAAAGACTTTCAAGTCTAATCGAAGCACCTGTGACAGTTGAAGCAAAGTCATTCCTGGGTTTGCTCTTTAGAAACAGGTTTTAATGCCATTCTTGCATTTGGAGGAGAATCAGACTCTGTATATAATATAATATACTGTGTATATTGTATAATACAAACACTTTGGTTTGCTTGTTCAGATGTACTCAAGGAAGCACAAGGGAGCTGGGGTGGGATTTACAGAGTGTCCTGTAAACCAGATTTTCGAGTCTTTTGACACTTAAACCAGGCCTTTGTCTTATACTTATTCCATTGATACCCATACTCTGTCCCCAGAACCATGTTTTTCTTCTTCACACAAATGAAGTAAGAAACAGGAGTGTGGAGTTTTTAGAGGTGAAACCACATTGATCAATATATATTTTGAGCTTGAAGAAAGACCTACTGTGTTTTATCAGTGTAGAACACCATCTATTGTATGATACACCTCAATTTCATAGACATTAAAATGTGAAAAATCTTTTTTTTTTTTTAAACATCTTACAGTCAACAAAATGTGGTATCTCCAACCATCTGCATCCTGGGAAGCTCTATCATATAACTTTTAAATGAGTTACTTAATTAGACTTACAGAGCAACTATTCAAGCTCCTAACCAGTCAACTCCTAGTATGGTCTACTGAACTGCAGTAGCATCTGAAACTTGTTAGAAATACAGGATCCGGGGGTGCCTGGGTAGCTCATTGAGTTAAGCATCTGCCTTCAGCTTAGGTCATGGTCCCAGGTTCCTGGAATGGAGCCCCGCATCAGACGCCCTGCTCAGTGGGGAGTCTGCTTCTCCTTCTCTGTCTCTCTGACCCCCCCCCCCAGCTTCTGTATGCTTTCTCTTCTCTCTCTCTCTCTCTCTCAAATGAATACATTAAAAAAAAAAAAAGAGAGATGCCGGATCTGGGAGTGGGGCCCAAGTATCTACATTTTAATAAGAACCTAGAGATTCCTACATGCATTAATATTTGAGAAGCATTGTTTTATTTTTATTTCTTTTTAAAGATTTATTTAATTGAGAGAGAGAGCCCTCGGAGGGGAGGGGCAGAGGGAGAGAGAGATTCTCAAGCAGACTCCCCTAGAGCTCAGAGCCAGATACAGGACTCAATCCCAGGACCCCGAGATCATGACCCGAGCCAAAATCAACAGTTGGACATTCAACTGACGGAGCCACCCAGGCACCCCGAGAAGCACTGTTTGAAAGCACACTCTTGGAACTCCTAAGCGGGGCGGCCAGAGGCTATAATAAGAGGCATCCAAGAAGCCTGAGCTCTTTGTAGCACCCCATCTTCTCCTGTATCTAAATAAGCATAGTTAGTTTCATAGTTAGAAAAGTCGTGGGTCTTATAGCCATACCCAAATTGAGTTGATCATTTCTTGTTGTTTGTTTGAATTCCCCAGGTGTGGTCTACCATGCCTTTTCTCAGGAAGAGGCCAAAGAGTTCGACGTTCAGGTACAATGCATGGCAGGAAGTCTGGGAGCAGCAGAGGTGATGACAAAGATGGCTTGATACTCTAGTACTGCTTTAGATGTCCTTCCCACATCTTACTCCTCATCTTTCCAGTAGACGAGTTAGGCTCAGTCAAGATCTGTTGTTCTGATGGCCTATTTCCATATGCTGGCCTCTTTTTCCCTTGTTCAGTTAACTGGGACCTCTTGCTCCTGTGTCATCTCCCACTGTGTAGGGGACCCTGGGCTGTGCCCAGCTGAAACCTGTCCTGGTGAGCAGTGTCATTTATCCTTGTCACTGTGCTCCCTTTACTCTTGAAGAGGGCAGGCAGATCAATTTCCTCAGTGGAATTTATGGATTATATCTGGATGCTGCGAACATGCTTTGTCAGTTTGGCAGAAACTCCACTGGGGACTCCTAATGAGGGAGTTAACATGAAATTAAGATTTTAAAAGACTGATACACCTTTTTTTGGTTTCCTCATGAAGAAGAGCCACATAGGTATTTAAAAGAAGCAAATAATTGTCCTGTCACAATAATAATAATGATGACAATGAATCTTTAGTTAGTATCTAAAGGTGCAAAGCCGAAGCTGACTGCCATCCTTACTGTGAGCTGTCTTGAAGATTGAGTGTCTCACATCATACCCTCGCCACCCTGCTTCTCCATAAGGGAGAACATGATTGATTATTGACACATTAGCTTCATGGGGTTGGCAGCCTGGTTAGCGCAACAGGGGTTCAGGAAATCCCTAGCCAAGAGGCAGGACCTGGGCAGGCGGTGCCGCCTGGGCTGTGGCCGACCTAGGACATGGGCAGCTGAATGAGGAGTAGACGGTGGAAGTCCCAACATGAGAGGCAGTGACGTTCGGAGTTCTCTCAAGAACTAGGAGTCTGTGCTAGGTCACGGTCAAATGCTGTTCTGCTCTATGTGGGAGAGAGTGAGCGCAGGAGGCTGAGATGCGCTGCTACTTCCTTCCCCCAAGTGCTGTGGGAGCAGACCTAGTGAGTAGCCGTGACATGTCCATGGGGCCAAAGGCACGTAAAGAGGATTGCAGCGTGGGCACCATGTAAAATTCCTACCCCCCCAAGGCGTGGCCCACCCTGGGGCACCAGGAGGTACCATTTTCCCAAGTGTTAGGATCATTTCCTTCGAGGCCATAGCTTGGTTCTACTCTGAGCTTGCCCTCATCTGGTCACGACTGAATAAATATTGTTGTCATACATTTCTCAAGCTTTCCTCCCTGCCAAGAATCAGAGAAGTCTTTTCTTCCTAATGTAAAGGGTTGGGGTTTTTTTAAATCCTCGTCAAAATAACCTCAGAGAAGTGGAGTAGGAAGTTGACTTTGACGTGGCTGTTTTGTGCGGCAGTCGCAAATTGGTATTTGAGTGTGACTTTCCCATCTGGACAGCTGTGGGTGGCTCACATTCAGCAGATGAGAGGCTGTGTGAGGCTCAGTCGGGACACAGATGGGTCAGTGAAGGCATCCCATCTGCGGTGTGTCGGAGGGCCTGGGGTCGGGGGCTGCCCCCACCAGAACAGTGGGCACCATGCCGCCCTGTCCCCATGCAGCTTCTGGGAGCCCAGCAGGCCGAGGCCTTCGTGAGGGCCTTCCTGAAGCGCAGCACGCCCCACATGAGCCAGCAAGCCCGTGAGGACCAGCTGCAACGCAAGGCTGTGGTCCTGGAGTACTCCACTCGCCGGAAGCAAAAAGAGAAGAAAAAAAAATCCAAAGGCCTCTCCGCCAGGCAGAGGAGGGAGCTGCGCCTCTTTGACATTAAGCCAGAGCAGCAGAGGTATGCCAAGCCCTTCCTGCCTTTCTTCCTGAGGCAGCTGGATCTTCCTGGAGCGGGTGTGGATTTGGGAAGCCCAGTAGCAGGGCTGGCAGCCCCTTTTCCCCTGAAGCTAAGGGAGCCTCTCCCACTTCTGCCACAAGGGGGCAGCCTTCCTTTACCAATTCAGACTAGGTTTGCACTTGGCTTTTGAAGCAAGTCACAGTGAGGCTTTTGCTGTTTTACTGTCTGGCTTCGGTCCTAGCCTTAACTAATGAGACCCATACCATAAGTGAGTCTGTTACCCATGGCAACAGGCTGTTTGTCTTTCAGCTTTCCTACAACAAGAGGAACTGATGTATCTTAATATATACCCTTTCTAGCTTTTAATAGCACTAGACAGAATCATCCACTGGGTTTTATTGCCAAAGAGCATGCTGCCCACGTGTTTCAGAAGTTTCTGAAAAGGAGGCATCAGTCTGTGGGAGGACGTGAGCCTCCCTCCAGCTGACACTGCATCATCCCTCCTTGGCCATGCTCCTGCATATGCTCGTCTTCGGACTGTTTGTAGACCTTCGCTCCAAGATCTGTAGCCAAATAGCCTCCCACAGGACAAAATCAGTCGCTTTGTCCGTTACCTCGCTTGCACAAAGAGCTGGGCTTTGGGTGGCGGAAGGGGCAGCTGCCTACCCAGGTTTCCTCTGGTGTCCTCTGTTGTCTGCACCATGGAGCCCACTTCGAGTTTGAGCCTGAGGTTCTCCTTGGTCGGACCAACAGTTCCCTGCAAGAGCGTCCCCATGAGGCACGAGGACCAGTAATAATGACCCCAGAGGAAAGCCTTTGAGGTTCTCTCACCTGGCCCTCCCCTGTGTCCCACAACTTGCTCACTCACCTTCCAGACAGACCTATTCCCTTATGTGGGGACGTCCCTGGCAGCCAGCAACTCCTGTTTACTCCCCTCACCAGGTCAGCTCTTGTAGCAGAAGACCTCAAAGAGCAGTGGTTAAGCAGGACTGAAGTTTTATTTCATGAAAGCAGTCCAGATGAGCACTTCCCCCGCCGCCTGGCCCCCGGGCTGGTGGCACAGACTCGGCAGTGCCGCCCTGGGAGCACCCTGCTTCTCCACCATCTGTGCATGGTGCCTCCTGGTCTGAGGGGTCTGCTGGAGCTCCAGCTATCCAGGCTGCATCTTCCAGCAGGAAGGAGGGAGGGGCAAAGGAGGGCACCCCCTTCCTCCCCTCCTTAAGCCTCAAGAGGGTTCTAGCAGCAGAAACTGAGGTTCAGGAGGGGGAAGCACTGGATTGTAGTCAGTCGGGTTATCCAGTCTAGAACTAGCATCCGCAGCCAGTCCCCAGTGACCCAGCTTGGGGTCCTTGGCATCAGGCCATGCTCTGTGCTCTTGTCCCAAGCTCATGTCACCTAACTTTTTACTTCTAACTTTGCCACAGGTACAGTCTTTTTCTCCCTCTACATGAACTCTGGAAACAATACATCCGGGACCTGTGTGGTGGTCTCAAGCCAGACACGTGAGTTGCATGTCTGAACCCTTGCCCTCTGGGGCAGAACCCAAGGCTTACGATGACTGTACACGCAGCCTTCCGAGCCAGCTGGCTGCAGAAGTTTGTAGACCTGTGTGCGCCCTTGGAACTCTTGATCATGCTCAACACTGAGGGCTTCTGTTTCCGTCCTAGGCAGCCACAGATGATTCAGGCCAAGCTGTTAAAGGCAGATCTTCATGGGGCTCTTGTTTCAGGTACCTTGCCTAAGAGCATATGGTCCCCCGCATGCCCACGCCATCACTCAGTGGCAGCGTGGCCCTGTGCCACAGGGCTAGACACACTCCTTGTCACGTGGGTATTTCCAGGTCACCAGCATTGAGGGTGGGAGATGACTAGCTACCTGAGCCGTTCTGGCCACTTTTTGAATACACTCTGAATGGTCTTCGTGTGCCTTTCCACACAGGGACCCCTAGTGCTCTCCCAGGGGGCACACAGCTGGTGGCACGTGCCCCCAGCCCTGAACAGAAAGTCCCTTTCATCCATCTGCCCGCAGTTGCCAGTCTCAGCAGGGACTCTCAGCTCCCAGTGGCGTCTCCAGGGCAGACCTTCCCGTGAACGTCTTCATTCATCCAACCGCCACTGCACACAGCCACCCACATGTCCAGGAGGCATCACACTTTTCTGTACGCACAACAACTCTGGCCTCCTCACCTCAGCCCCTGCCCCAGCGTTCCCCAGCTCCGGTCATGGTACCAGTGTTTACGCTGGTTGTTCAGGCCCAAAACCTGTGTGGGATCGTGTTTCTTCTTCCCTGATGCCTCAGCACCAATCCATCAGCATGTCCTAGCACCCGAATCTGAGCCACCACCGTCTCCCCTGGGTTCCTGTACAAGCTACCTAACCCTCTCCCTGCTGACACACTGCTTCTCCCCCAACCAGGCAGCCAGAGGGAAGGTTTTATACCAAAATTCAGGCCGTGTTTGTCTTCTGCTTCCTTACTGTGGTCTAAAAGGCCTCTCTGACTTTATCAAGCACCAGGTCTAACCACACCGGCCTGCTTTCTGCTTCTCACACGCCAGGCTTGGCCCCACCTCGGGGCTTTTGCATTTGTTCCTTCCCTCTGCCCAGAGTTCTGTGTGTTCACAGACTGACTGCTTCTCAGTATTCAGGTCCCTACTCAGATGTCACTCCCTCTGAGGGCCTACGGGTGACCCTCCTCCCCATCACCTTCTGTTTTTTCTTCATAACAGTTACCACTATCAGAAAATGCAGTTGTCTGACATGGTACACATTTCCCTCCTACCGTTAGAACATCAGCTCCTTGAGAGCAGAACCTAGAACGGTCTTGTTCACTGCCGTGCCCGGCACCGACCTCAGACAGCGCCAGGCACGTAGGAGGTGCTCAGTGCACGGCTGCAGGTTACGCTGGGACATGGGTCAGGAGAGCTGAGGGGCCAGCTGCCTGTGGTAGCAGCTCGCCTCACTCACTGCCCCACAGCCCGCAGCAAGATTCCATGCTGGCCAGAGTTTGGGACGTCATGGGAAGGCCATGACGGACAGGTGTTCCTTCAGATCCCATCAGTGACACTTGGCCCCGTCCCAGCAACCTGTGGCTCTTGGTGGTGCTGGACACACACATGACCTCTTGGCTCCATAGTCCCTCCCAAGACACCCATGGCTGCAGGCCCTCCAAAGGACACCTTGTCGAAGCAGCCCAGAGACTGTAGAGCCACAGGCAGGGGATTGGGACCCGGGGTTCTCATCCAGCTTGGTCCCTGTCCAGCTGAGGAGCCCCCCACTCCCCACCGCCCCCACCTAGCTGGTTGTGGCTCCCCCAGCACCACCGAGGCTGAGGCCTTGAATGCCCTTTTCCTTTGCAGTCACAAAATCCAAATGCCCCTCCTATGTGGGTGTTACAGGAATCCTCCTACAGGAAACAAAGCACGTTTTCAAAATCCTCACCAAAGAAGACCGCCTGAAAGGTATGTAACTGTCTCAGGGTGTTGGGGCCTGTGGCCCACCCGGCTTCGTCAGCCCTTTCCCCGTGGCTTCAGCGGGTCGGTTTGGTCTCGCACATCAGCACAGATTGCAGATACCTGCTGACCGTGCATTGCACGCCTGGCGAGCGCACCCCCTGCCCTCATGGCTCTCCCCAGGGCATCTTGGAGCCCAGGCAGCAGCCGCAGCCAGATGCGCTGGGAGGAAGGGCTGCCTGGCTTGCTTCCAGATACGTGGGTCTGTTTCCATGCCTGAGACCCTCCCCTGCCCCAGAGCTGCCGCCCGCCGGAGGAGCGGAGCTAAGCAGACTGTGAGGGGAGCTAGGGTAGTGCCCGTCCCTGGAGTTCCAGGATCTTGCCCTTTCTGGTGACCCTTTGGGTTCCGGGAAGGCAAGTGCAGGCTCACCGACCAGGTGTGCCAGAGCTCGTTGTTCTAGCAGAGACGAGCGTACGCAGCCGGGCTGTCGAGATTTCCACACCCCTTGCCCACAAATCTGAGATTGTGAAACCAGTGGGAGGTTTTGGTTCCTTTAATTTTGGAGCTTGATTTTTCTCTTTGCTTCCTTCCGCTTCCCTGTTTATTCTTGTCTCATTTTAAACCTCAGAAAGTGGTGTCTATGTGTCGTCACTGAGCATAAAGCCCTGAGTCCATCTGAAAATTATGTGGGAAGACCTGCTTCTGGCACTTTTTCTGGGAGTTTGGCTTAGAGCCTTTGACCCTGAAAATTAGGTGTTGAATTATATTTAAAATCTGAATAAATCGGTCCCTATGGCAAAATAGAGCCGTATAATCCTGGTGCTGCTAAAGCTTTGTGGACTCTCCATTTCTTATTAGCTTACGTGTTAATACAGACATTTTAGGAATAGTATCGTGCATCAACGTGAACTTACCTGTCAGGATTTTTTTCCCTTGTCCTTTTTCCTCCTGTTTGTTTGTTTGTTTGTTTTTCAGTTGTCCCCAAGCTAAACTGTGTGTTCACAGTGGAAATCGATGGCTTCATTTCCTACATTTATGGAAGCAAATTCCGGCTTCGGTCAAGTGAGCGATCTGCCAAGAAATTCAAAGCAAAGGGGACAGTTGACCTGTGAGGTCTTTGCTGCGGAGACGATTGTGACCCCAAGGTCATTGAGAGAAAAGCCTGGCAGGATAAGCACAGGTTGACCTGACTGGTGGCATGATTAGGTTTTTATTTTGCGTCCTTTTCTGTGTCTCCTGAGTGTTCTGTGATGAATCCGCTGTTTATGTAATCATAAAACATAAACAAATCCCTGAGTTTTTTCTTTTGCTCCAGGAGAAGCAGCGGTGCCGGTCACTTGGCTTTGTCCGTGTGACCCGCTGGGCCCCCGCACTGGAGGAGAAAGGCCCTGGGGAGGGAACGCGAACTCCGACTCTGACGGGAGAGCAGGAAGGCCTCGCTCGGGGCCACTGCGCCTCCCCGAGGTTCGGGGTGCGCCCGTCCGTGTGGGGTCTGTGGCTTGTCAGGTCCAGAGTCGGCTCGGATGCGCTCCCGCTGCCGCCATCAGTCCCTGTGCCGCAGGTCGCAGGTCCCAGCACCACCAGGGACAGGGCAGCTGGCCCGGCTGCTGAGCCCTGTGCTCGGATGGCCTGGTTTTGCCAAAACGGACTCAGCCTCCGTGCTCGCTCGGCCAGGGCCTCGCCACTTGAGAGCATTGAGCTGGGATTTGACCCCCACGGTCTGGCTGCAGAGCCATGCTTTTGACCACAGGGATGAGAAGACCCTGCTTTACGTGTGTAATGTGGTCACCTGGGCTCCGCTGAGGAGGTCCCTGCCTTCCACGGAGCGTCCGAATGTGCCACGCGGGTAACGGCCTGGGTGCTACGACTCCCTCAAGCACTCTGCTCGTGCCCACTGCCCTGTAAGGGAAAAGGCGGCCAACGTGTAAACATGCAGCTGCTTTCCAGAATCGTTGGTGCCACTTGGCTTGTGAAATCGGGTTTTCATGGCTCAGACTCCAGTTTCCGTGTGAATGGCTGTTGCCTTAGTAGCCTTCTCTCCCCCCTTCCCCATGGACACTTGACAAAGAACACTCACCACTGTCCTGCCTGTTTCCAGGATGCCCTGTTGTCCCCACAGCCCACCCGGGGGCCACCGGGTCCTGTGCCCTGAGGACCGTGCCGTCCCCCGAGGGCCCAGGCCAGGCAGAACGCCGGCCCCCAGGGAGCATCCCGATGAAGCTGCGCTAGGTGCCCCCCAGAACCGGGCTGAGGCCTCAGCTGCGGCACAGGGCCGGTGGGTGGGGGGCGCTGTGGTAGCTTGCAGTCCAGTCTCCCACCTCCACTGCCCTGGGAGCACGACCCCAGTACAGCTGCGGCCTTGGAGGTGTGGGCCTGTGGGAGACACAGCTACACCGGCCTCATGTGTCAGTCCACGCAGCGGAGAAACCGGAGAGGCCCGCGGAGCAGCAGAGTGGTGACCACCTCGGGACGAGACTCCGGAGCCCCAGGGCCAGGAGACAGCAGCCCAGGGACCCACTGGTCTCTAAGAAGTGAGTGGACCCGAGGGCCCGTTCTATTCCCCAGAGCCGAGTCTGTGTGTGGAGGACCGGACCTTAGTGTAGGGCCCACAGAGGACAGGCCGGAGCCTCTCCAGGGGAAGAAAAGGATGAAGCACCTGGAGGGGAAGGTGAGGGACGGCACGGGTCATGGCCACTGTGTTAGCTTGGACTGCCGTAACAAAACTCTGCAGATGGGCTGTGTAAACAACAGAACATTCTTCTGCACCGCTCCAGAGGCTGGAAGTCCAAGATTAAGGTGCCCTCAAGGTTGGGGTCTGGTGAGTGCTTTTTCCTCGGCCACCTTCTTGCTGTGTCCTCACGTGGCCTTCCTCGGTGCACGCCTGTGGGGAGAGAGAGAGATCTGTTGTCTCTTCCTCTTCTTCTTAGGACACCAGCCCTATGGGATACAGCTCCACCTTTATCACCGCATTTCACCTTTTTCTCTTTCTCAGTGCAGCCACATTGGGAATGAGGACTTTGACAGGAATTTGTGGGGACGTAGTTCGGTCCATGATAGCCGTGGAGCTGCCCCACCCAGAACAGGAGCCCCCTGCTGGAGCCCCTCAGAAAGGCCGCAGTACCCACCCTGGCTCCCATCCTCAGACCCTGGCCTGGCCTGCCCGCACCCCTGCTCAGGGGCCTTGTGCCACTAGTCAGTTCAGCCAGCGCAGCTGCTGGACCCCGAACTGCCCTCACCCCTGGGTTCCAGGACTGGCTCAGACAGGAACTTAGGGCCAGCCGCCCCTCCATCACCAGCTTCCCTTCCACTTCTGCAAACCACTGAGCTCCTCTCTCACCCTCCCATCGGGGCCAGGCACAGTGGTGGGGCAAGAAACACATGCACAGGTGGCAGGGCGGACAGGGAGGCTCCCTGGAGGAGGGGGCTCAATCCAGGCAGCTGTGGGATGTGAAGAGTGACGCGGGCTCAGGACCAGGCCGGCAGAGCAGTCGTGGAGGCCCCAGGACATCACCTGCCCATGAGACCCGGGGCCAGCAGGAAGGAAGGTGGGAAGGGGTGGGGGGGCTCTGGCCACCGGTCCCAAACCCATAGGAGGTGTGTCAGGTTCTGCCCGGTTCAGTGGGAAGAGAGAGGTGCTAGAGAAGTTGTAAGCCACGGGGCAAGGTGCGGAATCCTGCTGACCCATTCGCCCAGTACTGATGTCTTTGGGGACCTCCGTGTCACCATCTGGCAAGTGGGGCCATGAGACCAGATGAGGGTTTCCTGAAGGGGGATCCTGGAACTTCCTGCGTCTGCATCGGGGTCAGCAGGACACCTGTTAAAAGCAGCCAGCTCCTGGGCTGCAGTCAGACTCCAGGGGCAGGGCCCAGACAGCTTTGTGGGTCTCTCAGACCCCAGCTGCCTCCTCCATCACTGAAGTGTGAGGATCGTGGACTCCGGATGGTGTCTAAAGTGTCTTCCAGCTCTGACGTCTGGACTGTGATAGAAGATTTGGGACTCTCGGGATGGTGTTTTCCGGATGCTGGAAAAAGATTGTCAGATGATGGATCTCTCGGGTCCTGAAGAGTAAACATGAACGTTCCCCCCCACAAGCCATAAATTATGGTAAAAAGCTTTCTTTCTGGACAATGGCTTTGGTTTTAATTTAGTTTGCATTTCTTAGCTATAATGCCTAATTAAGACATCTGTGAAATGTCTATAATATTAATTTAATAGGGGGGTTCTAATAGAACTGTATTGGAATTGTCCATTTAATTAACCTCGTGGGCCTTTAATAGATGTCTTAAATAGACATCATTAACAAGAGTGCTAGACAAATTAGAGTCAATAACATTCTTGGTAATTTTTCCTGAGCTGTGAAGGACGAGCGTTGCTAAGTAGACAGACGCAAGGACGGGCTGCACAGAGGAGTGTGGGGGCCAGCATCCCCAGCAGGGCTCCAGCATGGGTAGGGCCCCCGATGGGGTTCAGCCATACTGCGCCCTGGCCTCCCCTTCGAGCACCTGCACACACGACACTTGCTGGCCTGGGCCCTCAGACCAAGCTCTGGGTGAGGAGAGGATGGCTAGGGAGGAAGATGGACCTAAATCCTGGGTCGCTGCATGACTCACGTTGAGACGGGACAGACGAGGATGGGGCAGGATGGGCTGGGACAGGGGGCTGGAGTGGGGTGAGGGGGGGGGAAGTGGGGAGCATGCCCATTTTGCCCCCACCACTCCGCGGAGCAATCTTGCTCAGATGAACTGCACTTCCAAAGCCAGGGCACGGTTGCCCATCTCCACATCTCAGGGGGCCTCTCAGGGTGACAGTTAACCATGCCCTCCCTCCTGAGGCACCTCTGTGTCCCCACACCCCTGACTGTCCCCTGCCTCCTGGCCACTCCCTCTCTGTCCTTTCATGGATCCTCCTCCTCTTCCAATCTTTAAGTGTTGGAATGCCCTGAACTCTGTCCTTGGACTCCTCACCTTTCCGCTTAGCTGGTCTCACCCACGACTTCCAGCACACTTGACTCAGAAGATAGTGTTGGCAGCCCTGCTGCTCCCCATCCCCACTCCCGAATCCGGAGCTTTATCACCTGCCTCTCCTAATCCCAGTGGGAGCTCCTGTGAGCTCACGATGACTCACTCCACTTTGATGCTGCTGTGTCCCCAGTGATCTGGAAGCACTCGCTGACCTGGAATGGGTGCTCTGAACATTCATTGGGGGATGGACACCACTGCTCGTTGACCTTCCCACCTGCATATGCAGTGGCATCCTGAGCTGCCATGGCTGGGCAAGAATCATGGACTCCCCAAGTGCGCTCCGCCTCCCCCCCACCTCAGTGATTGTCCTCTGTCTCCCCACTTACTTAGGCCAGAAACGCAGGAGCCCTCCCACCTGCCGGGAGTTCACACCTGCCCCCCATCCGGCTCTCCCTCGTCTGCCCTGTGCCTGCTCTCAGTCACCCACCCACCGCCCCTCGAGGCCTCCCTGCCTCCACGTGTGGCCCCACCACAGCCAGGTGACCTTTGTGAAGCAGGACTCAGATCGTGTCAGTCTTCTGCCCAAAACCCACAAGTGACTTCCCAGTACGCTTAGAATTAAACCCGGCATCTGACCAGGGTCATCAAGGGCCCCCCAAGACCTAACCCCAGCCTGCCTCTCCCAGCTCCCCAGTGTCCCCCTCCCCCACCGTGCCTTCTACACAGCACTGTCCCACTCAGACCGTGGGCACCTTCCCGGCAGCCCCCACCTCCGCACTCCGCTCCCCCCGCTGGCCTCCCTCCCTCTCAGCGGCCCCCCAGCGGTCCCTTAGCATGCAACCTCATTTCCCAGGTACACAGCACTTGCCAGGAACCTTCCCTGCTGGTTCATCGTCCTTTTCTTCCTCCAGAACCTAGACTCCGTGAGCATCAGGACTTGGCCTGGCTTGTCCACCACTGTAACCGTTGTAACCTCAGTGCCATCCAGAACCCTGCCCTCCACGTCCTGAGGGTTCCGTCAAATACTTGTCTGACCCAACACAGTGAGCCGAGGGTGTGGCCCTAATGGTGGCTAAGGGTGGCCGCACACAGCCGCGGTGACCCCCATCTGGCCCCGACAGACGCCTTTCACAGCAGAGCGGCGCCGCGCCCTGAGACCCCCAGGCTCCCCCAGCGTTTCAGGCGGGCGGGCGCCCCCGATAGCAGCAGCGCCCAGGTGCCGTGGCGGCCCTGCCCCTCCTGCTTCCCAGCCAGGTGAGCTTATACGCCACGAGGCGCTGTGACCTGCAGCGGGCGTGGAGGGACCTTTCTGTCATCTCCAGCTTCACCCACGGGACCCAGGGTGCAGGGGGAGGCAGGTGTGGCTGGTGCTGGGCGACCCGGCCTGGAGACGCCGAGCTCAATGAAGAGCCTGGCGCTCAGTCCGGAAACCCAAGTTCTAGGCCCAACTTACCCTTGACCTTCATTTTCAACCACAAACGACATGCTCAAGGGAGTGTGGTGTTTATGGTAGATTCATTTAGTCTACACGAATTGAATGCAGGCCCTGCCAGGAGGGAAGGAGGGAGCTGCCGGTGCCCCGCCGCTCTGTTCCGGGGACATTGGCCTTGTGGTGGCCGAGAGGGAAAAGCGCCCCTAGTTGCTCTTCGTCTCCCCAAAACGCGTGTGACCGTAATGCCGTTCCTGGTTACACAGGCCCTAAACCAGGGGTGTGCTGGAGGGCGCCGGAGAGCAGGTGTGCGCCCCTGCTGGTAGCTGGAAACCGGCCCCGGTGGGGGTGTTCACAGCACACTAGGAATCAGGGCTTGGCCAACACCGACCAGCACACCCCGCCCTGAACGCACGGCAGCCCCGCTGTTCAGGAGAGGCGGTGAGCCCAAGTTCCAGCCCCGGGAGTGGGAGCGGGACCTCCGCAGAGAGGGCGTGGGGGAGGGGTGTCAGTCCCCGCGGTGCCACGCGAGCCCGAAGGGCTGCCTCGGGGCACACAGTGCGGGGAAGGTGGCCCCGTGGCCGGGGGCTGCGAGCACAAACACTTCAGTGGTGGAGGGCTCGTCCGGCTGTAGTTTAGGATTCGTGAGCTTCCTGTGTATGTTACGTTTCTATTAAAAATGTGTTTGTAAAGGAACCCCTGAGTCCGCGATGTGGGTGCTACCTAAGCATCCGAAAGTGAAGCATCTCCCATGCCCGTTACCCTCACGGCTCTTGCCCGAGAATCAGGGCTTTCGAGCAAGGAAACCCGAAGTGCTCACAGGGGCGGTGTGTCACCGAATCCACCATCTTAACACCTCCCACCTCTCTGCCCTGGAGCTCCAGGGACCATGATATCAGCAGTCCTGTCACAAAGGGAGGTTGCTGCAGACCTCCTGGTCCCCACCAGGCTCCCAATGAGCGGTGGTGACAGCGGCCCTGGGGGGTGCAGGGTGGGCTGGGAGGGACACGGGGCCCATGCCCTGGGCACCTGGCAGGTCTGGAGGTGGAGCAGGCCTCCCTTGGGACATGGCCTGAAGCTGAGGCTGGAGAGCGGAGCTGGCTCAGGCAGGAAAGGGACCCCCTGCCGAGGAACCTGAGGTGGGAAGTAGGGCCTGGAGGAGAGAGCTGGGACTGGCAGCTAGCGCCTGGGGCACTGGGCAGGGTGATGGAAGCCAGGGCGGGGAGGGGCCAGAGCCAGGGCTGCAGACCAGGTAGGAGGCTTGTGAGGGCCATCTGCGGCCTGGCCCAGGGTGTCGGCCTCAGGGATACACAGAAACAGGCTGGAGAGGTGAACCTACCACCCCACCAACAAGCCTCCCCCCAGGTCTCCACCTGAGCCTCCATGCACAGCCAAGTGGCCTGTGAGGTTGGAGCACAGCTGGGTGAGCAGAGGTCGGCCCCAGCCGGCCAGGCTGGTAAACGGAGGGGTGAGAGCAAGGCCCGCAGGGCGGGGAGGTGGGGGCAGCCACTGAGGTCTTCTCAGAGAAGGGAAGAGGGGGCAGGTGGGCAGATCGGCAGTTGGGGAGGAAGAAGGTGCCCTGGGTCCAGGGTCAGAAATGAGGAAGGTGGCAGAGCTGGGCCAGGGCTGGGCAGTGGTGTGGGCACATCCCAGGGATGTCCTTATTCGGCTTGGCTCTGTGACTTCAGGCAAGCCACCTCCCGGTGCCTCAGTGTCCCCATCTGTTAAATAAGTGTCCTGGGGCGCCTGAGTGGCTCAGTTGGTTAAGCCACTGCCTTCGGCTCAGGTCATGATCCTGGAGTCCCGGGATCGAGTCCCGCATCGGGCTCCCTGCTCGGCAGGGAATCTGCTTCTCCCTCTGACCCTCCCCCTTTTCATGCTCTCTCTCTCTCTCTCTCATTCTCTCTCTCAAATAAATAAATAAAAAAAAAAATCTTAAAAAAAAAAATAATAAGTGTCCTGAATAAAGCACAAAGAACAAGGTTTACTGTGTGGTCTCACCTGAAAACTCAAGAGTTCGACAGTGTACGGTGTCATCTTCCAAGCACATGGAACCTGTCGCTTGTCAAAGCTGTCCCCTCCACGGCCACACTCTCGGTGGAACCTTGGGATATCCCCAAGAAGTCAGCCCTAGTGGCCTGTGCTGGCCGAGGACACTGAGATCACCTGGCCCAGGATCACCCAGCCGAGGCTGGGTCTTGTGGCTAGGCCCTTCTCCCCAGATCAGACCCCGAGGAGGGCTCCCTTCCCCCGCTGAATTTCAAGCCCCGCTGCCTGCCAGGGTGTGGACAGGTCTCTGGTCTGCAAGGCAGGCCCCCTACCAGCTGCCGGCTCCTAGCGGTGCTTGGGCGACATTTAAAGACCACAGTAACGATTGAACACCCTATTACCCAGCTGCCTAATTAATGTAAATGAGAGCTGCCGTCCGCTCAGCGAGGCTGATGCTTCTCGGAGGAGGCCCTGCCAGCCACCCGGGCCCCATTCCAGGGGCGTTTATGGGGGCAGCCCCATTCTGGCTTGGCTGACTTACAGGTAAGACACAGCCCTAAATAATGAAGATGGAGTGCTAATGGGCCCCCGGAAGCCAGGCAGCTCAGGCTCCAGTCCCCGAATCAGAGGCATTCCCTTGAAGCTTCTTTCCCCAAACCCAAAGGCTCAGCTGCCCCTGAAACCCAAGTGGCAAGAGATCCTAGGCCTTCTGGCAGAGAGGCGAAGGAGCACGTCTCCCGGTCTCCCGCACATAAGGCAATCCTCTGAGGCCTGCATGGCCTGGCCCCCTCCCTCCAGCCCCACCTGCAAGCCCCCTCCCGTCCTGGAGCTGCAGGCCAGGTTTGCCCGGGACCACTCAGGGTTTAGCACAGTCCCAGGCAAACCAGGGCAGTTGGCCATCCCACTCCAGCCCCACTAGGATAGTCTTTCTGGTTCAATATCCTGCTCCTTTTAGCTCCTGGGGGGACAAGGAGCACACTGAACACCACCTTCTCAGAGAGGCCTTCCCAGGCAGCCTGTCTTAGTCCCCTCCCTGCTGCTCAACCCTGGCAACATAGTAGAACTGTGTAGCGAGTTTTTCAAATAGTACCTAAGCTCAGGCCTCATCCCCTAACATTACACCAGAATCCCTGCAGGTGGGACCCAGGTATCTGTAGGTTTTTAATCAATGGAAGAGAAATCTGAGTTCAAATCCCAGCACAGACACTGTATGGCCCTGGGCAAGTCAGTTGGCCTCTGGGAGTCTAAGCTTCCTTGTTGTAAAATAGGAATATCTATCCCATGTTGTAAGAAGCCAAGAGGGCCAGGCATAGAGTAAGTCTCATTAGGATATGCTCTGTCCTGGCTCTTTCTGTTGCTAAATGGGTAGTTCACGTTCCAAGAACCAGCCTGAGAGCTTGGGCTTTGCCAACAGCAGTGCCTTGCCATCGCAGACATGTGGCCCGGTCTTCGAGGCTGGGTAGGGGCCCCTCAGCCCCAGAGCCCAGATACCGGGTGCCTAGGTTTGTCACACCCTTCACACTGCACTGTAAACACACAGCTGTCTCCGCGACCAGGAATCCGGGAAAGCCACCCCTGTGTGCCAGGCTCAGCACAAAGGCCGGCTCAATGTCGGTGTCTAGAGAATGAGTAAGTGAATCAGTGAATGTGCCCACGGCTGGTGTGGTCATGTTGGGGCCACCTCTGTGGCAGGACTGTGCTCCTAAGAGGTGTCTCTTGACACCCCTATCCGGTGGCCCATCCACAGGCTGGAGCCCATCCCAGCATGCCTTGCAGAGGGTGCATGGGGCTGTTTCCAAAAAGTCATTTCCAAAAAGCTTTAATGAGTCTTGCAGTCACCATAGCAGGTGGTATTCAATGCTCTCTCTCTCTTTTTTAATGAAGTAGAAGAGCCTATAGAATAAAATACCAAAGCGGATCGCACATATGTCAGGTCATTTCATTTCCTCACGTTTTCTTTCAGCTATCTGTAGAAATGGGCCTCTCTAGACACAAGGAGCCCTAGGTTGGGTCTACACTAGGGAGCTCTGCACCAGCACCTGGCATAAGAGATGATGACAGGTGTATGCATAGGAAATGGTGCTCTGAGGAGTGAGGGGGGTCTGCCAAGGTGTCACTGATCGTCAGGCTTAGAGCTGGACTCCAGCCTAGGTTTCTTCCTCCATTACCCAGCTCCTGATTCATCCAGCCCTCTGCAGAAGCCCATGATCTTCTCTGGCTCAGGAGCACTATAGTGGGTATTTCTTCTCCACTGTGGTCCCATGTACTCAGGTCTCTGAGCCGTCACTCCAAGAGACTTTGGGTTCACCTACAGCCTTCAAGTGCATCAGTTGGGACTACTTTGTTTGCACGTAACAAAACCCAGTGCAACAATCAGGCAGGGCTTGATCCAGAGGACGGAACAATGTCTTCAGGACCCCTTCTCTCTTACTGTACCTTTGCTCTGTGCTGCCTCCTTGCTCAGACAGGCTCTCCCTCTGTAGCAGCAAGGTGCTCGTTCGAGACTCACACTCTCTCCATCTAGCTGAAGTCTAGTTGGAAGGAAAGATGTGTTTCTTCCTTGTACCCTCCCTCTACTCCTAGAATTCCTTCACCCTCATTTGACCATTTGATCAGACTGTGGCTGAGACATCCAAGGGACTGATTGGCCAGGCCTGGATCACATGCCTCTGCCCTGACTACACGTGGAATGACTGTGGGAAAGAGATCGTTCCTCCAAGGGCACCAAGGTGCTGGGTTTAAAAGAAGGGAGGATGGATAATGGTGGCCATGATAATAATAATAATAACAATAGAAGTCTACTGCACTGAGCTCTAAAAGGAGGGAACAGGTGCAATGTAGCAAAGGGTTCCCGGGACGCACTGACATCATGGCAACTCACCCGAGCTGCCACTACACTTCCCAGCATTCCCTTCCATGCCCGGTTCCCAGTTGGCAGGGGTGGGCCATTAGGGACACTTGGCCTGATTTGGGAGGCGGAAGTGCGGCGGCAGCTGGGCCCCTCTCAGGGCCCTGGAGGCCGCTGCGGGGTTCAGGGTGCTGTCGCTGTTCACAGCGAGCGGCTCTGCTGGCTCATCGGACTGGTGTCCCGGCCGCGGCCTCCTTCAGCTTCTCTGGTCCTGGGCCCTGGGGAGGGGTGCCAGCCCGTCCTGGAGGACACCCTCGTGGGTGAAATCGGAGGCTGGGAGACAGGGAGGGGCTGACGCGGTGCCAGCCTCTCAGGTCCCGGCTGTCCTTGTGTCCTCCGCGTCGCATCCATCTTCCCTCCCCCGTCCCCCGCCCCTCAGGCTGCAGGTGCCAGGACCAGGCACAGAAGCGGTGGCTTCGTGCAGACCGTTTAACCAGCCCCCACAGTGGGATAAGGTCAACTCCCGACAAGGAGTCCTTTAGGGCCTGAAATCTCCTAGTGGCTCTGTTCCTCTGATGGAAGCCTGACAGAAGCAGTCCCTGAGCTGCCTGCTCTGAAACCTCCCGGTGAGCACGGGCACGACCCACAGGCCCGACGGCAGGAACAGCCTTGCTCCCCCTGCTGTGGGGACTCCCACGGTCGCCCCAGGTGCCGTCAGGGGCCGACTTCAGCCAGGCTCCCGAGCGCATTTTGGAAGTAGCTCTCGCCCTCATGAGAAGCCTGGAGTAGAGTCACCCCCATCGGGACACACATCACGTGGGCTAAGGCCATCGTCCCCACAGCTCCCTCTCTGGCTTCTGCCAACGAAGTTCCCTCACCAGCTGTATCTCACTAGTTGCAGATGCAGTCCCAGGCTGTCGAGGCCTCTGTGTTACCTGGCCAGCCTCCATGCCCCGTCCCAACAACTGCTCTGAGCCAAGCACGGTCATCCTGCTCCCCTGGCCAGGCACTGGCATGGAAAGGGGCACTGGCGCCATCCCAGACCATGAGAGCAGTTGTTGTGATTGTCCGTGCTGTCTGCCCAGTTTTTCCAGTTCTCCGCACTTTGGGCAGCAAAGTATTTATTTCCTGGTCTCCTTGTGGTCAGGTGAGGCCATAAAACTAACCCAAGCCAATGAGTCATAAGCGGAAGCCATGTATGTCATTCTAAGCCAGAGTGTTTAACTGCGGGTATGAGACCCTCCAGACCTCCTACCCTTGGGCACAATCACCTACAACATTCAAGACGGCAGCTGATGCCTCAGCCTGGGTTCCTGAGAGACTTTGCAAACAGAGCCCTTTACTGACCTGCTATGGCCTGTAGCGTCAGTGAAAAATAAACCTTTGTTGTTGAAAGTCACTGAGACATTGAGATTTTCTTGTTACGGCTGTGTAACCTCATTTATCCTGTTACAAAATTTCACTGGTGGTAAAGGAGCAGTTTGTCTCTAGAAATGAAGCCTAGAAAGACAGGCAAGCCGTCCCTTTTCCTCCTCTAGATGGTGCTGTACAGGGGAGGGAAGGCTCAGCTGCCATCTTGAGACCAAGCCCCGTCTGGGGGAAAGCTCCCACCCCGAAGACCCCGGGCAGAGGAATGGAGGGAACCAGGATCCTTGAGGATATGGCCAAACTCCTGAGTCAACAACCCTGCAAACTTTTTTACTTCTTGACTTTCTGGTATGTGAAATAAAATTCCTTCTTGTCCAAGCTGATTTCGGTTCAAGTTTCTGCTACTTGCAGCTGAAAATATCTTAACTGATCAATGTTATGGACACATTTCTTCCTCAGGCAACCCCTGGAGGGTTTTAAACCAACTTTGCCCATGAAGAACCTACACCCCCAGAGACGTAGATACACATTCTCTCCTTCCAATCAGAAATCGAAGCAGGATTGAATTATGTACAGTTAGTTGACCCTTGACCAACATGGGTTTGAAATGCACGAGTCCACTTACATGTGGACTTTTCCCATAAATACGGTATGGTACTGTAAATGTATTTTCTCTTCCTTACGTTTTCTTAATAACATTTTCTCTTCTCCAGCTTACCTTATTGTGAGAATATAACACATACAAATTATGTGCTACTCAACTATTTATGTTATGTAAGACTTCTGGTCAACAGTAGGCTGTTAGTACCTAAGTTTGGAGGAATCAAAATTATACACAGATTTTCAGCTGCACAGGTAGGTAGATGGCACCCCTAATTGCCACACTGCTCAAGGGTCAACTGCATTTGTCAGTTGAAGTGCAGAAACCAAACTCAAAATTAGCTTATGAAGAAACGGTGGTGCAGGAGGGGTGGATATGGGTCCCTGCAACTGGAAAGTGTGGGGGCAATTGTAACTTCAGACATGGCTGGTTTCAGGGACCCAAAGGTGTTGTCAGGAACCTGCCTTTCTCCTCCTCAGTTATATTTTCTTCCATGTCTGCTTTATTCTCACTCAGCCTCCCGCCCTCTCATGGTGGGAAGTATTTGATTCCCATGTGAGCAGCCTGAACTTCCCAGTGCAAGGCTCTGTCATTCCCACTAGCAAGCAGAGGGCCTGCATTGGGTTCTCGTTGGCCTAGCCTGGATCGTGCGCACACCCCCAAACCACTATGACTAGAGAACGTGGTGCTCTGGTCGGCCAGACTCATAGCTCATATCCATCTCTGGAGCCCACACTGGGTTCGGTCCTCCCTGAATGAAAGGACCAGAGAGAGAGAGAAAGGTGTAGTTCCCCAAAGATAACAGGTATTTCTACCGGGAGGGAGAAAGTTTCCCAGGCTGACAAAAATAGTAGATAAAGATGTGTAAGCATAGGAAGGCTGGGGTGCCTGGTGTCAATGAGAAGACTGGGCTTGGGGGTGGTGATAAGATGTTTGTGTCAAGTCCTTGCCAATCCAGCCAGCCGGGAGGGCAGGGATAAGACCGGGGCAGGAACGGTCTTCCTTTGGGTTCAGCCAGGTAAAGGTCAGAAACTGGGATTTCAACGCAAGTAGCTGATCGGGAAGGTGAAGATAAACACTGGCAATGGGGCGGGGGCTGGGGGGCGAGACAGAAAACGGAAGGCAGCCAACAAAGGGTGTGCCATGGGGCACGTGGAGCTGCAGAGCACCCAGCTCCATCTCTCAGAGGAGGACAGTGGGGGGCATCGTGGGGGAACCCACCTCAGTGCGTCCCCGTGAAGGTGAGGGAGTTGGGGTGTTTACCCACCAAGGCCAGCTGGTGAGGGCCATTCCAGCAGGTTCATTCTCTGGCACGTCTGGCAACTCTCAACCTCCCAATTCCCTGAGGAGCCCCAGGAAGTGGCTTGCAGCTGGCAAGATGAAAGGGCAGGGATTTGGATCCCAGAAGACTGGCTCTGAGGCCCTGCTTTCTCCACCAACCCCCATAAATCCAGCAGCCTATTGTCGGCCACCGCCAGGCCCTGCAGCTTCCCGGACAAGGAAAGCAAGCTGCCACTTCAGTGACCCTCCAGCAGCCCACCTTTGCCGATGGTCACTCTGTGGGGTCCCCACTGTCTTGGGCCCCTGGGGTGCCCCCTGTGATCAACAGGCAGGCCTTCCCCTCTGAGACCCCAGATTGTTGCAGACTTTCTTCTCAGGCATGTTTTTCTGCAGATGCTAATGAATGACCCTTACATTTCCCAGAGAGGCTCCCTCTTTCTGAAGTGGCTTAAAATCTCCGCTCTTGATTGCAATCTTCCCAGAGCTGATTTTGGCCACTTGGCTCTTATTTCTGAAGTGTTGACGGACGTGGGAGGAGAGGAGAGTGGGAAGGGGAGCATTCCGGGCTCAGCTCTCCTATAGACGCCGTGATTCCAGAGGCAGGGTTCAGCTATCAGAATCAGAATAGACAAAAGAACTCTGTTTTCTTTTCAGTTCTAAGCACAATTGATCCCTGGTTTGTACCCCGATATAAGGCACACACATTCCTACGTAAGTCCTGACTTGTCATGTAAAGATCAGTCCCTGTTTCTTGGTGATACTGGTTTATCATAGGCACAAAATTCTTTCTAGAAGTCTCTTCCCTAATTTTCAAAATTAAAGTCTATGGGAAAATGTGAATTGAGTTGGAGAAGTTTCTATATATGTAATTTTTAAGAAGTCACATGCACATGCTCATAGGTGTATAAACACTTAGGAAGCACTTGCCAGGCACTATTTTAAGCATTTTGCACATATTAACTAATTTCATCCTCACAACAACCTGGTAAGGTCAATGCTATCATTATTCCCATTTAGCCGATAAGAAAATTGAGGCCTAGAGAGGTTGTCACTTGCCTGAGTGGAGCTGGGATTTGAGCCCCTGCAGCTTGGCCCCAGAGTATGTGACACAGAGACCCTTGGGTCTCTGCAAACACACACTGACACCCACCCACCCACATGCACCCCTGTCCCCAGCACTCCTGCACGCATGAGCACACACGGTTCTGTCTGCTGGCTCTCCCCGAGGCTCTGCATCCCTGTGAGTCCTGGTACAAAGAAGTAAGAGAATACCTCCCTTCTCGCAGCCTCTCCTGGGAAGCTGGGACTCTCCTCACCTTGTTTAAAACCAAAACTGCTCCAAAACAGTCTTCCTCGTCCCCTGCAAGTGGGAGGGAACCCCAGCTTCTCTGGCACCACTGTCCACTCGGACCCCCCCATGATGACCTTGGGTTGCAGGTGGGATCTGTCCCTCCAGTTCAGGGGAGGGAACCGAGGCCAGAGCCATCTTGGGAGTGATGGGCAGGTTCTCCTAGGGTGCAGATTGCGCCTTGCAGGGTCCAAAGCAGGGGCCGGGAGGCACTACCGGCCTTCTCCAACGGCCCTGGACAGGCAGATTAATGGCCAATTAGGTGGTGGCACTTTGGAGGGTCTGGCACAGCCCAGAGCAGCCATCCCAGCACCCCGGGGCAGGGCTGAGGGATGATATCACTTAATCACCCCAGGTGTCCCGGGCACGGGCCTGCCGGCTGTGCCCCTCACTCTCTAAGACCCCGGAGGGCCCGGCCCCACAGCACAGCTTTCCACGTAATGTCAGGCCCTCACGAGGGGCGAGGCGGCCGGCTCAGCAGCCTGTAAATCTCAGCTTCCTCTCCCAACTCCCAGGCTTCTCCCTGCGGCTGGCAGTTTTATGGGAAGACAAAAAATAAAATAATAAAAAACAGAAAAATAAATTACTCAGGAATTTGTTTTTAATTAAGCAACAAGCCTCGATGGGGCCTGGCTGCTACCTCCTAATGCTGCTCCTGGGGTGTGGGGAGGCATTTGGTCCAGATGAGTGCCTCAAATCAGCCCGGAATGTGATTAGATGATTACTCCCCAGAGTTCCTACAAGATGATCTTCCCCAGAGTTGTCTTACTGCGATTATAAAAAGTCTGCAGGCAGGAGGGGAGCTTTGCTGCTTCGAGAAGATGTAAACGCTGTCAGGGCAGCCGTGGGGCCTGGGCGCCCCGCCCCCACTGCACCTGCTCCCGGTGGAACCCGTGGGTGGCCTGCCAGGCTGGGTGGATGCTAGCACCTGTCAAAATAAGTGGGTCCCCGCACATGGGGAACAGGATGTCTCAACAGAGAAGCAAGGGGGAAGGATGCAAGGAAGTCCGACTTTGAGATACTTTCTCTTCTCCTGCGAAGAGCGACAGGCCATCATCCTCACTCCCAGGCCAGCTCAATGCATCTCACTACTGCCACAGAGACGAAAGGTATTTTCATCTTCCTCAGTGTCTCTCTCTTTCTCTCTCTCTCTCTCGCTTCCTGGGGGAAAGGATTCTCACTTTCTGAGTCATACAATGACCTATCATTGGACATGCTGGAGCTGGACAGATGGCAAAGGAAAACAGAAAACTAAAGACACCAGAGAGGTGAGGTTGGTCCCCAGGATAAAGATCTGAGCTGGGCAAAGATGCGGAAGGAAAGGAACAGCAGAGTCCTGGCTGAGTGTCGGGGAGAATCTGGAGGGCCAGGAGACGGGCGTGGGGGAGAAAGGGAGTCTCAGAGAGCTGCCACTGTGTGCTGGGAGGCACAAGCAGTGGTGATGGAGCGAAGAGCGTTGAACTTTGCTGGACTGTGAGACCGTGTTTCCTCCTCTGGAGCCTGAGCCTAGATTTGGAAGTTCTCTGAAGCACTTTGTGACTGTGGTTCCATCTTTCTGTGACTGCCACATGCACACACAGACTGAGCCTCGTGCGACCCCACTTACCTTTGGGTTACACTAACAAGGATGAAGGCAAAATTGGAAGACCTAGGGGATGCAGGGTCGGACGCAGGAATCCCCAGGACAAGGGTTAGGATCGGCTTCCACACGCCGTCAGACACGGGTGGTGAAACAGGAAGCAGCCAGAAAGAAACAGAGGCAGACCCCGTGAAGGTAAGGGGTCCTTCCTCCATGTAAATAGCCAAGAGCAAGAGCTCTGGAGTCAGACAGCCCTGCATTACAGTGCCCGTTCTGCCGCTTTCTTTCTTTTCTTTTCTTTTTTTTTTTTTTTAAGATTTTATTTATTTATTTGACAGAGGGAACACAAGCAGGGGGAGAGGGAGAGGGAGAAGCAGGCTTCCCGCAGAGCAGGAAGCCCGATGTGGGGCTCGATCCCAGAACCCTGGGACCATGACCCGAGCCGAAGGCAGACACTTAATGACTAAGCCACCCACGCGCCCCCGTTCTGCCACTTTCTAGCAGGGTAGCTTCGCAAAGTCCTGTGAACTCTCTGAGCCTCCCTTTTCCCACATGCAAGATGAGATTAAATATGGGGTTGATCGTGGAGCTACCCTCGTTGGGATGTTGCCAGGCTCCAGAGCACTTAGCCCATGGCCTAGAGCATAGAAGACGCCCAGCACGTGCCCAGCTGTGCTACCACTGCTAACTTCGAGCTGCCCAGGCCTTAGGAAGATTCTGCTCAAACAACCTTTGTAAGGGGCCCCAAACTCAGACCTGCAAGTCAGATGTCACACTTACGTGACCTGTAAGAACACAGGATCTGTTTGGGACTCCCCTGAAGATGGATGGATTCAGGAAGAGTCTTTTTTCCTTGGTGCTGTGCTCTGTGGTACCAGGGTGGAGAATGGGGATGAAGAAGGTGGGTTTTAGATGAGAAATTCACTGTACCTTCTCATGCTAGGAAAAAAAGTCAATTAAAGCAATGGAAAAGACTGTTTTGGCAATATTTGTGTGTCTCAAGATTGTTCAGCAAACACTAACAATGTGAGGGGTGGAGTATAATGCTGTTAGCTTTAAAAATTAGAATTCAAGGTAAAATGTTTTTTAAAAAATATCTCATTTTGATAAAATGAACAATTCATCAAGAAAAATATAACAGACCATGGGCGCCTGGGTGGCTCAGTCGGTTGGGCGACTGCCTTCGGCTCAGGTCATGATCCTGAAGTCCCGGGATCGAGTCCCGCATCGGGCTCCCTGCTCGGTGGGGAGTCTGCTTCTCCCTCTGACCCTAACCCCTCTCATGCTCTCTCTAGCTCATTCTCTCTCTAATAAATGAATAAAATCTTTAAAAAAAAAAAAAGTCCCTTGGGCGCCTGGGTGGCTCAGTCGTTAAGCGTCTGCCTTCGGCTCAGGTCATGGTCCCAGGGTCCTGGGATCGAGCCCCACATCGGGCTCCCTGCTCGGCGGGAAGCCTGCTTCTCCCTCTCCCACTCCCCCTGCTTGTGTTCGCTCTCTCGCTGTGTCTCTCTCTGTCAAATAGATAAATAAAATCTTTAAAAAAAAAAAAAAAGAAAAATACAACAGACCAGATAACAGTTGGAGAACATCAACTAGGTTAATGATATGACAGGTGCTTCAAAAGAGAATGATTTGAATTTCAATGGGCTAAGAAAACTGACAAAACAGGGGCGCCTGGGTGGCTCAGTCGGTTGGGCGTCTGCCTTCGGCTCGGGTCATGATCCCAGGGTCCTGGGATCGAGCCCCACATCGGGCCCCCGGCTCGCGGGGAGCCTGCCTCTCCCTCTCCTCCCCACTTGTGCTCTCTCTAGCTAACTCTCTCTCCCTCGCTCTCAAATAAATAAATAAAATCTTTTTTAAAAAAAGAAAACTGATAAATAATTCAATGTTTTTGCGAAAGTTGACTGTAATGAACAAGAAGCAAGAGTCACACATGAGGTGAAGAGATCACACTGAGCAATCACACAGTGTGTCTGGAGATGGGTGCCTTCTCCAAACCCACATGACTCAAGCTTTGTTCATTCTGAGAATGTTCGGGCATTTACAAGCGTGACCTATGTTTTGTTAAATGGAAGATAAACACTTTCATAATTTTATTACGTTTTTGAAGGTCAAGTCACTTTTTCCTTTTTTTATTTTCTCTCTGATTGTGAGTTGACTCACGTTAAGGGATTTCTCTGAGAGCTGTTGTCCTCAGATACGAGGGACCCCCTGCACGTACCCCGAGCTGAGGTGTGGACGTGAGGTTTCCTTCTCCAGCAGAAGACCTCCAAGGGACGCAGGTCCCGTAAATAGCAGACACACACCAGCACTTTGCAAATGGAGCTCTGATGTCAAGAGCCAAAAGGGATTCCTCCCCCAGAAAACAGCTTCTGCGTGTATGGAGTGTGGCTGAACAGGAGGCAGTTGGCCTCAGAACAGTTCTGTTGTGTTCCCTGACAACAGCTGTGCTTCGAAGGAGAAACTCCAATCAACAAAAACCAGCATTGAGCAATTACTGTGGGCGTGCACAGGGGACTGAGCCCAAGGCCCTTGTCCTCGGGGCCTTAGTCTCCAGGGAGGCCGAGTCACAGGATGCTGAGCCACAGAGCAGGAACAGGGACCGCCAGGGGCATTGTGGGTGGAAAAGAAGAGTGTGAAGGGCCTGCACCTCCCTCTGGGGGTCAGGGGAGACTTGCAGTGGGGAGACAGTCCGCCTGACCCTGAAGACTGGATTTCCAAAGTGAAATTCAAAGGGTAGAGTGTTCCAGAAAACAGCAGAAGTCCAGATATGAGAGAAAGACAGACCACCTGTAGCAGGAGGCCTCCAGCCTGCACACTGAGAAAGAACGATGACCTGGATGTTGACGCTAATGACAAAGAACCCCTCCAAAATCCAGTGTCAGGCTTTTGGGCTTCCAAGCCTCTGAGGGCTCAGGAGGCAGCAGCTTGAGGGCCTACACGTATGTGCGGAAACCACTGCTCCCCCTGATGCCGAACCCTGGAGATGCAAGGTGGCTGCAGGGCAAGGAGACCAGCATGGCGGAGGCAGCTGAGCCTTCCTGCCCCTGCCCCGGGGTTCCCCTTCCCCCGAGGGGCCTCCCCGTCTCCTGCAGCCCCTCTCTGCAGGGGATGGAAGAAAGGAAGGGCGCTGGTCACCCCCAGAGCTCTGACCCGAGAAAGGACACAGGCCGAGGCTCCAACACTGAGGTGAGACCTTCCCAAGAGCTGGGCAGGGGCAAACGGGAACTAAGCATAGACACAGCCATCGTGGCTGGCCCTGGCGATGAGCCAGGCTCTCCCAGAATGGCAACAGGACAATCTGCTTCAGTTGATGGCTCTGTCATGTTCATTTTGGATGGAGTTTCTCAACAGCGGCCCTCTTGACATTGGGGCTGTACAATGTTTTCTCATGGGGGCTGTCCTGTGCATTGTGGGATGTCTAGCAGCATCCCTGGCCTCCACACACTAAAGACAAGAGTCCCCCAAGTTGTGACCACCAAAACCGTCTCCAGACATTGGGCAAAGTCCCTGGGGAGCGAAATTGCCTGCAGTCGAGAACCATTGATTCTAAGGATGAATTTCATGAAGACCATCTCCAGGCTGTTCTCCAAGAGACCCAGAGGACTCATCTGCTCACAGAAGCATCAAGGGTTGGTTTGTGCAATGAGAGAACCTATAATAATTCAAAGGGGGTTGTACTGTGGGCAATGGAAGGAAAAAGAATCTCTATCCTCTGCAAGTTACCCCTCTGACTGACAACTTAAAAAGGGTGCCCCCTCTGGGCTGGGGCAGCCTATAGAACACAGCTGGTAAAGTGGAGTGAAGGTTGGATGTTGGCTCTCTCTCATCTCTGCTGAGCCTCTTTGTGCAGTGAACAACCTACTCAACTGCATGCTATGACCTTGAAAGGAAAACTGCCTCTGGGCTCAGAACTGGGAAATAGTCCAATGCATTCCAGGTTTTAGTTAGATGCAGCACTGCCCATTGGGAAAGTCTGTTCTATGCTTTAAAGGATGATGTAAACTGAGCAAGAAGGTTTGGACTCTAGATAGTCAAACACCCATTGGCCAGGTGAAACCCTGTCCCTAATTGACCCTGACTGTAGCCAGAGCCCCATGTGACCAGTGCTCATGTCAGAGAGGGTGGGCGGCAAGGGTACAGGGGGATCAGGGCAGTTTTAACACCAGAGAATGAAAACCAGAAGGGACCCACGTTCTTAAACAGGAAATAAATATACCAAAATCACTCCCAGTCACAATGGAGGGAGCTGCTCTGTCCTTGCACTGCCTTCGATGCTTCTAGTGCGCTAGTCCACACACTCGGAGGGGGGCGGATCTCTTCTGCAAAGAAGCTGCAAATTCCAAATGCTTCATCAAATTAAGTCTCAAGGTTTAAAAAGCAAACAACACAGCACCCAGGCTTACCCTGAAGCCCCTCTCTCATCTCCTGTCCTCCCCCAGCCAGCCACTTGGATCTCTTTGGGTGATTTGTCTGCACATGCAGGCTTGTTAAAGTCTTGTCGTCAGTCTCAGCCAAACCTGCGGGTTCCTGAGCCACTCGAGCTCAGGGGACTGTGTGTGAAGTTAAAGTTAAAGATGGTATTTTACTAATACTTGTTTTTATTTTTTAATTTACACTACATGTCATTCTGCTAGTTTACAGTGTCATGTGTTCTGGCAAATGTAGACATTGCAACCACTACCACAATCAGAATCCAAAGCCCCCAAATTCACCCTCATATTGCTCCTTTGCAGTCACCCCACACCTAACCAGAAAAAATGCTGTCTGGTCTTCATCTTTATAGTTTTGCCTTTCAGGATGTCCTACCAATGGAAACATGCAGGATGGAGCCTCTGAGCCTGGGTTCTTCTAGCACAACGCATTTGGGATCCAGCCTTGTTGCTGGGTCTGTAGTAGTTTGTGCCTAATTAGGACTGAGCTCCTTTTCATTCCACTGCATGAATATGCCATATTTTGATCATCCACTCACCACTTGAAGGACATTTCCAATTTTTGGTTTTTATGAATAACCAGGTTTGGTGTGAACAGGTTTGGATAACAGGTTTGGTGTGAACAAAAATCTTTATTTCTCCTGGGTAAGCACGAATGAGATTGCTGGGCCACGTGGTGAGAGTATGTTTAACTTCTCCAGACTCTGTCAAACTATTTCACAAATGGTTGTACCATTTTGCAATCCTAGTAGCAAAGAATGAAAGTGTCAGTTGATCTACATCCTCACCAGCTCCTGGTATTGTCATTGTTCGTTTTGTTTTTTTAAAAGATTTTATTTATTTATTTAACAGAGAGAGAGCGTGTGCACAAGCAGGGGGAGCAGCAGAGGAAGAGGGAGAAGCAGGCTCCCCACTGAGCAGTGAGCCTGAGACAGGGCTTGATCCCAGGACCCTGGTACTTGACCTGAGCTGAAGGCAGATGCCCAACCGACTGAGCCATGTTTTTATAGCCGTTCAACTAGATGTGTAGTGGCATCTCGTTACAGTTTTAATTTGCATTTCCCTAATGTCTAATGATATTGATTATTTCTTACATGCTTATTTGCCATCCATATATCTTCCTTGGTAAGGCATCTACTGAAACATTTTGACCAATTTATATTGGACAGTTTGTTCCCTTTTTGTTCAGTTTTGGGAGTTCTTTATATATTCTGAATATATATCCCTTTATCAAATAAGTGATTTCCAAATACACACCCCTAACCTGTGGCTTCTCTTCATGACTGAAAAGTGTATCTCACAGAACAAATGTTTAAGTTTGATAAAGTCCGATTTTTCATCTTTTGTCTTTTTAGATCAGGTTTTTGGTATCTATCTGATAATTCCTTGCTTAACCCAAGTTCAAAGATTTTCCCCAATGTTTCCTTTTAAAAGTTTTATAGTTTGATGTTTTACATTTAGATCACCAATCCATCATTAGTAAATTTTTGTATAAGATACGTGATAGAGCTGGAAGTTGGGCTTTTTGCATTTGGACATCTAGTTATCCCAGCACCATTTGTTAAAACATTTTCCTTCCTCATCCTCTTTATGGAGTCTAAGCACAGAAGTTTGATGGGGCATTTTTTTGAAGAGGCTGCTGGAGTTTGTCTCAAGAAACAGGAATAGAAGGCATCAGGAAAGAGGTGATGATTTTTCTGTTTCAAGAAAACTCCCAATAGCCAAAGCAATCTTGGGAAGGAAGAACAAAGCTGGGGCCTCACACTCCCTGATTTCAAACTGTATCACAAAACCATAGTCATCAAAAGAGTATGGTACTGACATAAAAACAGACACATAGATCAGTGGAACAGAATCGAGAGTACAGAAATAAATCTACACATATATTATCATTTATTTTATGACAAAGGAGCCAAGAACATACAATGGGGAAAAGACAGTCTCTTTAATAAATGGTGTTGGAAAGCTTGATAAGCACATGCGAAAGAATGAAACTGGACCACTGTGTTACACTATGAACAAAAATTAACTCAAAATCGATTAAGGACTTGACTGTAAGCCCTGAAACCATGGAAATCCTAGAAGGAAACGTAGGTGCTAAGCTCCTTGACATCAGGCTTGGTGATGGTTTTTTGTATCTAACACCAAAAGCAAAGGCAACAAAAGCAAAAATAAACAGGTGGGACTTAGTGTGTTGATCACAGTATATACAAATATTGAATCATTATTGTTGTACACCTGAAACTAACAATGTTATATATCAAGGATATCTCAATTAAAAATTAAATTTTTTTTCATTTTTAATTAAAAAAAGAAAAAGAAAGTTTCTCTAAGATATGACGAGAGGGTGAATTAAAGCTCTTCCATTACCTCAGTTGGAGAGGAGGAGAGGGATGAGGGTTTGGGAAACAGGAGGTAAAGGGAGGGCAGACCAGAGGCAGAGAGTCTGGAGACATTAAGTGTCTGGAGGTTGGGGTCCTGGGTGGTGGGAGCACCACTGGTACATCCGTGTCTAGTTGGGGTCTTCCAATAAGCAGACACCAAAACAAGAGCAGACATGCAGCCCATAAATTAGAGGGAAGACCCATGAAGGATCAAGAAGAGGTTTCCAGGAAAGGTGGGGAGAGCCTGCAGACTACTCTGCTGGTGGGACACCCAGAAAGAAAGGGAAAAGGAAGTATAGGGTAGAAAGAGTCTCAAACATCACAACAGTTCCAGGAAAGCTTCGCCAGGCCAATGGGCAATCCCTGAGCCAAGGGAGCCTGACTCAAACTGAGTGTGTCCCCTCTAAAATTCACATGCTGACACCTAATCCCAATGTGATAAGATTTGATCCTTTGGGAGGTACACAGGTCTTCTCATGGGATTAGTGCCCCCATGAGAAGAGGCTGAAAAGCTAGCTAGGCCTCTCTTTCTGCCATGTGAGGGTACAAGGAAGAGATGACTGTCTACCACCCAGATGAGGGGTCTCGCCAGAACCCAACCATGCCAGCGCCCTGATCTCAGACTTCCAGCCTCTAGGAGAGTCAGAAATAATTTTCTACTTTTTAAGCTCCCCTGTCTATAACTTGTAATAGCAGCCCAAGCCAAGACATTGCCAAAGGTCCCACATCTCACAGAAACGTATCAGTATTAGCACCCTGCATGCTTAGACATTGGCTGGGAGCAGCCTGGATAAAGTAGGGTCTTGGCATGGAAGGAGTGAACTGAGAAGAGCAGCTTCTGGACCATCTATCCACCATGCTCCCTGCAGCAGGAGAGGCAGGGCATTAACATTCTGCACCCACCTCCAATATGGGTCCCCCCTGCCACACACACACACACACACAAGCAATTCTCGGACACTAGCTGGGTGTCCTACAATTCTACTCAATTCTGACACCATCTACCTGGAGATAGCATCAGATCCCACAGGTTAAGGGCTCAGTCCCAGAAGCCTGACCCCCTCCCACTTCAGACTCTAGTCACAAATTTAGGTTTTCACTTGTGTTGGCTGATCGGTTATAGATCAGAGGTTTCAATGAACCCCTGCTTGGCTTTGATTAATTTACTATTATGAATAACATTCTTGCACATTGACTTTGGTGGACACATGCCCTCTTTCCTCTTGGATATACACTTGGGTGTAGACTTTCTGGGCCATAAGATAGCATATGTTGAGCTCAGTAGACTCTGCTGAATGGTTTTCCAAATAGTTGTATCCATTTATACTCCCTCCAGCAACCTATGAGAATCCACTTGCTCTATATCTTTGCCAACACTTGACATTGTCAACATTTACAATTTTAGCAATTCTGGTGGGTGTCAAGTTCAGATTCTAAAATTCAGTGTGCTGGCCAAACAGAAAGGGTCTGTGGGCCTGTAGGCACCTGGTGTGAAACTTTGCACCTGAGGGCTATTCAAGCTGTGCACGTGCACCGCACAGACATCCCCGCCCCCTTGCAAACACACACCTGGAAGGCAGGCTCCTCCTCCCCTTCTCTGAGCACTCACGTGGAGTCCTACTTAGGCAGGGCTCCTTGCCTTGCGCTGGTTCCCAGCTCTCCACCGCAAGTATCCCAGTGCTGATTGCCCCAGAGTACTGCAAACACAGTCCATGCGGTGGAGACAGTTAGGATTATGATCAGCAGCATCACCACCACTATTCGGACATGCACAAATGCACAAGGTAAAATGTCTAGAAGAAATAAAAGGATACATAACAAACTGATGTGTAACAAGTTATCTCAAAATTTGCTGGCTTGAGAAAATAAACATTTGGGATGTCGCATGGTTTCTGAGGGTCAGGAGTTGGGGAGGGGCTTAGCTGGATGGTCCTGCCTCAAGGTCGCTTGGAAGGTTGCCGTTAAGGTGTCAGTCTGGGCTGCAGTCACCTCGGGCCTTCCCTGGGCCCGGACGGTCCCTCACATGGCCAGCAAGCTGCTGCTGAGGTTTCTCACTCCGTGGCCATCTCCCCAGGGCTGCTCAATCAGCCTTAGGATAAAGGAGCTGCCGTCCCCCAGAGCCCGTGATCCAAGAGAGCAAGGCGGAAGCCTGGACAGTCACACGCGGTCATTTCCACAATCTCCACCGGTCACACAGGGTCACCTGTGCGGTGTGGGAGGGAGCTAGACAAGGGTATAAGATGTGAGTCCCTCTATCACGGGTCCACACCACCCATTTTCCCCCCAGAGGTAACCACTGGGACTAGTTTCTCACGAATTGTGCCGGCAATAATTTTCACACATACTCATGCAGGAAGTCACATGTATACACACACTTTTGCACCTTACTTTTTTCGCTCAATAGATCTTGGAAATCGTTCCACATCAGGTCATAGGGACCTGCCTTCTTCCCTTTAACTGCGGTGAGCCCCACGGTATGGATGTCCATGATTTAACTAGTCCCCTGTCGATGGATATTTAGGTTGTCCCATTATTTCCCTATTGTAAGGGAAGCTGCAATGAATAGATATGAGCATATATCCTTTTGCACAAATACAATAATGTCTAAGAATAAATTTCTAGGAGGGGACTAGCTGGACAGAAGGGCCACCCGTTCTCAAGGTGATAGATGTTGCCATGTTGCCCGCCGTGGAAGCTGGATATAATAATTTGCATCCTTAGCAGCAAAGGTGTGGATTTCATGAAGCTTTGAGGGGTAACGGCCAAAAACATGGGGCATCTCGGGCAGCCCAGCAAGTAATTCAAATGGAATATCACCCATCCCTGTCCTTGGAAGCCTTTCTTGGCTGCCCCAGCCCCACTCCTCAGCCAGAAAGCCTCCCCTGGCTCTCTCCCACACCACGCGCTGGACCTTTTTCTCTCTCTAGCTTGCATCTTCCTGGTCCCTAAAATTCCTGTTCTTGCCTTAAATGCGGCAGATGAAGAGTTCTTTGCCAGCCAGACCCCAAGGACTGATTTTCTGGTGCCAAAACTGTGTTCCAAGATGTGGTATCCAACCCAGACAGTTCTCATCAGAGATGACCTCTGTCCTCTGCTCTGGGTGAGCCGTTCTGGCTGCTCATGGATGAATATGTTCTCACAGGTTTGTGCCCCTGCTCGACTGCGAGCTTCCCAAGGGCAGAGGCCGTGCCCCCTTCATCTCTGCCTCCACTGCTTGGCTGTGGCACAGTGCCCAGTAACTGTTGAAGGAACGGCTGACCCAGATGGAACTTGGTCAATCCAGTGCTGTCAGAGGCCTCTTGGTTTGACCCTCTTTGAGAAAGTCGGGGTGCTAAATCATTCTGAAGATTATCTTTAATGCAACATTTATTTCATCCATATGAAGCATTTTTCAAAGGGCAGTTTTCTCTTCTCGTGTTTCTTGTTTTCCCCTTTGGCCCGGTCAGAGCCTCACGGAGCACCCATGATGGGAAACAGGCCTATACTGCCCGCAAACATGACAAGGAGGTGCAGACTTGGAATGACACGTGTGGGCAAACACACACAGGAAGGGGTAAATATTGACCCTGCAGAAGCCCCAATATTTGGGGGTGGGGGGAGGAAGGCCACTGCTGTTCCGTGGTTGTGCAGAGTGCACGTTTCCTCTTGGTTTCAAATCTGACACTTCAGCAATCCAAAATCCAACAATCATTTTAAAAAAAATCCAACAGCCTTGAGAGATTTTCTTGTGAAATCAGTTTCCAAACCTCTCAGGGGCTCCTCCTCTACAATTAATCTTCACAACCATTGCACGAGAAATCCTTCCCTAATGTCCACATTGCCACGGCTTGCAGACTCAGCCTCAAGTGTAGCACGGATAAAGAAAGCAGCATGCAGAATCATGGGAAGCGAGCCAACTTGAAGTCGAGTTCATGAGTCTCCGTGATACGTAAGACAACCACTGTTTGCTTTTTTTTCCCTTTACTTGTTTGCCCAACTTTCTGTTTTGAATATTTTCAACTGAGCGGAAGAGTTGTAAGAAAGCAATGATGACCACCTGTAGGTGAGGGGTCGGCAAGCTCCAGCCTCTGGCCTCTTTTTGCATGACCCGTGAGCTAACAATGGCCTTTATATTTTTAAGTGGCTGAAAAAATAAATGAAAAGGAGAATAAAGTTTCCTAACACACGAACTTGATTGGACAGTCAGCCGTCAGCGTCGCCAAGCGAAGCTGCCCACGGGCTGGGGCCCCGGCGAGGGCTGTGCTCAGGGCAACAGCAGAGCCGCTTAGTTGCCGTGCCATGAGCCCGGAGGGCCTCACAGAGACCAAACTGTTGACTATTTGACCCTTTTCAGAAGGGTCTGTCCCCCTCTGACCTAGGTCATCCCCTGTTACTACTTTGCCCCATTTGTTTTCATCCCTCTTGCTGCAACATTGGTGCTGGTCGGGATCCTTCGCCCCAAATGCTTTGTGTCTCTGCCTCATTGGCATAAGCCCAGGGTGGGGAATGACAGGTGTAGGCTGAGGAGACATAGGATAATATGAAGTACGTGGCACACAGCGCTTGGCACTTCGACAAGACTTAAAAAGATCCAATATAAATTTCTGGCATTTTCCACCCAGGTGATTGCCGGAACTCCTAACTTGAAAATCACGAGCCTTGGCAGTTTCCTGAAAGCCTGGTCCCCCAAGTCTGGAAGCCAGCTTTCCCTCAGAAAGGGCTTCTTACCCCAGGAGGAAAAAAAAAACAAACCCAAAAAAGCCTCAGGGAGAGCTCATTTTTTCCACAGCTTGTGGCTTGGCTGAGTCAACTTCTGCCTTTCCCTGAGTCACGAGTTTTTCCTCTTATTTGGAGGAGCAGGCCCTCCGCCCAGGTCTTCTCCGCCCACAGCTGGTCCCTGTTGGGAAGGGGCAGACGGCTAGATGAGCAGAGTCTCCGCTGTCTCCACCCGGAGGCCCAGAATGTCAGCGCTGGAACCAAGGACAGAGGAGGAGACTGAGGCCCCAGTGGGTCCTGGACCAGCAGTGAGACAAGGCTAGTTGGGGTCTCCCACCACCAGGACCAACGGGTGTGCCTCCTTCCTCTGGTTTCCCAGAACCATGGAAAGGCCTCCCTTTCTTGGACACCTGCTGCGTGCCCGGCACTGTGTTAGGTGTCAGGGTGCTGTCTCAAACTGGATAGTCCTGCCTTCAAAGGCTTTCCAGCTCCCTTCCGTGGTGCCCTCACCCCAGGCAGGGCCTACTTTCCCCACAAAGCCCCTCTTGCTAGGGAGGTGGGGGACCTGGTCCTAAGCAGTCATGGAACATGGCCCTGAAGGCTCAGCTCAGTGTCCCCCTCCAGCAGCCCCGGCCCCCAGCCACAAGGAGTGTGTACGCTTGGGATGGCATTTACCAGGGTCTCAGTGTCCCAACTGATCTGCCTGGTTGTACGTCAGCCTCTGGGATGGTTGGGCCTTGTGTCCTTCTCCTCTGATGGTGTAGAGGCCCGGCTGTACCATCAAGACTCCTCAGTGCAGGTGCTTAGTCAACTGGAAGCACATAAACAGGTAAAGTGGGGCAAGAGGGAAACCACAGAGTGAGGTGGGACTGTCGTGAATGGGGTCATGTGCCTAATCTGAAGGGGACAGTTCCATGAGGAGATGGGGGACCGTGTTTTCAAATCCTCTGATTTACGAGAAGGTGAAAATCCTGATTTTTATGTGAAAGCTCTCAGTATGAAGGTTGGCCATGCATTGTATACATGTTTACTTTCATGAGGCCGTGGCTTCCGTGGGGCGCTCAGTAAGCACTGTCTGTCCTGCTGCGGAAGTAACAGCAGTGAAGGTGGTGGAGGGGGGCTCGTGGCAGTGGTGGGGAGGTGGGCTCACCAAGGCCACTTGTGGTGGCCCTCTCACTCGCCTACCCGCCGCCACCCCTCTTCTTTCTCCGGGCCTCTCCCTCCCTTCTCCGCCCTTGCCTCATCCCCTTCCCTTCTTAGCCCATGTCCTGGCCTCACTCCACCTGGGCTGGGAGAGGCCCATCCCCACGTCACAGGCTCTGCCCGCACCGCCCCAGAGGGCAGGTCACCACTGCTCAGCTCAGGCCTCCTCACTCCAGCCTCCAGGCCTGATCAGCTCTTGCGCCTGCTGCTGTCTCTGGCCTTGGTCCTGGCCAGCAGACACTGCACTGGCCTGAGCCGGCTCCTCGCCAAAGTGCCCAGAGTCTGCCCTATTTGGCACGACAAACTGCCACTGTGGGACAGGCAGTGACCGCGTTTCTACTAAGTGCTCATCTTGGTTCTCAGCACTGGAGATAAACAGAGGAACAAGATCAGTATAGTCCAGTCCATGGGGCTCACTGCTTAGGTGAGGGAGACAAGCCATGAGCACGTAAACAAGTGACTGAATAAGATGACTTTGGGTTGGAGAAATAATTTACAAAATAATAAAACTGGGTGAGGTAGTTGAGGGTGGTGGGGTGGAGACGGGGAGCTGCTTTGGGTGGTTAGGGAAGCCTCTGAGGACATGGTAGTTTGAGCTGAGACTTGAATGCCAACAATGCTGCCATGGGAAGATCTGGAGGCAGGGGACCTGCCAAGGCCCAAAGGTGGGAACAACCTTGGGGTTTTGAGGAACAGGAAGAAGCCAGTGTGAGATGAAGTGCGGGGAGGGGACCAGAGGGAGGCTGGGACAGGCCTGGAGGGGTGAGGCCTGGAATTTCATTCCAGTGTCCCAGGAGGCAGGGGAGGGTTTGGGGGTGGGGAGGCAGCATAACCTGCTGGATGTTGGAGTGTGTGATGAGCGCATTCAGTCCACTAAACTGGACTCTCCTTCCATGCAGGGTTGAAAGTTTCCACTATAAAAAGTTGAAAATACAAAAAGGATTAAATGCTGCTGATTGTTAATATGATGATGATTGGTTTCTCTGGTGCTGAGAGGGGATGACTGTGTCGGAGAGCAGCAGGGAGGCCCGCCAGAGGCAGCACAGGGCACAGTAATTCCAAGGCCTCCCTTGGGAGTCCTGCGAGGACTGTCTCCAGCGAGGTGGGAGCAGCCAGGGTGCGGCGCTGCCGCGGGCGGCAGGCGGAACTGGGCAGGGCCCTGGGGGAGTCAGACTGGAGAACCAGCCGGGCGCGGTCCCGAAAAGTCACTCTGTGCAGGTCCTGCCCACGGCGGCCGCACACCGCGGGCCCATTCTAACTCTGGGGCGCTCTGCCCGCCTGCACTTCCCCGGCTCTCAGGCACCGAGAGTCGGGAGCCCAGGCTCCGCCCCCGCCCGCGCGCCGGGGCTCCGATTGGCGGAGCCGCCGCGAGGGGCGTATCCTGCGAGAGTGGGCGCCCAGCCCGGGAGCCGACCGCTGCGGCCAGGAGCGGGCTCGCGGAGGGGTGCCGGGCGGGGCGCAGGCGCGCAGGGAGCCGGCGGAGGAGGTAAGGGCCCCGGGCCGGGCAGGGACACGCGGGGAAGGCAGGCTGCCTGCCCGCCGCCTCCAGTCTCCCCGGCCGCCCTGTCGAGGTGGCTCCGGGGCTCGGGCGGGACCGGCGCGCGGCAAGGACCACCTCGGACCCTGACCCCGAGCAGAGGCGCGGAGAAGGGCGCTTACTGCTGGTTGGGGCTGCTGGAGGCGAGGTGGAGGCTGCAGGGGCTCCAGGGAGAGCGGGGTGTGCACAAGTAAGGGCGTTCGGGGTCAAGGCCGGGGCCCTGGGATGCGCGACCTGTGAGCAGAGGAGGTCCGGAGGCGCCCGCGGGTGCTGTCCCCTGAGGCAGCGGGGATCTCCGCTAGATCCTGGCCTGACGCCGCCGTGGGGGCCTCACTCCTTGGTCCCAGTTTTCGGGGTCTGCACAGGGGAGCAGAGTCAGCTGCCCCAGGGGGCCCGGGGGGGGGGGGGGGGGGGTGGCAGTGCTTTCTGGGTGGCCTTGGTCCTCTCTGGCCTCTCTCACTATGGCACAGCCTGGTCCCCGAGGCGTCGGAGTTTGTGATTTTGGGTAGGAGTTGTCAAAGGAAATGGCAGGGCTTCATCTCCCATTTCACAGAGGAAGTCACTAAGGCCGGCCCACAGAGATGGCAGTTCCTTCCCAACCTGGAATCAGCGGGAATCTCCTTCCCTTTCCTCTTCCGGAACACCGAAGAGTTAAGCAAGGCAGTGGTGTCTTCAGCCCCCTTTACGGGGGGGGGGGGGGGGGGGGAGGAAGTTTCCAAAGGTTCCAGAAGGTTCCAAAGTTCGGAGGCACTCTGAAATTTGATCTCCACAGTGCAAGGAAAATGTTGGTTTGCAATTTGAACAAAGCTCTTATCTCACCCCAGAGGGTGAAAACCCAGTGGGGAGGGCGGATCATTGCTGGGGTCATTCTTGGCACAGAGTTTCCACTTAGTACTGGGCTGTTCCTGGGCACATAATTTCCACTGGGGTCTGTGCAGGCCGAGAGATGACTCTGACTTAGGCCTGTGTCCCTGCACACGTCAGCCCTCAGGGCTGCCAAGACAGGAGGTGAGGCAGCCCAGCTGAGCTAAGGGACCTGCCCAGGCCAGCCCAAGGGATCCCTGGGCTGGTATGGGGTTGGGGAGGTGGGGCAGGGGATCAGTCATTTGTAGAGGGACCCTGCCCTCTGGACTTGAGGATTTCTGATTCTGTCTTTGGTCAAGAACAGCCTTCTTGGAGCTGGGCTCCCCCATCACTCGACCGGGCCCTTGGGCAATAATTTTGATGATGGGGGTGGTACTTTCCCCCATGGGGCTTTCGTGAGGATTAAGTGAGAGACTACTTATAATGTGCTTACAGTTGTAGCTGGTGAGCTGTAAGCTCCTAGTTAATAGCACCTCTGGTTTATTTTCCTTAGTACTATTTTTTTTTTTTTTTTTTTTTTTTTTTTGGAGAAGGGCCTCCGGGAAACACAGGGTTAGACAAGACTGAGGGGAAGCCCCTCTGGAAGGAAAGGACACTTGGATCTGGCACTCTCCTCAGTGTACTTGGAGAAAACCTCAGATCCTCATTTGGCTTCTGGACCTTCAAGACTGGCCTCTGCTGGCCCCTTTGACCTTACCTCTTACCCCTCACTCCTTCCTCTGTGACCTCCACAGGTCAGATTCTTGAGCTGTTCCCAAGGCCCAGAACATTCTTTCCTCCGGCCTTTGCATGACTGGCTCTTTCACAGTGTTAAGGCTGGTGCAAGGTTACTTCCTCACCAGGCCTTGCCTGACCCCCACCCCCGCCCCAGCTCTGCCAGGCAGATCAGCCGTTTGCTTCACGGCTCTTAGCACGCACAGTCAGAAATTACCTTGTTGATTTACTTACTAGTCTGACTGTCCCACCAGGGAGTCTGTTACTAAAGGGCCTGGTCCCTATTTCTTTGCTATCTGTCACGTGGTGCCAAGCACAGTAGGACTGTGTCTGGCACATAGTAGGACGTACGGTACACATTTGGAAGGTGGAATCCAGCAGACGTGGGAGCACCGTGGGCCTGGTTGGGGCTGGAGGGAAGGAAGGGCGGCGGTGAATCAGCCTGGCCCCAGTCAGAAGAAGCCAAAGGACAGTACAAGGGACCAGCGTCCTGACTCCCCGCCTCTGTGATCTTGGCCAGGTACCTCCTTCTCTGATAAGCGGTGTCCCCAACTGTAGCTCTCACAGAAGGGTGGGCCTGGGTGCCCCTCCTGGGTCCTGCTTTCCAGGGTTCCCAGGGTGGGGCCCCAGACTTCTCTCTCAAATCACACAGACTGTTTCTGAGTGGAGGAGAGGAGAGAACAAGTTCCGTCAGGACACAGCCCTGTGTCAGGTGCATCCCCAGAGTAGGTGCATTATGCCTCTAACAGCCTGGGGTGGAATAGATCAGGCATAGATGAGGGGTCTGCAAACTTTTCCTGTAAGGGGCCAAATGGTAAATGTTTTAGGCTTTGCAAGCCAATCTCTGTTGCCGTGTTTCAGTGAATTGGATTTAGAGCGGGCACCGGGTCAGACTTGGTGTGGATTGGCCAGCCCTGATGTAGATCACATGTGACACCTCAGCTGTCATGCACAGAACCCCAGCCATCCACCAACACTTCCGGCATGGGCCCCCAGACCCCAGTGCTCACCGAGCACCTTCAGCCCCCTCAGGTGGAGGGATCACTTGTGTTCAGGAGGGCCAGCCCAGGAGCCTGGCAGCCTCCCAAGCCCTCCTCTCAAAAGCAGCTCTATTCATTTCCCTGCTGCCGGATACTAACCCTTCAGAAGCGTCCACCCTCTGTCAGCACCCCGGGTGCTGGGTACCACACCGAGGTCGCACATGCACTATCCCAAGGCCGGAGGCTGTCCTGAGGCAGGCTGGCCCCAAGAGGCATGGGTCAGCTCTCTCCTCCCCTGCCCTAAAGGAGGGAGGTTCACTTCTTTGGTGAGAACAGTAAAAAGGAGGATTCCCCATCTGCTTGGGTGAAGGATGCCATATTTACCAAGAAGAATCTCCAGACCATGTCAAACCCGGTGTGAAGTTATGGTTGTGGGAAGGGTGGGCAGACTTGGAGGGAACCCCAGAAGAATGTTGTTGGCTCAGCCCTCTCCCAGTCTGGGACCCACTATAGGCTCATGGAGGAGAGGGGTATGAGGGCCTTCTGGATACCCCAGTCGGTGCGTGGGATCAGTTCAGAGCCCAGACCCCTTTCACAAATACCCCACCCTTCCTGGGCCACATATTGCTGCCAGCAACTGGACAGGGGTGACTAGGGCCTGGAAAGGGTCTGAAAACCATTAGCTGGGGCCAGACAGCAAGGGGGTCTTGCGTGGGGCATCCCGGTACCCCCTACCAGGGACAAGGAGACAGTGTTGTAGGCCCTCTCTTGCCTAAACCGCTCGCATCCCTGGGTGCTGCCTGCCCACCTGGGTAGCGTCCGGTCAGAGGGGGACCTGGGCAAGCTGGCCTCTAGAGCTCACCAAACCCCCCAGGGCCAGATGGGGGCCATCTGCTCTCTTCCGTCTCGGCACCTAGTTTGTCTGCCTCAGCTACCAAATGTGTTAAGCCTTGGTCTGTAGCTGCAAGATTGGGTGACACACAGGTGAGCTTGGCGGGAGCAAGTGACGTCCTTCGTCAGGACTCCCTCCTGGCATCACCTGTGTCCCTGGACTAGAGGGGGTCCCACCAGGTGACCTGCTTCGAGCCCTGCGGGGTGGAGCTCCCAGCCAGGAGAGCTCAGGGCTCTGGGTGCAAACTCTGTCCTGTGACTCTTGTCTTTTCTAGGACCTTACACTTAGACAGAGAGAAAGAAAAAGAAGCTCATGTCCCTACTTCCCAGAACTGACTGGTATTGTGATTTTATCATGTTGCTGCTACTTTTTTAAATAAAAGAAAGAATATTATAGATAAAGGTGAAGTCCTACTTGATCCCCCCCCCCCCCATTGCTGGTTATATCCAGGTACCCTTTCTCCAGGCCACTTTCACCTGACTTTGATTTGGGTCCATCATTTGTTTTTAACCTGTCTTAATAACCCTTTTTAAGTGTACAGTTCAGTGGTATTAAGTATATTTCCATTGTTGTGAAACATCTCCAGAATTCTTTTCATCTTGCAAAACTGAAGCTCTATACCCATCAAATAACAGCTCTCCTTCCTCCCGCTGCCCCCCAACCTGGGCAACCACCTTTCTACTTTCTGTCTCTATGCATTTGACTACTTGCAATGCTGCGTGGGAGTGGAACCGTACTATATTTGTTGCTTTGTGACCGGCTTATTTCACGGAGCATAAATGTCTTCAGGGTTCATCCACATGGTAGCAGGGGTCAGAATTTCCTTCCTTTTATGGCTGAATAATTTTCTGTTGCACATTCTGTTCAGCCGTTCAGCCGTCGATGGACATTTGGGTTCCTTCCACCTCCCGGCTACCGTGAATAATGCTGCCATGAATGTGGGTGTGCATACCATTTTGAGACCCTGCTTTCTGTCTGGTGGGGAGATACCCAGGAATGGAAGTGCTGGGTCAGATGGTATTTCTATTTTTGATCTCTCGGGGAGCCCCCATATTCTTGTCCTTAGTGCTACACTGATTTACATTTCCCCCAACAGCGCGCCAGCATTTCAACCTCACGTCTTTGCCAACACTTATTATTGCCTGGGTTTTTTAAGTTTTTTTGTTTTTGTTTTTGTTTTTTTAATAGTAGCCACCTTCATGCATGTAAAGTTCCGTCTTCTCCATCTTCATTCGAATATCTAGTTCTTGAACACTTTTGCACCATTTTGCAATATCTACACATAAGCTGTCACTTCTCACTTGGCAGGTTGCTTTTTCCACTCAGTGTCTGATGTCTGTTGTCACCCCACGTTGACCCGCATGGATTGGGTGAGTCGCAGTAGCTGCCGGAGGTCTTCCTGCGTGTGAGTGGCCCGGCTGTGGGACCCGTTCCCCCACCGCTAGGCATCTTTGTCGTCTCCGCCACAGGTCTTGAACTCCCGGCTCTTGGGGGTCTCCCTCGGCTGCATTCTGAGCTCCTCCAGTGGAGCCCTTAGCCAGCACTCAGCCCAGCCGGTGGTGGGGAGGGGGGTGGCCTCTGGAATTTTGCCAGATTGTCCACAGCAGGGACCCAGTGATTGGTCCTAGCAGGACAGCCCAGGGCTGTCACCAGTAATCAGCGAGGTCTGCAACACACAGCCAAGATTAGCAACCTAAAAACAGTGGTTCTTACATAAGGTGGTGTGGGCAGCATCTCTCAGGATGCCTTGTGGTCTGAGGGGGGCAAGCGGTATGTGACTCAGGGGACTGAGCACCCGGCTTGTGCAATGCATCCAGCCCCCACACTGGGCCCCGCTCTGGCTTCCCACAAGTGGTCTGACTTATAGAACTGCAGTGTGGTGACCCAGAAATACCACGAGAGTGATCGGCTTGGCCAGGGTCATGCTGTGTGTGCCTGTGTGCACATGGCCGTGGCCGTGAGGTCAGCTGTCACCTGCTTCTTTCTCGGAAGTAAGGCGGACTCTTTGCATGGGGGGCCCTCAGGGAGCTTTGGAAAGGTTCCTTCATTCACTTCACAGTAGGAGCAAAACACCTACTGTGTGCTCGACACCGTTCCAAGCACTGGGGATACTATAGTGAACAAGACAAGGCCCCTGCTCTCATGGAGTTTAGAACCCAGAAAGGGAAATAGAAAACATGTAAGCAAATAATAGATAAGAAAATATTAGGTCCTGATAAGTCCTGGGAAGAAAAACCAAAATAAGGTAACATCTTAGAGAAAGGGTCAATAAACTTTTTCTGTAAAGGGCCACGTAGTACATACTTTAGGCTTTACAGCCCGTGGTGTCTGTCACCACTAGTCATCTCTGCCATTGCAGCGTAAAAACAGCCACAGACAATTTTAAGTGAACGAGTGTGGCCATGTTCCAATAAAACTTTATTTATAAAAACAGGCTGTGGGCCAGATTTGACCCTCAGGCCAGAGTTTGCCAACCCTGTACTTGAGATGGGGTTGTCAGAGACCCTTTCTGAAGGGAGATGAGGACTGAGGGCCCAGTCACAGGAGGGAGCCAGCATGGGACAGCCTAGTTCAGGCAAGACATGATGGCGCCTTACTGTGGATTCAGCCGTGTAGCTGTGTGGTGAGAGGTGGGCAAACTCTGGCCAGTGGTGAGAGAGAAAAATGGTGGAGCTTGCTCACGAGGTGACCATTGGGGGTACAGGAAAGAGGAGGCTCAAGGATGAGTCCTAGATTTGGGGCTTGAACAAATGGGTGAATGGTGGTTCTGTTTATGGAAAAGAAGAACTGGAGGGAAAAGCTGGGTTTGTGTTAGGCATGTTGAATTTGAGGACCTTCTTAGAGGAGCAGGTAGGAAATCGCGTGGGCAGGTGGACGTCCATGCTTAACAGCGCAGGAGAGAAGCCACGGCTGGAGGCTTGACCTGGGGAGTCAGCAGGATTTGGGTGGTCTTCAATGCCATGAGTCCGGAGGTCAAAGGCAGTGTGTGTGGACAGAACAGGGAGGGGGCGCTGGATGAGATCTGGGCCACTGACATTTCGTGCTTGGCAGAGGAGGACAGAGTGGGCCTCACACTCCGTGGAGGATGGCACTGTCTCCTGGGAAACAAGCTCTGGGCCCCCTACCTACAGAGCCTCAGTTTCCCCCTGTGACTGGGGGATTCTACCTCCTTGGGTTGCTGTGGGGACTAAATAAGATAGTCATGCTCGACATGGAGGAAGCAGTCAGCACGTGGTACCTGTGATGCGGGCAGTGGTGACCACTGAGCCACGGGCCGAGGGAGCGGGCCGCAGGTCTGTGATGGTTTGGCTTGGTGGATGGCGGAGTCCGTGATGGGTTAGGTTTGCAGACACCTGGTGCCTGGCACTCGCTGTCCCTTCCACCTGGAGCAGGCCCAATGTGCCAGGTCTCTCTGGTGCTCCTGGAAGCCGCTGATGGGAGTTGGGGCTCAGTATCCTTGCCCCTTGGGGTGGACAGCATTGAGGCATGTTCTCTCCTGGCTCCCAAGGCTCCCCAGGGAGTTGAGCCCCCACTGGCTACAGTGGTGGCCGGCTCAGCCACACATCTTCACTGCTGCCTCCCCGTCCCCGGCTGGCTTCCACGTGCCCCTCACTGGGGACCGCCCCTTCATGTCTGGGCAGCTCCTTGTCTAAGAGTTGGCTCTGGCTTCTGGGGCAGCGAGTTTGTGCGGCTGGCTGGCCGTCTGGGCCCTGTGGTGGCCTGTCTGGCTGGGGCGCGCGGGCCGTGGGGTCCCGGCGCCCCAGCTCTGCCCGGCAGCTTGCCGCCTCCCTCATCTGCCGCCCCTCCCACAGCCAGGCTGCCGGAGAACATGGTGGATTACCTGGCCAACACGGAGATCAACAGCCAGCGCATCGCGGCCGTCGAGAGCTGCTTCGGGGCGTCGGGGCAGCCGCTGGCCCTGCCAGGCCGCGTGCTGCTGGGCGAGGGCGTGCTGACCAAGGAGTGCCGCAAGAAGGCCAAGCCGCGCATCTTCTTCCTCTTCAACGACATCCTGGTGTACGGCAGCATCGTGCTCCACAAGCGCAAGTACCGCAGCCAGCACATCATCCCGCTGGAGGAGGTGACGCTCGAGCCGCTGCCCGAGACCGCGCGGGCCAAGAACCGCTGGATGATCCGCACGGCCAAGAAGTCCTTCGTGGTGTCAGCCGCCTCCAGCACGGAGCGCCAGGAGTGGATCAGCCACATCGAGGAGTGTGTGCGGCGGCAGCTGCTGGCCACGGGCCGCCAGCCCAGCACGGAGCACGCGGCGCCCTGGATCCCCGACAAGGCCACGGACATCTGCATGCGCTGCACGCAGACGCGCTTCTCGGCCCTCACGCGGCGTCACCACTGCCGCAAGTGCGGCTTCGTGGTCTGTGCCGAGTGCTCCCGGGAGCGCTTCCTCCTGCCGCGCCTGTCGCCCAAGCCCCTGCGCGTCTGCAGCCTCTGCTACCGCCAGCTGGCCGCCCGCAAGCGGGAGGAGGACGAGCCGCGCGCGGGGGCCCCCGGGCAGCCGGCCCACGCGGCCGGGGCGGGCTGCGGAGCGTCCAGCGGGGACGAGGAGGACTCTGACGAGGACAAGGAGGGCAGTGGCGCCGGCGACTGGCCCAGCCGTGTGGAGTTCTACGCCTCGGGCGCCTCCTGGTCGGCCTTCCACAGCTGACCGGCATCTGCGGCTGTGCGGGGGGGGGGCTCCCGGTCCCTCCTGCATCCGAGCAGACTCCATCGCCGGGCCCTGAGAGAGCACAGCTCCCGCGCTGCACCCCGCCCCCAGGACCCTGCCCCACGGGGGGCAGGCGCAGTGCCAACGGCTTTCTCTCCAGACCCCAGTGCCTTTGTGCTGGACATTGGCATCCTTCTTTTCCCCGTCAGGTAATTCTCTGTCCACTTAGCGAACTCAAAACACTTGGGCCTCTTAGGAACAAATAAATGCCTTTTCTCAGACCTAAGAGCTGTGGTCCCAGATGATGACTTGAGCTAGACAACCCCAGGCACCTTTCGGGACCAGAGGGCAGATAGGACTGGAGTGAGGTCCCCTGAGGCCGTGCACCCAGCACCTGCCCCCCAGACAAGCACACCCCCAGGGAAGACTGGGAGGGCTGGAAACCAGGTCTGCCCAGGCACCTTGCTGACGCTCACCTGCCTGGCTGGCTGGACCTTCTCAGGCCAGGCATATGAGCTCACCTTGAGCCAGACTAGAGTCTGCCATGCCATGGGTACCCACCAGGCATGGGACTGCGGCCTGGCTCCCCGGGGTCCAGGGCACGTGCCCGGGCCCCTGGCCCCATCTCCCCTCACTCCAGATGTCCAGGTGTCTGATGCCCCTTGGTCCTGTCCTCGTCTCTCCCTGTGGCTGGGGAAAGCGGTGTTTTCTGTTAGGACCCTTCATTGCAAGTGACAGAAACCCTACCCAGACTGATTTAACAATAAAAAGAACGTTTATTAACTCATGTGGTCAAAAAGTTCAGGAATGACTTGCTTCAGACACAGCTTATCAGGGGCTCAAACCATGCGAGGTGGCATCTGTCCACAACCGTCCCCCATGCTGGATGTCCTGGGAACATTAGCAGCACAGTGGGATCAGACATTCATGCCACCCCTGGGCTGCTTCCTGCGGACATGGCCCCGTCCACCTGGGTGCTCTGCCCATGGCCCAGTGCGACACAGTCTGCACATGGCAACACGGTCTCCTGATTTGCTTCTGCTCTGGTCTTTCCCTGTTGCCTGGCTGACCTTGGCCAGAGCCCACTGTGGTGGAGGGGGAGGTCACTGTCAGCTAGAAGTAGTGACTCTGGGACCAGGAAAGCCTCCCCTAGCCCACATGACCCTCTGCCTAAAACCCCTTCATCAGGGCTCCAGGCCTTGGGGGAAAAATCGCCCTCTGGCCAGTTCTCAAGTCCTCCTGTGCAGATAGAACCCTGAGGGTCTGGCTAGAGTACTACATCCGATTCAGCTGGTCACTGGCTCCCAGGGGCAGCCAGGCTCCAGCCCGCTGTTGACGGGGAGCCACCCCTGTGAGGGAGGGTAGAAGCGGTAAAGTGCCAGACACCCGGGCCTGCAAGGACTCAGGGCTTGAGTGGCAGCAAGCTTTGGGGGGCCTTCATTCATGCAGACACATTGCTCCGTGCCATGCCAGGTGCTGGGGACACAGCCGTGGGTGAGACACACAAGGTCCCCACTCTTAAGGTGTCTCCTCTGGCGGAGGAGCCAGGCAGGCGTGGGGTGGGTTGTGTCAGTCCTGGTGTGCTGTGACAGGGGCAGGGACTGAGGCGTGACGTGGTGGGCAGGTGGACGGCAGCACTCCGCAGGGGTGAGCTCCCCGCATATGGTGAGAAAGAGTGAGCAATGCCAGCTAGAGAGGTGGCGCTCCAGACAGAGGGAATGGCAGGTGCAAAGGCCCTGAGGAGAAGAGGTGCTCTGGAGCAGCATGGCTGGACTGAGGCCAGACAGGTGGTGGGGCCGGCTCAGATGAGCCAGGAGCCACTGGAACCTTCCACAGGGCAGCAAGTCTGCTCTTTGCTTTCCAGAGCTTGCCTGGCAGCTCTGTGCAGATGGCTGAGGCAGAGAGAGCGGCCTGACAGCCACCCCAGGCTCCTAGGACCCCGGAGAGGGCAACCAGGCTCCACTAAGGCCACATCTGCCTGCGGTGGTGGGGGGTGGATGGCAAGCCGTGGCTGTCCCCAACTCCTCCTAAAGGGCCGACCCCTCCCCTGTTCTGGATGACAGCAGATGGTGCACCAGGAAGCAAGATAAATGCCTCGGCCGAACATTTGTCCTGGGCCAGTGTGTGGGGTCAGTGATGGTCAGCGCCCGGGCCACTGAAGCCCAGAGGAGAATGTGTTGGGAGGAAGCAGGACCTCCCAGAAAAGAAGATGTGGGCCCGAGAAGGGAAGGTGCTGCCTCAGGAGACCCCATCTCTGACTCCTTTAGGTCTGGTCCCCTTTAGAGACAGCCTCGTCAGCCTGGCTTGGGTCATGGGTCAGGCCAGGCCCTGCCTCCAGCTGCCCCCCAGGCTGTTCCGAGAAGGGGCTGGCTGCCGGCCAGGCTGCCGGGGAGTTCTGCTTTCTCTCACCTACTTCCCCAGCAGGTGTGGTCCTGCGAGGCTCTGGAGCTGCCCCTAGTCGCAGCCACATAGAGGACCCCGGCCCTTGGCCACCACACCGCGCCCCTCGCATGGAGGAGGTCAGGAGTTCTCAGGGCTCAATCAATGCTTCTGCTCTTTGCAATGTTCCCTCTTCCCAGAATGAAGCTTGAGGTCTGGCCGCAGGGCTGGGTCTGCTGGGCCTATGTCCCAGCCCTCACTCTCTCCTGGGGCTTTGCCTACAAGGCCTGGCAAGGACTGGGAACCCAGTCCTGCCAGCCAAGTGCTCCCTTCCACAGCCCAGGAATCCTTCCTCCCAGCCGTGCCTGGACTCCGTGTTCCTGCCGGAGGCTGATCCTTCAGCCCTGGGAGGGGCCTGCCCTGCCCTGCCCCTCCTCCTGGGAGATGGAGATGGACACGGGCCGGGGGAGGGTCCGAGGACCAGGCCCATGCATTTGAGGGGCACCCACCACCTCAGCATTGCTGGAAGCGCCCCTGTGGCATCAGCCCTGACGGAAGTCACTCCAGGTGGAAAGTGAAGTCTCAGGGTGACCTCAGGGCAAGGGGGCCTCCCTTGAGAGTTTGACCTACCGCTGGGCAGGGCTGCAGTGGTCCTGCAGGACTCGGATACTGAGGGACGTCTCTGCAGGTTACTGAGGCTGATGCTGAACCTGGCTGCCCCGTACTGAGACCCAGCTGGCCACCGGCCTCAGGAAGGCAGAGCCGGCTTACACAAGGCCATCCTGAGTCTGGAGGGGATGTGGCCTGAGTCCTGAGAGAGGGATAGACAAAGCCAGTGGCCAGAGCTCCCAGAATAATTGTGTGATCAGGGAGGGCTTCCTGGAGAAGGTGATGTTTGGTTGAGCCCCAGGAAGGCACAACTTTATCAGAGAGGACAGTGGTCTCCACCAGGACTGGGACTCTGGGTCTTTTGTTCACTATCCCCTCCTGCCCCTGACACTGAACACGTGTGGACTGAATAAATGAATCAAGTAAGAAATGAAGTTGGGGACTTGGGGGCAGAAGGGATGATAATGAAATGGCCATTGAGCCTCACCTCTGGAGCCTCTGGTCAAGGTGCTGGATGAGAACTGGTGGGCCTGGCCTCTTTCTGGAGCGTTGGGGAGTAGCCCCGTCCCCCAGACACTGACTGCTGCCCTGTCAGCAGGGACAGGAAACGTCCACCCCCCCCTCCCAGGCAGAGCTTTCTGGAGACGTGATGTCAGACCTGTTTGCAGGGGGTCATCATCCAGGTTGGCCTCAGCGGATGTCAGCTGGCCTGGCCTCTGCCCGGCCCCAGCCTGTTCTTGGGGACTCAGTCAGGAAGAGGCTGCAGGGGAAGTCAGGGCCGCTGCCGGGCCCTGCTACCGGGCAGGTGGGGAGTGACTGCAAGGCTGACCCAGTTCTCAGCCAGGATCCTGGGGTTCTCAGGCCACTCTCGCAAACCAAGGCAACCACTTCCGCTGGCCTGCCCCTGACCCTGCAGGAAGTAACCGTCCCTAGGCCTGTGGACTGGCTAGAGGCCGCCTCCGAGTCTGAGGCTTTTCACACCTGGCGGCAGCAGGCTCTGGGCTGCCCGAAGCCTCCCTCCTCAGTGCTTGCCAACTGTCTCCCTGCCTCTCTCTGCACGCAGGCTCCAGCTGTGAAGGGGCCCACACCCTCCACATGCGTGCTCTGCCTTAGCCCTGAGCAGACTCGGCGAGAGACCTGTGCCCAGAGGACAGAACTTGGGCTGAGGGCCACAGGCCGGAGGAGGGATTCTGCCTCACTGAGCCAAACAGAGCCAGATTCTGGCTTCTCTGGGCTACTTGCTGACTCTGAACCCAGCATCCGCCTTTGTGCATGAACTTTGGGCCTCCCTGTGGTCCCCAGTCTGCTGCCACCTCCCCTCTGCAGCCTTCCTGGTTGCCCCAGGGCAGCATGGCTAGCCCATCCGTGCTCCCGGAGCACCTGCAGCCCCAGCTCTGGCTCCCAGCCTCCGTCCTTCATGAAGTGCCTGAGTGGGCCCTTGAGTCTGGGCGGCTCGAGGGTAGGGGGCCACTCAGTCATCATTCACCTGCAGCCCCCACAACTCTCAGCCAGCTTCCACAGACGCCTTTCATGGAAGGTGGCCTTGGGCCTTCCCCTAACTCCGGGGGGAGGCAGGGGGGCTGTCTGCAACATGCTGGGGTCACGGGACCTCAGAGCCAAACTGACCCCGTTGGCTTCCCCTAACCAGCTACTCCTGCTCCATTGGCACCTGCCCCCAAGCCTTTGAGCCAGACGTTGGGGAGTCTCCTGACCATTCCTTGCCTGTCCCCCCACCCTCCTGTGCCTTTCTAGGTAACCCAGGCCCAAACTGGGAGAGCCTGTGGAGCACTGGGGCGCTGAAGGAGCTTCCATAGGGCCCTGGAGGGAGTGGTTCAGGCAAGACCACAGAGGTGGGCCTGGGCCAGGCCCCACGCGGTAGAGTCCTTGTCCCAAAGGACAGTGAGCCCTGTGCACACAAGGGCGCACACACCCCTCCGGCCCCTCTCAGCCTGCCTCCCACTTTGCCCTCCCAGACTCCCCATGTCACAGCCTCAGACTAGCTTTTGGAGCAGTCTAGAAGGGAGGAATCGAGAGTGAGGGCGGGGGCTCACACACAGCAAGGGAGAGTGAACATCCAGGAGGCTCTCGGGTGCTCCTCCCCATTTCCTTCAGTGTTTGGCCTGGGAAGCCGAGGCCCGCAGGGCAGGTGCACCCCTGACACTCACGAATCAGGGGCAGTGCCAGAGTCCTGTCCCGTGTCTTCCCCGAGTCCTATCGCCTGCTGGCTCCCCTCACCACCACAGAGCCCAGCTCTGACTGGAATGTTCCAATGCTGAAAACAGAAAGGCTGGCAGGCAGGGAGGGAGAGAAGGGGGCTGGGGGGAAGACCAAGCCAGACATTTCTAGGCAAAAACCAGGGGAAATTTCAATCGCTGGAGTATTACTTTAGCCCAAAGAACAGGCTTTCTGGAGAGCGGTACTGCTCACAGTAGCTCCCAAGCTGGGAGGGAGGGAAGCTGGGTGCCGGGAGCCAGTCGTCCATGCTGCTGCCACCCACTGTTTCCCCACACAGTGGGGCTTCACGTGACCCCTAGCTGCCCATAGCGACACCCCGGGTGTGGGAACCCAGGCTTCCAGGATTCTGGAACCACACACACACAGAGATACACACACACACAGGCACACACACACAAGTTTTCCTTTGTGTGTACAGAAGGAAACTTTATGCAGCTGCAAATTGCCAACATTCTCAAAATGCCAAAATGCCTTCCTTTGTATCCCAACCAAGCCTCCTGGAGTCCCCACCCCCACCCAGAACACAGAGGGACCCTCTCAGCCTTGGGCCAAGCTGGCCGCTATAGCTAATCTCTTTCCCCAGGGTTGAGCTAGAGCTGGTCTAAGAGCGTGGCGTCAAGGCTCAGTGAGAGGGAGTCTGGCTGCGGGCCGGGGTGTAGTCATCACCCCAGGACAGGCCCAGGCTCCCCACGCCCTTCTGTTCTGCACTCATGTCCTCACCTTGAAACACAGGCCAAGTCCCAGCTCCCTGACTCCTGCTGCTGGAGGGGGTTCACGGCGTGGTGGGCACCCGTGGCTCACCTGGGTATGTTCGTCCTTCGGGTACTCACACCCTGGCATGAAATAATACCAAAAAAAAAAAAAAGTGTTGGTCTCTAGTTCCAATTCCTGGCACAGAGCTCCCAAATACCTTGGAATTTCCCGGGTGACAGGAGTGCCTGGTGTCCTAATGAGGCAGAACTTAGTGGGCACTAGAAAGACCAAACTGTGATTAGAAGCTTGGAACTTTCGATCCCACCCCTCATTCTCCCGGAAGGGGAAGGGGACCAGAAACTGAGCTAATGATCAGTCATGATGAAGGTTCCATAAAAACCCCAGAAGTACAGGGTTCAGAGAGCTTTTGGATTGGTGAACACGCGGAGGTGCTGGGAGGGTGGTCCCTGGGGTGGTGGGGAGGCTCCACAGCCCTCCCACATACCTTGCCCTACGCATCTCTTCATCTGGCCATTCATCTGTAGCCTTTATCCTAACCTCTGTGATAAACCAGTCAACGTATTTCACTGAGTGCTGTGAGCTCTTTTAGCAAATTCTCAAACCCAAGGAGGGTATCGCAGGAACCCTGATTTATAGCTGGTCAGTGAGAAGGACAGGGGACACCCCGAGACTTGTGATTGCTGTCTGAATTGGGGGCAGTCTGGTCTGTGGCATCTGCACTAACATCGGGGAGAGAGCGTCAGAACCAAACTGAACTGTAGGACACCGAGCTGGTGTTGCAGAGAATCGCTTGGTGGGGGGAACCCCCGACGTGCGGTGTCAGAGCCTTGTGAGTGTGGTAGTGCATGGCGCGGGTGGAATAAAGGCAAGAACGGGAGTGTTCCTCCCACTCCTTGCTTTGGCCACTGGCTTCGGTGCAGCTGGGCCATCCACATCCTGGCTCTAGAAATGAGCACAGGATCGCGGTCGGAACAACCAGCACAGTTGGTAGGACTGAGAGGACGTCCTGAGGGCTGTGAGGGTCCATGTGCACTTCTCCCACCTGTGCAGAGAGGCATGGACCTGAGTCACGTGGCAGGGGGTCACAGCCTGGCTCTCAGGAGGGTCCCGGGAAAGGGATCGGGGGCCCTACATTCATCCCAGAACGAGGCTGTCACAAAGACACTGTGCAGATTTCAATTCAATTAGGGAGAAACCCACCCAATGATGAACAGCTCCAAGATATGAAAACAGAGCATTCAAAAGCACAATGGACACTGTGATTGTTTCCTTTATTCAAGTCAGAAACAATGCGACATCTCACTCAGGCACAAGCTGATTATCACATGAGTCAAAACTCTGAGGAACAAACATAATTCAGATGCAAACCTGATTTGGGAAACAAAGCCCGTCCAGTCCTCATCAAGTTAGGACAACAATGATGCAGAAACACTGAGCTCAGCAAGGAGGGGCTTCGTGAGAGTACCCAGGTCCTCCACTGTTCCGTCCAAGGTCTTTTGCACATTGATCTCCTCTACAAAGGTCAAGGAGTAAGCAGTTAGGAAAATCAATAAGTCTTCAGAGCAGTATGAGGAGGAAATTAGCATGGGGTGACACTTAGTTCATAAGTGGGGGCAGTCAGCCATCTGGGGCACCCCCTGGGGCTTTGGGGTTTTTTATTGAGGTCTAACCTACATCTAGTAAAGTGCACAAATCTTAAGTCAGTGAGACTTCACACGCGCGCACACACACACGCGCGTGCACGTAAGTGTGCATGCATATGCCACCTCCTGGGGCAAGATAACCAAGGTCCTGCCTCCAAGGGCGACTGGTGTTCACCAAAGTTTTCCCTTGTTTTTTTTTTTAACTTCATATAAATAGAATCATATTGTATGCATTTTTTTGTTCAGACTTCTTTGTTCAAACCATGTCGTCGTGAGCATCTGTAGTTGGTGTTTTTCAAGTGGTGAAATATTCTATTGAGTGAGCCCTCCACAACTGTGTGTCCACTCTACTGTGGACAGGCATTTGGGTTGTTTCCAGTTGGGAGTTGGCATGGATAAAGCCTCTGTGACCATTCCCGTAGATGTCTTTGGTGGACGAAGCATGATTAGGGGTGGCACTGCTGGGCCATGGAACATACACGTATATGGCTTTAGCAGATGCTGCCCGAGAGTGCCCTGCAGTGGTTAAACCAGTTTGGACGGCCTCAGCAGATGAGGCTGCAGGTGCTCCCCTCCTCAGCAGCACCTGGTACCATAGGGCTGTCTCACTGCCGTGACTCTGGAGGGTCACTTGGAATGAGGGCTCAGACACCAGCCTGACTTCAGAGCTCCCCTCACCGGGCTGGCGGGAGGCAGCCTTTTCTCCAGCGCTGGGAGGAGTGGGGATGGGAGACCGAGGTGGTGCGGGTGTTAGGCCTGCCCCGCATGCAGGTGAGATGGAAAATGAAACCCAAGAAAACCTGCCCGCCGCCTTTATTTTCTTCCTTCCTTCCCCGAGTGTTTACTGAGCACCTACAGCCCTGGGGCCACAGCTGTGAAGCGGACAAAGAGCCCTCCGCTCATGGAGCTCGCACTAGTGAAGAGAGAAAGATCACAAACACAACTGAAAAGGGTAGTATACTCTCTCATATCTCTGGGGTCTTTTCCAGCACTAGGAAGACGCCCAACCCAGAGGGGCGCACTGTGGAAACACTCATGCCTGCCCCTGGTTAGCTCAGCTCCCTCGATGTGCCTTTATCCATTTGTTTCCTTTTTTAAAATGTAATTTAATTTAATTTAATTTAATTTAATTTAATTTAAATTCAGTTAATTAACATATAGTGTATTATTAGTTTCAGAGGTAGAGTTCAGCGATTCATCAGTTGCATATAACACCCAGTGCTTATTACATCACCTGTCCTCCTTAAAGCCCATCACCCAGTTACGCCAACCCTCCACCCTCCTCCCCTTCCTCAACCTTCAGATTGTTTCCTAGAGTTAAGAGTCTCTTATGGTTTGTCTCCCTCTCTGATTTCATCTTATTTTATTTTTCCCTCCCTTCCTCTATGTTCCCTGTTTTGTTTCTTAAATTCCACATATGAGTGAGATCATATGATAATTGTCTTTCTCTGATTGACTTATTTCACTTAGCATAATACCCTCCAGTTCCATCCACATCGTTGTAAATGGCAATTTCATTGTTTTGATAGCTGAGTAATATATCATTGTATATATACCATATCTTCTTTATCCATTCATCTGTTGATTTGTTTTCTGAAAAGATGATCTCAACACCCTTCTTGATGTAGGTCTTCTCCATGGGGGTGGGGTAGGAATAAGTATATAATGGAGGATGTTACAAGGACTGAGGGCTACAGATAACAACACAGAGAGGGGGACGGTGAGGGCTGGGTGGCTACAATTTCAGATCAAGTGGCCAGGCAAGGCGTCACTGAAAAGGTGACCTTGAATCAAGCCCTGAAGGAAAGGAGGCAGATATCTGGGAGAAGAACAGCCAAGGCAGAGGAAGCAACCAGTGCAAATGCCCTGGGGTGGGGACGTCCCCAGCCTGATGATGGAGCTGGGAGGAGCCAGTGTGGCTGGCAGAGCAGCGGGGGGAGAACAGCTGGAGATGACTGAGAGGCAGGGGAGATGAAGCAGGGCCTGGTGTGTTGTGGTGGTTGTTGGTTTGTTGTGGTTTTTGAGAGGGGAGTGTGGGTACCAGGAGCTCAATTTCCGAGTGTAAAGCTGGAGACCAAGTAGGCGGTTGTGCAGGAGGGACTAGGGCCAGGATCTGAGCTGACAAGCACCGTGTGGGACCCGAGCCCCATGGGAGAGGCGACGTGGGAGCAGCAGAGGTGGAGAAGGAGGAGCAGCCGGCCAGGGGGAGGTGGGCCCAGCCAGTGCAGCAGCCGAGGTGGGCATAAGGGAAAAGCCTGCCAGATGCTGCCCAGGGGGTGGTTGGGCGGCAGGAGGACCGAGAATCAGCCCGTGTTCAGTAACGTGGACGTCATGTGCAGTGGTCGCCTACAAGGTGGCCACCGTGATCGGAGACCATTTAGTGGGGTGGTGGGAGCAGGGGCCTGCCAGAAAGCACCAGAGAGCCAAACTGGCGAAATCATTTGAGGAATTTCACTGCAAAGGGCAAGAGAGAAATGACCAGTGGCTAGAGATGGAAAAGTCGCTTTTCTTTTTTAAAAGATTTTATTTATTTGAGAGAGAGTGCGAGAGAGAGAGAGCAAGAGAAGGGGTGGAGGAGCAGAAGGAGAAGTAGACTCCCCACTGAGCTGGGAGCCACCACTGGGCTCAATCCCAGGACCTTGGGATCATGACCTGAGCCAAATGCAAAGGCTTAATCCACTGAGCTACCCAGGAGCCCCTGGAAGAATGGCTTTTTAAACAGCTTTATTGGGATATAATTCTTATCCCATAAAATCCGTCCGCCCTTTTAAGTTTGCCATTCACTTTTGCTAGTGTATTCATAAGATTGTGCACCAATCCCACTATCTAATTCCAGGGGATTTTCACCACCCCAGAGAGAAACCCCACACCCATGAGAGCTCACTGCCCGTTCTCCCCTCTCCCAGCCCCTGACGACCACCCATCTGCCTTCAGTCTCTATTGGTTTGCCTATTCTGACATTTCATGCAAGTGGAATCATGCAATATGTGGTCCTTTGTGACTGGCTTCTTCCACTTAGCATCTTTCCAAGTTCATCCATGTTGTAGCATGTATCCATATATAATTCCTTTTTTTTTTTTTTGCTGAATAATATCCCCTTGCATGTTATATACAATGTATAGACCACATCTTCTTTATCCATTCATCAGATGATGGACATCTAGGTTGTGAACACTTTTTGGCTGTTACAAAACATACTGCTAATGGACATTCATATACAGGGTTTTGTTTGGATATGTTTTCAGTTCTCTGAGGCATATACCTAGGACTGCAATCACTCGGTCTTATGGTAACTCTATGCTTAATATTTTGAGGAACTGCCAAACTGCACCATTTTTAAGTTCCCACAAGCAACGTATAAGGGTTCCAACTTCTTCCCAACCTCATCAACACTTGTCATTGCCTTTTTTATTTTAGCCATCAGAGTAGGGGAGAGTGGTATCTCATTGTGGTTTTGATGACTAATGATGTTGAGCACCTTCTCATGTGCTTATTGGCCATCTGAATATCATTTTTGGAGAAATATCTATGCAAATCCTTTGCCCATTTTTGAACTGGATTGTCTCTTTATTGTTGAGCTGTGAGAGTTCTTTATATATTCTGATACTAGTCCTTTATCAGATACCTGATTTGTAATTTTCTCCCATCCTGCCTTTTTTTTTCCCCACTTTCTTGATGGTGTCCTTCAAAGCACAAAAGTTTTTAATCTTGATGAAGTCCCATTTATCTATTTTTTTGGTCATTTGTGTTTTTATGTCATATCTAAGAAACATTGCTTCATACAAGGTCATAAAGAGTTATTCCCTTGTTTTCATCTAAGAAATGATCTATTTTGAGTTAATTTTTTATATGGTTTAAGATAGGGGGTTGTCCAACTTCACTTTTTTGCATGTGGTTATACACCTGTCCCAGAACCATCTGTTGAAAAGACAATTACTCCCCATGGAATTATCCCAATAACTTGTTAAAATTTTTCTTGTTTTTTACTATGGGAGAAAGGATGCAAGTGTGCGTGCTGCTGGGTCACACGCTGCCCAGAGCTGGAACTGGTGATGACGGGGAAGGAGGAGAATGACTGGAGCAGTGGCCTCCAGAGGGGGAGGGGTGCCCAGTGCAGGGGCTGGCACAAGTCAGGATCAAGGTCAGTGCGTAGTACCAGGAGGAGAGATGGGCACAGATGTCCGCAGTGACCTTTCTCTCCTTTCCCCAGTGACACAGGCACCAAGTCAGCACTGCAGAGAAGCAGAGGATGAGGGTGGGGAGCTGGAGGAAGAGGTTAGCGGGAGTGGAAGTGGGCTGGGAAAATGCAGGATACTTGCCAGCAACATTGCAGCCCCCTCTGAGCTTAGCGATGACAAACTGAAACAGGTGCAGAGGGGAGAGTGGAGGGCTCCAAGGCCTCTGAGGGCCGTCTGTGCTGGGGCAGAAGGACAAGGCCAGTTCTTAGTGGCTGCGGCAAACAGCCCTCTCCTGACGATGGTCAGGGTCATTCCAAGGAGGAGGTCTATAGCCATGCAGAGGCCAGCTGGTCCTCTCAAGACAGGGAGACAGTGCCATTGCCCCTAAATCTAATTAGAGAGGGTGGGGAGGGAGTCACCAGTAAGTTCTCAACTCTCCCAATGCCCCATCTGTCTCAGGGGCTTGGGCTGCCAACAACAAAGTACAAAGACTGGGTACTTAACTAACAATGGACTTGTACTTAACAATGGACATTTATTGCTCACAGTCTGGAGGCTGGGAGCCCCAGAAGAGGTTGCCAGCAGCGTTGGGTTCTGATGGGAGCTCTGGCTTGCAGAGAGCTGTCCTCCCACTGTGTCCTCACAAGGCAGAGAGATAGTGAGTGAGGTCTCTGGTGTTTCTTCTTATAAGGGCATTAATCCCTTCCTGGGGGTCCCCACCTTGGCCTCATCTAACCTCATCACCTCCCAAAGGCCCCACCCCTAAATGCCATCACACTGGGGGTTAGGGCTTCAGCATATGAGTTTGGGGCACACAGAATCCAGTCCACAACACCATCCAAGCTGCTCTTGACCTCCAAGAATCCCAGATGCTGAACTTCACAACAGAGAAGGGACAGAAAGTGGTTCCGGGCCCTTACAGGGACATGTCCGCATCACTGGCAACCCACGTGGAAAAGAAAAATCTTCCATCTTTACATTTTTTATCATGTATCTTACAGAGTTATGAGGTCTGATATGGTAGCCACTGGCCACATGCGGATTGACACGTGGCTAGTCAGAATGGAGATGTGCCGCAAGTGTAAAACCAGGTTCAAAGACTTAATATTTTTAAAAAAGGAAAATATCTCAATAACCGTTTATATCAACTACATGCTGAAATGATAATATGTTGGGATATTGGGTTAAATTATATTATTAAATGAATTTCATCTGTCTCTTCTTTTTAAAAATGTGGTTATTAGAAAATCTAAAATTATATATGTGGCTGACATTTGTGGCTCGTTGGGATTCTGTTGGAGAGATGCTAGAGGGAGGACCCCACATCCAAAACAGCCCCCAGCATGGCAGGCCCTCCTGCCGCGGTCCGTGGACGTCTGTGCCGCCACCTGGGGATGAGCCTCCAAGTGCGTGTTACAGCGGGGCCATGCCTCAGAGGAGGTAGGGGCCCCGGGGCAGGCTCGTGAGGACACAGCCTCGTGAGGACACAGCCTGGAGCCCAGCGCAGGCGGCCTTGGACAGTCCCTGGGAGGCAGCCCCAGGGAGCTGGGGCCCAGGCTCGTTCTCGTTTGGTTTGGGCACAGGTAAATAATGCACATTTTTCAACACTGGACTCGCCGCGGGCACGAGATGCCCACACCTGGAGATTCTCGGCTGCCTGCACTGCTTCCTCTGAGCCACGATCTCGTTGCCCGGGAAGCCCGTAGGTCACCAGCACCCCTTACAATTGGTCTTTCTCTTTATTATACCCCCTCGCATGCACGTACGTGTGAGGTTGCTGTACAGTAAATAATGTGTGCGGAGCAGTTCTACTGAATTTCAAACACCCATCCCTGTTGGCTACTTATCAAAAGTGGCTATGACATTGCCCACAAAGGCCGTCTGACTCTGTCCCTGTTGCTCAGCACTGGGCGGGCTCCCTTCTCTCCTGCTGCCGTAAACAGCAGTGCTAGGAGTATCCTCATCTTCCTTCCACTTGAATTATTTTATTGTAATGTCTTCCCTGAAGTGAAAAGTGCTGGCTGCAAAGTATTTACAATCTTACGGTTCCTGTGACTTTTTTTTCTCAAATCACCCTCCCAGCAGACGATATCACCACGTACGTTCTCCGGGGCTCTGTGCACGCGTGCGTGCGCGTGCTCCGTGTGTGCGTGCGCGTGCTCCGTGTGTGCG
>NW_023270459.1:9264800-9276658 GCF_011800145.1 Mirounga leonina | reverse complement strand
TGCGTGCGCGTGCTCCGTGTGTGCGTGCGCGTGCTCCGTGTGTGCGTTGTCTTCCTATGCCCCTACCGGTTACGGGTTTGAGCATTTTTGTTTATTTTTACCAATTAATTGTTAGGTAACAGATACTGCCTGGGTATTATCCTGGCATTTGCTCAATTGCAGATGAAAACGAGTAAAGTCCTTCCCTTAAAACTCACACAAATTAAAGAAACAGCCACCATCTCGATAGTTTAGAGAAACACTTTTCGGATCCCTCTGCTTGTCAGCATTTGGGGTACCCACAGCCTTCCAAGGCTGCAAGTCAGCAGGCCAGGCCCGAGCTTCACCTCCTGACCCACTGTTATCACAGTGGTCCAAGAAGCCATTTATCTCCTCCAACAAACAGAAAACACATCAGACGGTCCCCCTTCCCTGTGTGGTGTAGACGAATCCTGGCATTTCTTAATTGCCATATGTTGATTGTTCAGGATTGAGACACATTCTGGTTTATCTGTAAAAAAGGTTGCAGGAGACATGGCTGATGTTCTGTTCATGGCTTATTAAAACCTCAGGAAGATCCCAGTCCCTGTCCTCTGGGGAACTCATAAAAGGGCTTTCTGGTGGAGCCACATCCTGGCCTGGCAGGTGACCCAGGAAGGCAGGGAGGAAAAAGAGAGAGGATGTGCCTACTTGCCCACTAGATGGCACCTCTCAATAACTAATGGGGGGAGTATCGCTTCCTTCCAAACCTGGAGCCCCTGCCCTGACAAACCCCGCATTGCAACACACCCCAGTCGTGTTTACTTCCAAGCCAGACATCTGAAAAAAACAGAAAAATAAAAAAGTTCATTCTAGCTAAAAATACACCATCTGCCTGTGAAAAATCTTGCTTGGCGCTGTCATGTCAACACCCAAAGCAGGTTAATAACCGGCCCAGAACAGATGGTTTCTTTTTATAATTATTGGGTCTCCCCACCAACGCTTCCTCCTCAGCTTGCCCCCTTGCCCTGCTGGCAGCCCCCTGCTGTTTCCTGGCCACCCCGCTGCCACTGCCCAGCCAGCCACTGCCCTGCCAGCCACAGGGGGCCAGCCCACAGCTAGCCCTCTGCTCAGGTCAGGGCCCCCTCACCCTCTGCTGGGAATCAGCCACGGGGGTCCGGGGGGCTTTCAACACCACCGGGGAAGATGGCCACCAGGAGCAGACCCGGCCTTGTCACCCCCACTAGCAAAGAAAAACTAATCAACACAAGATGTCGGTAATCACCCATCAAATCAACAAAGGTTTAAGATGCTATCATCCTATTTCTTGGTGAGGATGCAGTGAGATGTGTACCCCCAAACACGGTTGCAGGGAGAGTGATATCGACACTTACTGTCTAGAGGGAATTCTGACTGAATATAAAACCTTAAAAAATATTGCATACATTTTAATCCAGCAATTTCACTTTGAGGTATCTATCCAAAATACTATCTGTCATAGTCTAAAATATGAACAGAATGTTAACACAAACTGTTCACTGGGGCAATGAAAACCACACCAGGGATAAGGCTAAGTATGATTACACATATTTACACATATATACACATATTTACAAGGAATTTTAAATTAAACACAAATGTTATTTAATGTTAATTGGTAAAAGCATCAAAGAGGTCTAAACAGTAAGAATGGAAATATTTTGGAAATGTGCATACATAGCATTAAAAAAGGTTTGCAAGAAATGTATCAAATGTATTAAGAGTGATTTTCTGGGTGGTAAAATTTGTAGCGATTTCATTATCCTTTGCTGGATTCTTCTAAGCTTTCATCCATAAACACTGACAAATAAAAGGAAGTGAATGGTTTTCAAAGACTATTTAAAAACTGACGTAAGGAATGCACAAGAAATTGGTACAGTGGCTGCCTCTGGGGAGGGGCCTGGGGCAGGAGTTCATGGTGGAGGAAGCCTTGCTTTTCCATTGTACTGTCTAGAGTCTTCTAAGTCTTTTAAGTACCAGGCTGGAATTATCTATTAAAAAATAAATAAATGAGGGGCGCCTGGATGGCTCAGTCGTTAAGCGTCTGCCTTCAGCTCAGGTCATGATCCCAGGGTCCTGGGATCGAGTCCCACATCGGGCTCCCTGCTCGGCGGGAAGCCTGCTTCTCCCTCTCCCCCTGCTTGTGTTCCTGCTCTCGCTATGTCTCTCTCTGTCAAATAAATAAATAAAAAATCTTTAAAAAAAAAAAAAAAATATATATATATATAAATGAAAATTTTTGCCAAGGAGACACAGAAATAAGAATCCTAAAATCACAGGAGCCGAGAGGAGAGCCTGAGGGAAAAGCCAGCAAAGTGCTTTCACCTCCTGGGGGAGACAGGACTTGAGGTCTGGCCTGCCCTCTCAGGCCCATCGCCTATCACAGTGACCCCAGAACCCAGCTAGTCCAGGCTGACTTCACTCAGCAAGGCCTGCTCCATCTGACCGGACACTGGTCAGGAGTTGGGTCAGGGTTTTTCCCAGGAATAAAGGCAGGCAGGCCAGGGGAGGGGCTTCAGTGGACATCAGGGCAGGACCTCTGAACTAGGATCCCATGTCCGTGAGTTCTCAAAGAAAGTGATTGGGGAGGTGGGGGAAGCCTCACCCATTCATTGCTTGTGTGTTGGGCCCAACTGTCCCAGACCCAGGGGACACGGGGTCCTAGTTCAGAGGTCCTGCCCTGATGTCCACTGAAGTCCCTGCCCTGGCCTAAATCAGCATGGGTTCTAATTCATCCTGAAGTTTTCCTTACACACACAGAGATGTCAGAATACCAACTCTCCTCCGCAGGAGTGCCTCCTTCCATACCCCCAGGGTGGCCTGTGCCGTTTCCCCGTTAGAGAGAGCCCCAAGCTGCTGCCTGGCCCAGGACCTGGGGGCCTGCGGAGGCTCGGGCAGTGTGCGCATACTGGAAGCACAGAGGAGCCAAAGCAGGAAAACCCGGGCAGTTAGGTCTCAGGCACTGGACTTGGGAGGCGTCTGTCATTCTTTAAAGCCACAAATCCAGAACGTTCCCTTGTGCTCTGCGTGTACGACCCTGGGTGTGAGAGATGCTTTTACATAAAATCTGTGAGAAAAGCCCTGTTCAGAAAACATTTACTGCAATTTGATGACACCTAGTCAAGTAACAGTTCTGAGAGCAAAGTGAATATGGTATTAGGGGAAATTCAGGGTGGACACATTGCTTAGATCCTACCACGTCAGAAAAAGCAATACTCTTGGCTGGAAGTATTTAATTTTAAAAGCAAAACTCAAGAAGTACCACAACTTGTCCAATGGGGAGAGGAAGCCCCTGGGAGGGTGAGAGCCCAGGTGTGCTACATAGAGAAGGGCTGGGGGCCTGGATGTTTGTGGCTTCGCTCAACAGGCGACTGACCCTGTGTGGGGCCACTCAGAGTCACTGGTCAGGGAAGGGGCACAGGAGGGAAAGGTGAATTCCAGCACAGGCCAGCTCTCAGGTCCTGAGACCCTGGGCCCCAGGGAAGGAACCAGTCCTGTAACGGGTGCTTCGGACAGGGCTCATCTTCACAGGCGAGGAGACGGAACACGAGGGCCTCCTGCTACGCTCCCATATGAGTGACAGTGGATTCAGGAAGCTGTCACCCATGTCTGGGGCAGGCAGGGTTTCGCTGTCTACCAGGCTCCCAGTGAAAGGGTTGTCACAAAACACAGCATCTTCATAAATAATTTCCAGAACATGATACAGCATAGTAGTAGCCTCTCCAGCAGATTTCACTCCATTTAAGGTAACACACTGATGATGTGCGGCTTCCCCAACTCCCCTGTCCCCTCCTGTGAGTCCCGAGAATCATCTAAATGAGACCCGCACTTCCCAGGAGGAGCGACCTAGTCATCATACTGAACTTCGGCCCGGAGCTCCTTGGTGACGTAGTTCACCAGCATGGCCAGCAGCTGCTGCTTCAGGGCCTCGCTGCCCATGACCAGCGTGGTCAGCTGCACGGCGTCCGTCCAGTCCACGTGCCTGAGGATGGCGGTGGCTTCATTAAAGAGCTTTTGCTGCTCAGCGGGCGGCAGCTCCATTATGATCTGAGGAATCGGCTTAAATTGTCCGCTTGTCATCCATGCACCTAGTAGACCCCCGACAGCCCCCCCTAGAAAATAAGGAAGGTTCAATTAGTTGGTTCAATCAGTGCTCTTGCTAAGAGCACATCGGCCCGCATGACGAGTGGCCACATTCACGCGCGGGCCAGAACAGGCTCGCCTTCATGCCCGCTCCACCCCACGGTGTGGGGGGCAAGGGTTTATGGGGTCTTCAATCCATTTGGCTCAGATAATTGACACCCCAAAGTGCCCTTCCCCAAGCTGTGCACTCACAGATGCAGCACGAAGCATCTCCCACCTCACAGCTCTGCTAACAATAATCTTCTCCAGGGCCTGCAGGTTTCCTGCTTCCCACAAAACTCTCTCATCGTAAAGGAGAGAGCTGAGAAGCAAGTGCTTTTTCAAGGAGAATCATCTCAGTGCTGGGGCTGAGTTTTCTCTATAATATGCTCTTTGCCCCTGAACTTTGGAAATTTCCAGGGAAATCCCATGGTTAAAGGACCCTGGGGACAGAGAAGGAGACCTTTACTCTGGAAGCAACTGTTTTTCATGCCAGCCCTCCAGAGTTGTATGATGCTAGCTATTCAATTATTTCTCTTCCTGTGACCCCAAAAGGGCATAACCATTATTTTTAAGTATAAATTTATGATCAAATCTAAGGTTCATGATGTTGGGACTAAAAGCCCTTATGTCAATGGAAAGTTCTGTCTGATCAGGTGGGATGCAGGTCTGCTACAGGAAGGTGCCTTGGGGCAGGGGTCTCAAACTCAGGTGCCTTCAGGGGCCAGGCAGGTAGCTGAGAGGAAGGAATAGGGCTGAGCGAGCCTGTAGGTGACGGAGAGCTGGGTCCCTGCCTAAGGGGCGGTGGCTACCCCTCGCCAGCCCATTGCTACCACACAGAATGCCAGATGGGTATCCTGAAAAAGTCCCATGATTTTTAAATATCGATGATCAGCTATTAATAGATGCAGCCCAGCTCAACACAGTGACTCTCTCTGAAAGAGCACAGCATGGAAAGGAGAGACACTAACTTCACAGTGGACAAACCTGGCAAATACCACCTTAACCAGGTGATCAAGGTGGACATTGCCAGGGAGGCCTGTGGATGTCACATGCCCCTGAAATGGAGCTATGAGACAGGCGTCCCACCTCCGTCAGCACTATGCTTTCCAAAGGTCGGTAACCCCGGGCTAAGCAGCAGAAAGCCCTCAGGCCGACCCAAACAGGGAGGCATTCTACAAATACCTGCCCAGTCCTCCTCAAAACTACCCAGGCCATGAAAGCAGCAGTCTGAGCAACTGTCACAGACCTGCGGAGACTAAGGAGACCTGAGAATTAAATGCACTGTGATATCTTGAGCTGCATTCTGGGACAGGAAAAGATCTTAATGCAAAAACTGGCAAAGTACAAATAAAGTCTGGAGATCCATTAATAGTGATGCATCAGTGTTGGTTTCTTACTTTTGCCAAGTGCACCATGGTAACACAAGATGGTAACGTTGGGGGAACGGAAGCTGGTGAGGGATATATGGGAGTTCTCTGCGCGGTCTTGCCAACTTGTCTGTAATTCTACTATTATTCCAAAATAAAAGGTTTCTCCGAGAGAATACAGCCCGGGCCAGAGAGAAGCCGGTTGTGGGCTGGACCCTGCCAACAGGCAGTAAAACCTGCAACCCTCTCAGGAAGCCAAATGTGGAGGCATCAGGAAGCACCCAGCTCCCCTGGGGCTGAGCCTCGGCCAGCATGGGGCCCTGGAGGCTGAACCCTGCCCCTGGACAGCCTTCCGCTCTGCTCCAAAAGAAGGGAGGATTCGGGGAGGGAAAACCAGTCATTTACAAGTTTTATTGAACTTTTCCCCGTGACACCCGTGAAGCGCTTAGAACCAACAAGAGTTGCACTCATCTGCACTAAACCTTTATGAGAACATCAATATTTGATTTAGAGCAGCACTTAATGCAAAAAGTCGCCAGGAATATCGACCAGCAAATTACTAACTCTTTGGAGAAGGGAAATTTCCTTGGTTTTCTGGGTAAAATGATGCTCCCGCCCACGACTAGGGGCTGCAAGTAGCGAATCCCCCGGGTTCTCCTGGCAGACATCCTGTTCTCTACCAGCTTTGACACCATCCGAATAAGATATATGCTCCCACCACGGCACCTGGGAACAGCCACATGATGAATGATCCCAGCAAGCCCTCCCCTGAGCACATCAGATGGGGGCGGGGGGCAAAGATACTGAATGTCACTGAGGAAGGAGGCAATGGCCATGTCTCCTCCCTCACTGGCTGCTTCTTGGATGGTGAGAAGCTGAAGTCCGGACTCACTAATTCACAGGCTGGAAAGGGAAATGTACGGGTGGAAAGTCTGGGGCCACCCACACTCTGATTTACTCCCCAGCGTGATCTCGGCGTCATGAAATGTCCCTGAATGCCAGCCCTGCCACAGAAGGGCAGAACAGGGCAGGAAGCCATGCTGGGGGGCCGGAGACAGAAGCCAGCCTGGCCAGACAGCAGTCACCTCTCCAGCCTGTACTCGTGGGAGGACTGCATGCCGTACCGTGAGCTCTCCCTCGTCCCCAGCACAGGCTGCCCGGCTCAGAGCAGGCATTCAGCGATGCGTCCGCTGAGCCCAACGCGGCAGTCCAGGCCTCTGCCACTCCCGTGCTGCAGGGTCCATCTGAGGCACCTCACGGGAGGCGTGATCCAGCCCCCCCTCAAGTCAGGCCCACACAGCAGCCTGCTCTCTGATGCTGCCCTGGCCCACGGTTCAGGCCACGCGAGAATCCTTCTTGCTCCTAAGCCCGAGGAAGCAACCCCATCCTAGCTCCAAGGAATGATGGGAAAATCAGCCAAACCTCCATTCATTGCCAGAAACTGGCTCTCAAGGAGAAGCAGGTAGGAAAAGCGGGGGGGCAGGGATGGGACCCCTCTAGGATATTTGTTGCTTTTTCTGCATTAGACTGTTGGCTGTCAGAATGGGGAGTCTCTCTGAATGAGCTCATGTAAAATGGCCAGACAGCATCTGCTCCTAGGAGGTGCTCAGCAAATACAGCTTCCTCCCTGGTTCCCTTCTGCAGGGACATGTAATGGGGACGGGGCAAGGAGCCCATCCAAGGGACCCAGGACACCCTGGTATCCTCAGACGCTAGGACACATCCCTGAGGGGAGAGGCGCCCTCCAGGGCTGCTGACACAGATGCCATTTGCAAGAATGCCCTGCATTTCTGAGACCTTCACACTCCGAAGCCTGTGTTTTCAACAGGATGAATTAGGGACACAAAGATCCAGTCACAGAAGCAACCTCAACTCAACGAACATCTCCCACACGACAGAGATTTCTATGAGGTCTCTGCGGTCTCAAAGGCCTTTTCAACAACAGCCCCAAGGCTGGCTGTCCCTGTGAAGCGCTTGACTTACCAACAGCTAGTCCGGGTGGGCCTCCGACCAGACCACCCATGAAGGCCACAGCCCCTGTGACCAGGGCGCCCTTCCCAGAGTGCTTGACGGCCGCCTTCATTTTCCTCTCCCCAGAGATGGAGCACAGCAGCTTCATGATGTCTTCCACCACGATGGGCATCTTGGCGAGCCTCAAAGGAAGCATTTCGAAGGGAGAGTGTTAATGAGCATCAGAGCATTTGCAGACAAATGTTACTCTTGCTAGAGTTTCAAGGATGAGTCGTCATGGAGAGCACAGGAGCTCTGCTGTAGCCAGAACAGGGAGCACCCAGCCGTGTGAGAGGTTCCTTGTCACAGACGAAGCCGGGTAGCATTTAGGTAATAAGCAAACAGAATCAGCAGAATGGATGAAGGGTCTCCCTCACCCTCTGCTTAACTTCTGATTTATGACAGATTACGGAGCAAGCCCAGCCACAAGCTGCAGTGGATCATCACAAGTGAGGCGAGCGTGCCCTCTCTTGCGTCAGCAGCCTTCCTGCTGTCTCAGGCATCCCCAGGGCACAGAGCCTGGCGGAGGGCAGAAAGCCCCAGCCTCCAGTTGTGTGACAGGGCAACGGAGCTCCTGCCAAGCCAGAGAAGGGGTAAGTACTGGACTCCGTGACCACGCCCGCCGGCCCTGGGACCCTGAGCAGCGCGTCAGATTCCTCACCAGTAAAAGGGCTATAAGCCACCTACAAGCTGGATTCTGGAAAGGTCTGAGTAGAATGGATGCAAAGTACCTGGTGTGAGTCTGGAACACTGCGGCCCTCAGACACGATGGCTCTAAATGAACATTCTGTTACTGAGACACACCACTGGCTTTTCTACAAGCCACCACGCCTAAAGCCCATCCAGTTCTGCATTGGGGATATTAAAGGCAGGGACAGGATGACCCTAAGGATGACCAGTAAGATGAAACAACCAGAGAATGAAATAAACCAAAGAATTCTAGGGGTTTGCATATGTTTGGAGAGACAGACAGATGGACTTTTGGAATAATGACCTTAGAACAATTCTCTGCGGTGAGGAAACTGTTTGCCACACTGGTGGGAAACTGGCAGGTAGGCAGGGCAAGGACAGGGTGGGTTCTGCCCCAGGGTCCGTGGGAATGGGGACCCACAACACTGACGGGCCACCTGGCAGGGCCCAGAAGTAAAATCAAAGTGGCCACGAGCTGGTGCTTCTCCTTCTGGCTTCACCTGGACCCAAGGCTCGAAGGGCACTTCCTTTCCATCACTCCCCTTTTTATGCAAGCAGTCCCTATAGGAACTTGACAAAGTTTGGGGCACACCCTGTTGCTCAATAACTCTTGGCTATATCTCTTTTTTGACCCAAGGTTAATCCAGAACCAGCCTCTCATGTAAAATCATCCTCCCAATCCTGGGAGAGAATTTTGAGCCCCTAGAATGAGTCTGTGGGTCTGCTGGATCACCACAGTCAGGGTTCAGAACTTCTCTGCCATCCCAGGAGAGGTAAGAAGTGTCCTGTGCTCTGGCCCCTACAATGTTCTGAGCTCAGCAATTCTCCATAAGCGCACAGAATCACTCCCGACCTTGTTATATGTTATGTGTGGGCTGAGATTCTGCATTTGGAACAAGCCTCCAGCTGGTCTCTAAGCCCACTTTGGACAGCAAGACTCTAAGAGAGCATGACCCAGACATCTGACATCGGCTACTTAATCCTCGAGTTCAGAAAGTGCAAACAAGCATCCCCAAATGTGTCCGTTTGACCAAGTGGGGTGTAGAGGCAATGGGGGGGCAGGCCCCACAGGGGTGCTCAAGGGACTGGAGAAGAAGTCAGGTGTGCCTGCCCCCGCTCTGGCTCCATGTGTCCTGGACCTGCCAATATACCTCCGAGCTTCCTGCCCCTTTGCTCACTACCGGCAACCCCTTGTAGATGGAGTCCATGCCGCCTCATCCACCGTGGATGAGAGCCCACGTGAGGGTCATGACTTGTCCACACACACAGGTCACAATAATAAAACAGCATTAGAACAGCACAGGAACTGTACATGGCAGAAGTCACTGAGAAACGAGGGGATGGAGGGTGTGACTTGATTCACAGCCACGGTCCTGTGAAGCTATGCAAACAAAATGAGTTTTATTTCAAAAACTAATTTATTTTAAATACTGATAACCAAAGGAATTACTATCATGGTAAAACCTAAGGTAAAACCTTAGCTCAAAAACCTAATATTCCTCCTGTAAAACATCTAATCATCGCATAGTTTCTATCTGGTTTATATCCAGCTTTCCATCTGTCAGTTATGCCGGGAAAAAGGGAGACGAAGCTCAGTCCTGGGAAGGCCCCTCTGGAGGCTGCAGTGAGCTTCCCATTTCCAGGCATGTGAAGACCCCAAGCATGGTCTGCAAGGCTGGCTTCCTGGCCGGGGAACTCTGCCCAGACACCACTCCTAAAAAGGGTTTCTGCAGGATTATGGACCCGCACTCTGGAAACACTTTCTGCACAGCAAGAAAATGCATGGAAAGGAGGCAGGAAACAGCCACTTCATACTAGAGTATCCATCAAAAACCTAGCTTCCCACCTGCTCTGAATGACTTCTTATAAACCCACAGGGGCTAATAAGGCATCATCGTGCAAGGGCTACTCCCAACCTCCACTCAGCCCAGACAGACCAGCACAAGGCAGGAGCCCAGGGCTCTGCCCACCTGGAGGGCCAGGAGGTGTCCCGGTGTGTGGGAGGGCAGGGGAGGACGTGGCCCATCACCGGCGGGGGTCAGCAGCTCCGCACCACAGGAAGAGGTAACACTGGGGCTGCCTCAATCCAAGACAAAGCTGGTTTAATTTCCCTGTGAGAATCATTTTAGATGTTAGAGCATCAATAGACTCTTGTGGAAGGTTTGTCACCCCATCTCCTGACTCCCTGCTAAAAAGCCCAGCCTCCTGACCTCTCTGGGCTTGCCAGATTGCGGAAGGAAGCCAGTCCTGTTCCTCTTCCCGCTCCAAGCTTCCCTTTGTCTGTAAGCAACAAGGAAGCCAGTAAGGAGGGAGGAGGGAGGAAGAATACTCTGATGGGGACAGACCTCAGAGGGTGGGAATGGGGCCTTCCCTCCCCACATCACACCTATTTCAGAATCAGATTTGTCCACAACACGGGCTCTGGTCACAGAAAGCCATCTGCCAGCCACAGGGAAGGCAAATACCCATTTGAAGGCCTGTTTTCCTGCAAGCACCGGGCTGGTCTGCTGATGACAGCAAGGTTCTGGGGAAGGTGGGAGAGGAGCCCATCCCTGAGACTGCAGCCCGGCTCTCTGAGGTGGACCAGATTGCGAGAGAGCAGGGAGAGGAAGGGTTCAAAGCTAGCAGACCTCCAGGCACCCTGTTTAAAAAAAAAAAAAATTAGAAAAGCGGAGCCTCCTAAGGAGTCAGAATGATCTTGCTCACCTGCCATCTTCAGCACTTTCTACTTCTCTGTTGGAATTTATAAAATTCCACTGTGTGGCCTGGCCCTAGTAAACCTTGTCTCTGTAGGCCCTGGTGCAAAGGTCACAGGTGGACCCCACCAGCACTGTCAGATTAGCCCACAGACTTTTAATGACTGAAGTGTTGCCAGTATTTGAAAACCAGATTTCACATACATCTGATTTCTGACTCTTCTTGAAAAATCCAAAGAGCAAGCCCCCTGGACCACCTTCCCGTAGCCACAGAGGCCAAAGCTAAGCACGTACTGCCTTCCCTCTGCCATAGACCCGGGCAGGGCGCCCTTACCTGACTCTGGGCCCAGACACAGGTCACTCTGCAACCTCTCAAAGTCTCCCTGCTTTCTCTTTCAAAGGCTAAAGAAGCTACCAGTCCCCACCAAAGGAACCGTCCCCTCCGAGATCCTTCGCATCCATTCCTGATCATCTCTAAACTTTCCCCGCAGGGCGAGGCCAGGGCTGCTGAGTCACCGGGTATCCTAGGACTCTGTCCTGCAAATATAACCCCTGCCGCCGCCCCCCCCCAACGCACCTGGGACACAGAGGAGGGTGACGCACACCCCCGGGTTACTGAGGACGGCCCATACACGTGCGTGACTGGGGCGGTCATACCCACACCTGGGTCACTGCAGGGCGCACCGCTGGGTGCCGGGGCCCTGAGTCCGGCTGCCCAGGTTCTGACCCCAGCTGGGCCGCTGTCGCTTACTTCTGGCGTGACGTCAGCCTCTCCGTGCCTCAGTGTCTTCCTGTGGCGAACGAATACCCCAGCGACGTGGGGCCGGCTCGCAGCCCGCAGGCCTCGCGCACCGCACCCCGGGCGCCCCACCTCCCCGCGGCCCCGGCGCGCCGAGCCCTTCACCCGCGGGCACGCGGCCCCCGCCCCGCGGAGACTCCGGCCCGCGCCCCTGCGGCCCCCGCGCCCCCCCGC
>NW_023270459.1:9205347-9264400 GCF_011800145.1 Mirounga leonina | reverse complement strand
CCCCCCCGCCGCCTTCCGGCCGCCCGCGCAGGGGGCCTTCCGGTCCCCACTCACCGGGCGCCGCGCCGCGCTTGCGTCGCCCGCCGGCCCCGGCTCGCCGAGGAGCCCGAGGGCGCAGGCGGCGCCCCTCCTCCTCCGGCCGGGCTGAGGCCCCCGTGGCGCTCAGGCGGTGCGCTTTCCCCCGGGCGCCAGCCATCTACCGCGGCCGGCGCGCGTGTTGCGGGGCTTCCCTCGCACTTGCCTGAAGCTGGGAGAGGCCTTTGGCCCTTGATCCGGGATCTCGGGCCCTCGGGCCTGCAGAGCCTCCTCCTTCCCTTCCGTGGGCGCGGAAGAGAGCCCAGCGAGCCCTGGAAGCCCAAGGTCTCCTGAGCTTATGGGCCGAAGTCCAGCATAGGCTGCCCGCCCCCGAATCCCCGCCCGCCTGGTGCCGGCACCAGGGGCCCCTGGGGGTGGGGTTTGAAAGGCTAAGCGCTGGCTACTCCTAGGGTCCCAAGGGCAGGGGGAGTCCAGCTTGCAGGACAAAGCTGAGGTTGGGGAGCATCTTGGGAGGGGGGAGGGGGGGCCGGTGCAGGGAGTAATTTAAAGGGAGTATGGAGAAGACCCCCAACCCCATACACACACGGGATGGCCTTGATCCATCTCAAACGTGACAGAGGCTCTGGGGGCTCTCCATGGACTAGCCCACTTAATCCTGACCGCTGTCCTCCCACCTAGGCGCGGTTACCAGTGCCATATTTCAGAGAGGAGAAGTGAGGCGCGGAGACGTGGGTCTGCCCAAGGCCACCCAGGTACGGAGTGTCGGGGTCCAGACTCTAACCTGGGTCCACCTGGCTCAAACCCTCGCTGTAACCAGCACTCTGCCGGGCTTTCCCGGATGCCGTACACACCGAGGATGGGCCTCTCACACTGCCAGGGTCATTCTGTTCCTTTTTCTTCTTGTTCCTCTTTTGAATGGGAAAGTATTTTGGGAGTGTGTAAGTATACACACACACACACATATATATACACCATATATATACACACATCTATATACACACACATAAATATACACACACATACATACACACATACATATATACTATAGTATATACATGCCCCAATAAGGTGGGTTTTAAAATATATATATATTTGCTGACTTAAAAAAGCTGTACATATTTAATGTATACAACTCGATGAGTCTGGGGATAAGTATACACCTGTGAGACCATCATCACAATCTATACCGTAAATGTATCCATCACTCAAGAAGTTTCTTCCTGTCCTTTTTATTATTATCACCTGTGGAAGTGTGTGTGCCTGTGGTAAGAACACGTAACATAAGAGTTACCCTCTTTAGTATACATTTAGGGTACAATACAATATTATTAGCTATGGGCAGTATGCTGTGTAGATTCCCAGCATTTATTTATCTTACAGAACTGAAACTTTGGACTCTAACTATCTTCATTTTGTTACTTCCGTTTACCTCCTGTCATTGTGAGAAAGGGCCTCAAGCATTAACCAGGGTTCCCTGGGCACAGTGAATTAACCCCTTCATTTCTTTTCTTTTTTTTTTTTTTTTAAGATTTTGTTTATTTATTTGACAGAGAACACAAGCAGGGGGAGTGGGAGAGGGAGAAGCAGGCTTCCCGCAGAGCAGGGAGCCCGATGCGGGGCTCGATCCCAGGACCCCAGGATCATGACCTGAGCCGAAGGCAGACGCTTAACGACTGAGCCACCCAGGCGCCACCAACCCCTTCATTTCTGAATAGGAGCTTTTGCTTGAGTTTGGGTGACTTTCAGCAGTGAAAGTTCACTGAGGCTAAGAACAGCTCAACCATCTCCAGGCTCAGGCCTGGGGGAGATTCTCCCGTTTCTCTGCGGGCAGCTCCCTCTGGCGGCTCCTTAAAGAATTGGGCTGCTGACTCCCCCAGAGGTGGGGAGGGGAGCACTGGTAGGCAGGAAAGATGCTGGAAGGAAAAGAAACTGCAAAGTCGGGGCCCTCCAGAGAAGGTGAGCTGTAGGAAGTCCAGCCAACTTTGCACCTATCAGCAACCTGGGACCTTCGTTCTGATATGAATGAGTCAAAATGGTTGCACACACGGAAGCCCATCAATGTACCAGTCCCCTAGTGACACCCAGGCCTCCCGCAGAGCGGGTACTGTGAATGACAGGTGCACAGTGGGGCCCCCATCATGGTGACTGTGGACTGGCCCAGCATTCAGACATGCTTACCGTCCTTAGATCTGGCTGGGTGACCTCGGGAAAGTCATGCAACTTCTCTATGCCTCAGTTCCCTCATTTGGGAAATGACAACAATAATAGTGCCATCTCATAGGGTTATTCTGAAGAGTAAAGGAGGTAATACATAGGGATCTAGATGATTCTTGTTTATATCATGGGGTGTGAAAATGAAAAACATCTCCAGAGTCCCACATGTGAGCCTCATGTGCCCAGAGAGGCAGGAAATCGGATTCCACTCCCACTTTCACAATCCACCATCCACAATCCACGATGCTGGGGGTCCAAGAATCCCCCAGCATGCGAGGCTCTGTTCACAGAACCAGCAGTGGACTTTGGCCCGTACATTCACCAAACATTAATTTAGCACCTTGGGCTTCCCAAGGTCCCTGGGCTCTCTCCTGCGCCTGCTGAGGGGAGGGAGGAGCATCTCTCGGCCTAAGGGTCAGAGATCCCGAATCAAAGGACAAAGGGAAACAGGGTCCCCAGAAAGCCTCTCCAGGCTTGAGGAAAATGCAAGGTGCAAGGTCCACCTAGAATGCGTCCGGGCTGGGGTAGAGGGCAGAGGCTGGATGTGAAGGAGTGCAGCCGGGGGGCCATGCGGCCCTCTGAGGCCAGCGCCTTGTCCCCACCCCCCACCTTTTCCAGAGTTCCAGTTAGCCAGCTCCTAACTTATATGGCTTTTTCAGGATAATCCCACCCAGACCCAGGGCTGGATGATCCCACAAACAGGGTACACACACATAAACCCCTGCGACCTCTTAATTAAAACATGAGTAAACTTAATGTCATTTTGAAAGCTAAAATCTTATGGTCAGTGTTGTTTTTATTTTAAATTACCTCTAAGGAGGCACCATAGTCTTGTGCTTAGGGATTCCCAGGGATCTGGATCCAGACTTGCAGCCAGTCATTTGCCCCAAGGCAGCCATAGAGCCAGGGTTTGGGGCCAGGAGAGGTTCCAGCCCCATAGAGTGGGCCTAGGAACCCCTTCCTTCCTCGCAGCCCTGGGGGTGGAGGAGGTCTCCCCTGCCCCCAGGCTTTTCCCCAGGATGCATGCCATTCCTTTCAGATGTGAAATGTTCAGTGCTCTGCCAGGCCCATACCAGGTGGATCTATTAGTTTGCTAGGGTCGTATAACAAAGGACCACAAATTAGGGGGCTTAAAAGAGGACTTTATTGTCTGTGTTTTGGAGAGGAGTCCAATGAGTTGGCAGGCCCAAGCTCCCTCTGAAATCTGTGGGGGAGAATCATTCCTGGCCTCTTCCTAGCTTCTGGGAGTGGCCGGCAATCCTTGGCAGTTCTTGGCTTGCAGAAGCGCCTCTGCACCTGTCATCTGGAAGGTTACGCTGCTACAAAGGATTTGAAAAAATAAAATAGCCACCTTGTCTTCCATTTGAGATCTCACTGAAGAGTTTTCTGTACCTGGAAGACTTATTTTCAGTCTGAGAAGAATGATTTTCAGTGGTTCTGTTGAACATGCAATTCTCATGCAGGTATTTCTATAATTATCCTATTTCAGTTAGAATACAGTTTCTGGAACAATAGGACTTTTATTGTATTGTCATATCGGTTATAATAGATATTTTATTACAGAAAATGATGGTAGAGTCACTATTATGATTCTGAGGTTTTTATTTCAAATTGCTCATAGGGTAGAAATTCTCTCTCCCGAGTATTTCTACTTTAATGCTGCTTTGGTTGTTTTTGTTTTCTGTATTAAACTTTGGTGTGTTCAAGACTTTGTTCAGTGGCAGAATGTGGGGTGGGGTTTTCTGTTTTTTGGTGTTTGTTTGTTTGTGTGTTTGTTTGTTTGCAGTACAGACTGTGGTTGAGGCCCCCGGTGTGTGTCTGTGTGTTGTTAGCGTGTGACGCACACGGTTTCTCTAACCGGCCAGCCGCGGTGTCGTACGTGTGTGCTGTAGTCTGCTCAAGCCGCCGTAACAAGTTACCGTACCCTGGGGGGCTTGAACAACACCGATTTCCTGCAGTTCTGGAGCCTGGAAGCCCGAGATCAAGGTGCTGGCAAGGCAGGATTCATTCAGAGATCTTCTGGCTTGCAGGCCTGCCATCCTGGGTGGGCACTTAGGACCTCTTCTCTGTGTTTGTGGTGGGGATGGAGGATCCAAGTCTCTGGTGTCTCTTCTGAGAACACGAATCCTATCACATCAGGGCCCCACCTTATGACCTCCTTGAACGCTCATTACCTCCTTATGGGTTCCATGCCCAAAGACAGTTACACTGGGGCTTAGGGCCTCAACAGGAATTTGGGGGCACATAATTCAGTGCATAGCACTGAATTTTTTTTTTAATTGCTGAAGAAATACGCAGAGACCTTGTATTGAATGAACCTGATAAACAATATTTCAAGAAGGAGTAAATAATGTTAGTGAATATATAATAGAGACCTTGATGCTTGAGGCACGGTTCAGTTAATTAATATCCTATTTCGATGGTAATCCACTGTGGGTGGGGAGAAGAGGGGAGGGGGGAGGGGGCAGGAGTCCCCCCCTTAATTCACTGGTGTCGGACTCCCAGCTGTTGGAAGCCCAGCCTGAATCTGGAAACATGTTCCTTGACTCCAGCATGATGGTCTTAGCTGCCAGGAAGTCACCACTTCCAGGAAGGTCAAATCTTGGACGTCAAATCTAACTTTAGGCCCAGGGGACCTCTCCACAACAAAAGGATTTAAGGACCATGAAAATTCCCAAATAGCCACACAGAGAACCACCTGTGAGACCAGCCACCATTTCCACACGTCCCGGGTGAAACACACTCTCAGCTTAGAGCCCAGAACTGCTGATGGGGTCACAGGTCCTGAGCCCTGGGAAAAGCCGCGGCTCCCCAGTCACAGTCTTTAACTAGACGGAGCTCAAATCTAGGCGCCCTGGTTTCCAGATGATTTCTTGGGCTCCCCAAGAAATAGAGAGAGGAAAAGGCTCTCCATGGTTACACTGTCAGTAACAGAATCGGAGCGAAACTCCAAACCTCTTGTCCTCACGGCCTCTGTTCTCCCCACAGCACACTCTCTAGCAGGGATGGGATGAAGCCCACTGTTGTGGGGGGTGCTGAGTGCCTTTGAAGGCAGGGAGGCTGAGGGGGGGGTAAAATACACGCACACATTATGAATATGGAGACAAGCAGACAGGAGAATGTTCTAGGAATTCTCCAACATGAAAATGATCCCATAGTTGGAGCTCCTAGAATAGAGGCACCTTGGAATTCACAGAGCATTCTTTTGAGGTTCAGCAGCATTGGGAGGTACCTGGGGTCTCGCCTTCTCCTCCACCCCCTTTCCCATCCCACAGCTGGCTGTCCACTGCAAAATTTCGATTGCCTTGGGGGAACACGTGCCTGACGTCAGGATGGAAACCAGCAGGGACAGGGGGCCTCTTGGCACACATCCCTTTCCTGCTATGAGAGCACAGACTCACCCTATCCCCATGGGTCCCCATAGGTCCCCATAGGTCCCCATGGCTTAGCCACTGGGGTAAACAATGCTCCATTCACCTCAGTACTCAGGCCCTGGTGACGGGGATTTGGGGTGAAGATGTGGGAAGATAAGCAGGTATCATTTCTGGCAATTTCCATGGATCAGGAATTCAGTGATGCAGAGAGCATCCAGCACCCCCAATAGCCATTTCTACCAGGCCCCCTCCTCTGACCATGACCAAGCTTCCTGCAGGTGCCTGGCCTTAAGCACTCACTCCCCCTTCCTTGGTCAAAATCCCCACCACAGGATGTTCTTTTCAGTTGTCATTGGGCTTTGCTATCGAAGCCCAAGTCAGCAGCCAGCCCAGGTCAGTGGGCAGCAGGGCCCTTAGTGCCCTGTTCCAGGGATCAGAGGCCCACGCCTTGGTGGCCTTGGTGGCGGCCAGGCCGGAGTTGGCTGTGCACAGAGCGATCTGAGGAGCCAAGGGATTTCTCTCAAGTAAGCTCCTCAAAACATCTCCAGGAACCTCAAAGATTACAGCGCCCACACAGTGGGAGCAAAGCGGCTTCCAATAAGGAAGCAGACAATCTGGGGAAGACAGTGGTGTAGGGAGAAGGGGACAGCAGTGAAGGCCCCCACGCCCCAGCTCCTGGGGACCGGGGTTGGGGGAGCCCACGTTGCTTCACCCTGAAAACAAGGCCCTGGGCCCATCTGCTCCAGCAGGGGAGGGCGCCACACTGGCTGCCAGCTCAGTGAAGCAAGCAAGACAAAGGGCCCAGCCAGTCCAGTGCGCACCTGGCAAGTAATGAAGCCGCAGTGGAACATTGTGTGGGGGGGTTTTTGAAGAAATCTGACTGCGCTCCCAAGGCCCCTCCTTTTCACCGGGCTGCTTTCTGCTAAGGTCCAGCAAGTAATTTGCATGCCATTTCAGTAAAACTGAATTGTGGCTGAATTTTTGTTTTATTTACATAACATACGGTCTTCCTTTCCTGTATTATTGAGATAATTGAGCCTGGAGCAGGATGCACAGTGGGCAAAGGGATGGTCTCCTCCCAGCCAGATCCCAGCGTCAGTCCTCTGAGTCAGATAGCCAACTCCTGCTGTCCACCTTGACTGTGGGAATAAAGTAGACCGTCAGTGCTCTCACTTTGCTCAGCCTACTTTTCTTGCAGGGAAAGCTCCAGAATCTGTGTAGGAGGCTCAGGGGCAGCCATGTATTGGGAAGGCTAAGGTTTTATGGTGCAACTTTTAGAAAATTTAACACTTTCTAAAATTCCTTTTCTATACCAGACTGAGGAAATGTCAATCATTGGATCAAGAATCAACACCAACATCACCTTATCTGTGATTACTGCTGCATGATGGGTTAATTCAAAACTTAGTAGCTTAAGACAACAATAAAGGTCTCATACATCTCACGGTTTCTATGGCTCAAGAATTTGGAAATGCTTTGCCTGGGCAGTTCTAGCTGGGGTTCTGTCACGAGGCTGCAGTCATTTGACGGCTCGACTGGGGCTGGAGGATAGACTTCCACCATGGCACACTTATATGGCTGTTGGAGGCCTCAGCTTCTCCACACATGGGCCGCTCCAGAGGGCTGCCTGAGCATCCTTATGACAAAGGAGTGGGCTTCCTCCAGAGCAAATGATCCAAGACACAGAGCAGAAGCCACACCTCTTTTATGATCTAGCTTCGAAAGTTTCACACTATCACTTCCTCAACATCCTATGGGTCCTGCAGCCCAGCATTTGTCAATATGTATGGCAGGGCCTACACAAAGGTACGAATACAATAGGTGAGGATCATCGGGAGCTCTCTTGGAGACTGGTTACCACAAGAGATTATTATTAATACTATTTGGCAGGGGTGTTTTGAGGCTCTGGAGGAGAGTACTATGTGGCTAAAGCCGCCATTTCTTATTTGTCTTTGTAGTCAATTCAAACCAAGTGGTCCGTTGCTGTTAATGGTATTCCATGTCACAGCGAAACCAGCCATCTGTCCAACAAACATGGACTCAGGGCCCCCCCCTCCAGATTGGGGAATAGGACAGTAGTGAAGAGAGAGAAGATTCCTCATTGTGGGTCCCTCAGGTCGTGGAGAGGGAAGACGTAAGGAGACAAATGGGTGCCAGTTGGTGCTATACTGCTGTAGAGAGGACTATAGGTGATGCTGTCACTTGGGGGGTTCAGCTATAGGTGATGCTGTCACTTGGGGGGTTCAGGAAGGACACCACGCCCTGAGGGCCATAGTTGGGGACCTGTACACCTTCGTCAGAAATCAGAGATCTGCGGGGCGCCTGGGTGGCTCAGTCAGTTAAGCAGCTGCCTTCGGCTCAGGTCATGATCCCAGAGTCCTGGGATCGAGCCCCGCGTCGGGCTCCTTCCTCAGCGGGGAGCCTGCCTCTTCCTCTCCCTCTGCCTGCCACTCCCCCTGCTTGTGCTCTCCCTCTCTCGATCTCTATCAAATAAATAAATAAAATCTTAAAAAAAAAAGAAATCAGAGATCTGCAATGACCCATGCATTGCAATGAGGTAGCTGCAAGCGAAACCTTTCCGTAGAAAACCAGCCTGGATAAGACAGACTTTTGATAGCATCAGACCCCTCACGGGGCACCTCTCATTTGCACAACTCCCCCTCCCGAATGTAAGATCCACAGGAGAGGAACTTACTATATCTCCTTTACCCCTATATCTTTGGCACCTAAAGAATGGCTAGTACAAAGTTGATATTCACTAGTGACTAATGTTAATAATAATTGTTAAATACTTAATCAGCATTTTTCGTGTCTCCAAGTCTTTCAGGTTTAATGGAAGTCACCCTTCACATTAATAGATAAAAGTGGCTGAAGCTCTCAGTCCACTTACAGTGGAATGTCAGCACAGAGTCCTAAAGACTGCCAGAGAGGGGTGGGGGGACAGAGCAGGAGCCCCAGGAGCCTGTGTCCTCCTGGTTCCTGTCTCAGCTCCTGCAGCAGAAATCCTCTCTGCTCCGCTTGCCTGGCCCGAATGAATGGGGAGTCCAGATCTTCCCGGGATGTCCCCAAAGCATCTCTAACACAAAGTGTTTGGTGTCCCAGACTTTGAGGGTTTGCAGCGACCAGAGAGGGTGAGATGTGACAGCATGAGCCATCAAGTGGCCTGAGAGAGAATATTGAGACTTCTTGGTTCTTGAAAGTTTCTGGGCCCCAGCCAGGCTCTCCCCACCTTACTACTCTCTTCCCAATGGGCCAGCCTCGGTGCACTCCCACACTCTTGCTGCACTCTCCCCTTTCACAGCTGGTGTCAGTTAGATGCTCATTCATACCAGCTGTCAGCAGTTGGGGGTCCAAAGCTCCAAACTATCACCTTACCTTTAGCGTGGTCACATTTTTAGGCTTGGTGCCCACCTTTCTTCTAAATGGAGGGCAGCCTTGGGTATAATGGCTTATTGTATTCCCATAATGAATTACATAACACCCCCTTCCTCTTAGAAGACAGAAGCATCCTAGTCAATTATTATGGTTTTTTTTTTCCTAGAAATTTTTAATTCTAGCTATTCATAGATATACATACATGCCCACGAGACGGCTGATTAACACAAAGAAAATATCATCTTGAGAAAATTGACAAATCTTGAGTACTTATTTATTTATTAAGATTTTATTTATTTATTTTAGAGAGTGGGGAGGGGCAGAAAGAGGGGCAGAGAGAATCTCAAGCAGACTCCCCACTGAGTGTGGAGCCTGACATGGGGCTCGATCTCAGGACCCTGAGATCATGAGATCATGACCTGAGTGGGAACCAAGAGTTGGATGCTTAAATGACTGTACCATCCTGGCACCCCAAATCTTGAGTACCTTTTAAAAAGTATTCTATATATACCATCACTTTGCAGAACAACTTATTGTCCATGCAGTGATTTGAGGGGTTTTCTAAGATTGTCTGTTCTCCAAAGACTATCAGAGAGGTGGCACAGCAGAGTGAATCCCAGCCATTTTGTGGACAGGTGGACTGAGGGAGAAGGTCAGAGGGCATTCTGGAGTGATTCGCAACCTCTCAAACAGAAATATAACATCTTCTTTTATCCTCTGCGGAGTCTGGAGCTAAATTCACACCTTTTTTTTTTCTTCCCATCACTTAAAATCAAATTCTCGCCCTTAATACTTCCTTTCAAAGCTGCACCAAAAATGATAATGTCTTCTCATGCATATGAATTACCCGAAGCATATGAGAATCGACCCCACTGGAGTGTGCTGAGGACTTAACCCCACTAAATTTAAAGCTGCTAAGCCCTGATTAAGGCAAAGTTGTCTTTTTGTTTTATAAGACATTTAGGACAGTTCACATCACCCTGCACTGATGCACTGAAATCGATCGTAGGCAAACTATAAAGAGAGAATATGCTCCCCATATCTGCTCCTGAGCCAGGCAGGATGATGAATTCCGATTTGGGGTTGAAGCAAACAGTGGCATCTGTCTCCCCTGCACACACCTGCTTGGATCCTGGTTTAACTCCCTCCTTGGCTGTTCATCTGTGGAAAGGTGGTGCGTTTTCAATCGAAATCTCATGCTCTACAGACCACTTGGACACTCAACAGTTATTTGCTGGAGGAACAAAGCATAAGACATGATAATTTATTCTAAACCGAGAGGTAGCACCTCTGTTCAAACACCTGATGACTTCTCTTTAGAGAAAAAGCACTAAAAGTAGCTTTGGCAACAAATTTCCCCTAATCCTAGTTTCTGTGGAAGCCAGATTCTAGGCTTCACAGCTAAGCTCAGAGCATGAATCGAAGACACCACAAGGGGGAGCTAGAGATCAGGAAATCCGGGAAGCATTGGCGCGGCCGAGAGCTCAAGGCGCGGCTCTGGATTGTCATCCAACAGAGGAAGCATGTCACTTAGTGGGAACTGTACAGCGACAATGACTTCTCTCTTCACCATTTTGCCATGATGGAATTAGTCTCTATATGCCCAGTCTGATAACTAGGCGCATCCTGTGATTCCGCAGAATTTCAAGAAAGCTTGCCGGTTACAGAACCCACGTCTGTATGATAAACAAGTATCTTAAATACTTTGTGTTCTTACCCTTTTTAGCCTGATAGGGACAGAAATCCCACTCGTCTACCTCAGTGCTTTTCCAGGGGGAGTTGGAATTTGGAGACACGGTGTTAACCTAGGTCCTTCCCCCAAAAGCAGAGCCTGAGAAAAGGCCTTGAACAAGGATGGCTTCTTTGAGAGGCTCCCCAGGGACCGGGACAAGGAGCGGGAAGAAGTGGCACAAGGGAAGGGGGCACAGCCCGTGCAAGGATGCGTTATCAAGGCTGGAGGGTCACTGCTGTAGGCAGCCGGGGCTCAGCCCCGGGCCGACTTCCCAGCAGCGTGCGGAAGGCCTCCCAGCATTCTCTGCCTACCCCCACCCAATCTCCCCACGGCCCCCCAACCTAGTCCCCCCACCCAGCCCCCCGCCCCCCTCCACCCCCACCGTCCACGCCGTCCCCACCCCCCAAGGTTCCCATGAATGACAATCTCCTGCACTCTGTGCGGTGCATGCTCTTCCCGCCATCCCCTGCCATGGCATTAGGGAAACCCTGGGGCCAAAAGCAAAACCACCCCTGAGGCAAGGTGCTCTCAGCGCAAGGTAAGCTGAGGCTTGCACCACAGGTAAACTGGCGTTGAGGCCCAGGGCATGTGGGCCAGTGCATAAGACATGTCTGAGACAGTCCACGCTCCTACCCCTCAGATCCACTCATGCCCCGCCTTAACTCCAAGCTGTCACCAAGTCTTCAAGGCAGAGACCAGCCAAAATCTTCACTGCAGATGGCCCTGGAGCCACAGGTGATATTCATCATCTCCCTCCCATCCCAGCCGTTCTAGATTTCCTCCCTCTTGGCCAGCACTGTAGCTTGTCTAAACCATGTGCCAGGTGAGGTGACCACGCCTCCACCCGGAGCGTTCTCAGTCCTTAGTTGCTCTAAGCCCATGGTTGCTGCAATTGCCCAGTTACCTCGCCAAGAGATGCCTCAGTGACTCCCCTGAGTCGGGACATGCCCGGCCCGCCCTCACTGTGGAGCAACACCGCTATCCTTCATGATAATCAGGGTTGATTTCCCCTCTACTGTAATCGCTACATTTCACTGTTGTAGGTACACATAGCACAAAATTCGCTATTTTTAAGTATACAACTCAATGGTATCAATTATGTCCACAATATTGTACAAGTATCACCACTGTTTCCAAAACATTTTTTTAATCACCCAACCAGAAACCCTGTACCTATTAAGCAATAACTCCTCATTCCCCCTTCCCCCAGCCCCTGGTAGCCTAATCTACCTGCCGTCTCAATGAATTTGCCTATTCTAGATATTCCATATAAGCAGAATCATACCATATCTGTCCTTCTGTGGTTGGCTTATTTTACCCAGCTTAGTGTTTTCAAGGTTCATCCGTGTCACGGCATGTCTTAGAAGCTCATTCCTTTCTATGGCTGAATAATACACCACTGTGTGTCAACCAACATTTGTTGTTCATTTATCTGTTGATGGACACTTGTGTTGTTCCCACCTCTTGGGCTACTGTTGACTAGTGCTGCAGAGAACATTGGCATACAAGTATTTGTTGGAGTCCCTGCTTCCAATTCTTTGGGATATATACCTGCGAATGGAATCTCTGGCAATTCTATTTTTAATTTTTTGAGGACCCACCAGACTGCTGTTTTCCGAAGCAGCTGTGTGTGCATTCCCACCAGCAGCGTACAAGGCTCCAACGTCTCCCCATGGTCACCAACACATGTTCGGTGTTTCTTCTATACTAGTCTTTCTAATGGGTGTGAAGCAGTATCTTGTTAATGGTTCAATTTTCATTCCCCTCAGGACTAGTGGTGTTGAACATCTTTCATGTGCTTATTGGGCATTTGTAGATCTTCTTTAGAGACATACCTATTAAGTCCTTTGCCCATTTTTTGAGTTGTTTGTCTTTCTGTTGTTGAGTGGTAGGAATTCTTTATATACAGCTGACCCTTGAAAACACACTTTTGAACTGTGTGAGTCCACCTCCATGTGGATTTTTTTTTTAAAGGTTTTATTTATTTGAGAGAGAGCGAGCACAGAGGGAGAAAACCCAATGGGGGGCTCGATCCCAGGACCCTGGGATCATGACCTGAGCAGAAGGCAGAGGCTTAACCGACTGAGCCACCCATGTGCCCCCACATGGATTTTTTTTTTATAAATACACTATGGTACTATGAATGTAGTTTCTCTTGCTTGTGATTCTCTTAATAACATTTTCTTTTCTCCAGCTTACTTTATTATAAGGATACAGTATATAATACATATCCATAATATGTGTTAACCAACGGTTTATGTCATTGGTGAAGTCAACAGTAGGATACTAGTAGTTAAGTTTTGGGGGACTCAAAAGTTATACATGGATTTTAAGGGGCACCTGGGTGGCTCAGTCAGTTGAGTGCCAATCCTTGGTTTTGGCTTGGGTCCTGACTTCAAGGTCATGGGATAGAGGTCCACAGTGGGCTCTGCACTCAGCTTGGGATCTACTTGTCCCTCTCCTTCTGCTCCTCCCATGGCTCTCTCTCTCTCTCAAATATAAATAAATAAAATCTAAAAAAAAAAAAAAAAGACTTTCAAAAAAAAAATATACATAGGTTTTCAACTATGTGGGGGTCGGTGCCCTAACCCCTACATTGTTCAAGAGTCAACTGTATTCTGGATATTAAACTCTTATTAGATATATGATTTACAAATATTTTTTCCTTTCCATAGATTATCTTTTTACTTTCTTGCTAATGTCCTTTGAGATACATGTTTAAATTTTGATGAAGCCCAATTTATTTTTTTCTTGTGCTGCTCAAGTTTTTGGTGTCATAATCTAAGAACCCATTTCCAAATCCAAGGTCATGAAGATTTACCCCTATTTTTCTTTTTAGAGTTTTATGGTTTTACCTCTTATATGCAGGTCATTGACCCATTTTGAGTTGATTTATGTGTATAGTGTGAGGTAGAGGGTCCCTCTTCATTCTTTTGCAAGTGGAAATCTAGTTGTGCTAGCCATTCCTTCTTTTTCCGCCCCCACTCTGGCCCAATTACCTGAGAAACCCAAGGTGACCAGGCTGTAGTTATGTTTTTAAGTTCAGTGACATTTATGATGTCCCCTAGTGGAAGAGTGTGCCCTCCACTCCCTCCACCCTCATTAAGAACCAAGACCGCTAAAATTAACAAGTCAGGAAACAACAGATGTTGGCGGGGATGCAGTGAAAGGGGAACCCTCCTACACTGTTGGTGGGAATGCAAGCTGGTGCAGCCACTCTGGAAAACTGTATGGAGGTTCCTCAAAAAGTTGAAAATAGAGCTACCATATGATCCAGCAATTGCACTACTGGGTATTTACCCCAAAGATACAAAAGTAGGGATCCGAAGGGGTATGTGCACCCCGATGTTATAGCAGCAATGTCCACAATAGCCAAACTGTGGAAAGAGCCAAGATGTCCATCAACAGATGAATGGATAAAGAAGATGTGGTATATATATATATATATATATATATATATATATATATACACACAATGGAATATTATGCAGCCATCAAAAGGAATGAGATCTTGCCATTTGCAACGACGTGGATGGAACTGGAGGGTATTATGCTGAGCGAAATAAGTCAATCAGAGAAAGACATGTATCATATGATCTCACTGATATGAGGAATTCTTAATTGCAGGAAACAAACTGAGTGTTGCTGGAGTGGGGGGTGGGGTGGGAGGGATGGGGTGACTGGGTGATAGACATTGGGGAGGGTATGTGCTCTGGTAAGCGCTGTGAATTGTACAAGACTGTTGAATCTCAGATCTGTACCTCTGAAACAAATAATGCAATATATGTTAAGAAAAAAAGAAGAAGAAGAAGGTAGCGGGAGGGGAAGAATGAAGCGGGGGATATCGGAAGGGTAGACGAACCATGAGAGACGATGGACTCGAAAAACAAACTGAGGGTTCTAGAGGGGAGGGGGGCGGGAGGATGGGTTAGCCTGGTGGTGGGTATTGAGGAGGGCACATTCTGCATGGAGCACTGGGTGTTATGCACAAACAATGAATCATGGAACACTTCATCTAAAACTAATGATGTAATGTATGGGGATTAACATAAGAATAAAAAAATAAAATAAAGAAAGAAAAAAAAAAAAAAAAGAACCAAGACCGCTAATTTACCAGAGAGCGACCCAAGGTGTGGGGACAAGAAGCACAAATTTCTCAAGTCGGTCATTGAGAGTGATGATGAGAGAAGTCACTCTAACGCCCACCCCTTGGTTCCCGGACCCATCTATTTCCGCTGTTGGGAACATAGGACCAACGTGTGGGTCAATTAGCACATATACTGTAGTCTAAAGGATAGCACCCCAAGTTTTCCCCTTCATGGCCTTGCAATAGGCCATTCTGATTTTCTATCAGGCCAGCTGCTTCTGGACGAATCCTGTGGTCATGAGCCCATTATCTACCTCCTTTGCTGTAAAAGAGATCCCTGGGCTTGAGGCAATGTTTGAATCCCGTGCCAATAAACCATGCATCTGTAAGTTCTTGGATGGTTATGCTGGTGAAGGCACTATGGCAGGGGAGGAAACCCATCTCTAGAATAAGTGTGGATTCTGGTAAAGACTAATCACTGTTTCCTCTAGGGCAGAAGGAATCTGATGTAATTAGCTTCTCACCAGTGGCCTGGTCTCTTTAAGAAATGGTGTCATATGGAGGACCCAGCATTGGTTTATGTTGCTGGCAGATAAGGTATTTAGCAGTGACAGTAGCCAGATCATCCATAATAAGAGGGAACTCATGATGTTGGGCCCACGTATGGCCTGATCTTTGTCACCTTGGCCATGCCATTCATGAAACTATTTATTGCTCAAGCAGTGGGGTGGCTGATGATGGATCCACAGGATGAATCATCTTATCTACCTGGATGCCAAGTGCCTCCTCTGCAGAAGATGCTTTCTGGGGTGAAAGAGCCTTACCATAAATCCAAAAATTGATGTACCTGTGCCCATTTCCATAGATTAGTATCACTGATTTTTCCTTTTGCCTCAACCTCAAATATAGCCCAGCCCAGTACTGTTACTGATTTGGTGTTTATTGCAAATTTTGGTATTTTACTCATCATGGAATTTTTTTGCATTAATTTTGACTTTTTAAATATTATAGTAACATTTATCTTCACTACTGATATATTTTTCACCCAAGTTATGTGCCACCCTTGTCCCAGCCTGAGGGCAATAGTTTTACTTAAAGCCCACATATTGAACCAGGTCCACGTTTTCTCCTCCTCCATCAGCGGGACACAGGCGCACCCCTCCCCCACCCCACTATGTGCCCGCAAGACCGTATCTTAGTCCTTTTGGGCTGCTATAACAAAACATCAGGGACAAACCTTTATTTCTCATCGTTGTCAAGGCTGGGAAGTCCAGGCTCATGGCGCGAGCAGTTCCGGTGTCTTGTGACCATCTTCTTCTGGGTTGCAGACCGTCAACTTCTCCCTGTGTCCCTACAAGGTAGAAAGGGCCAGGGAGCTCTCTGGGGTTCTTTTATAAGAGGTCTAATCCCATTATGAGGGCTCCATCCTCATGGCCTCCCAAAGCCCCCATCTACTAATACCATCACCTTTAGAGGTTAGGAATTCAATATATGAACTAGGGGGAGGGCACAAACATTCAGACCATAGCAGGCTGTAAGTGTCAGCTGAGGGAGAAGTGTCATTGCATCAGAGATAGATGATCTAAGGGTCTAGGCCACCTGTTCACATAATTTATATGTTCCTACTAGACTTCCTTGGGCCTGATCCCGAATACACCATTTTCATTGCATAATGGAATGCAATTATGCCCTCCCAATCAATGACTCGATGGAGTCTGACCATGGCCAACTCATTATGGTTAGTCCAAGAGCACAGTAGGTGCCATGAGTAGGTACTAAGTCTCTACCAGACCCAGTTGCACAACAGGAACTCTTTTTCAAACTATGAGTAGTTCTCTGTAGCAGAAGGAGTGGTCTTTCTCCAGAATGCTGAAGGTGTACAGTGTGACTCTCCCACCAGGGCTTGCCAGAGACTCAACATGGAACCCTTCTCCATCATAGTGGCTACTGAGTCTATCACCATTGGTTGCTCCAGGGCACACAACCTTAGTAGAAGGGCAGATTTCCGGAGAGCCCTCTTGCTCTAGACTCCCTCAAGAATGGCAGGCTTCCAAGTCATCTGAGAAATATTACCAAGTGTGCTGCCCCTAGATTCCCAGGAGTACACCCGGCGCTGTGCTTCTTTCTCAGTAGGAGATGATACAACAAAATTGTCACTGCTCATGCTTTACCTTAGACGGGAGCCGTGCCATGTCCCAGGCCGGTGGGACCTCTAAAAACCTCACCAATATGGCAGTCCCCGGAATATTTCTAGGGTATACCTCCTACCCTTGGCATGTCTTCTTACTAGGACGTCCAGTGATTGCCACTTGCTGCTTACCAGGTCCACTTGGCCTAATGTCATAATGGGGCACCATTGTGCTGTTCAGACTATATTGCGATAGAGAGTACTGAGGTGTTATTTTATTCATGACATTTTGATTCTTAGTTTAATAAGATCATTTTGAGGAGAGGGTCTATGTAGGATTCCTTTCTGGTTTCCAACCCCTGCGTAGTCCCTGGCACATGGCAAAGGGTCAGTAAATGTTGGCTGGTTGGTTGGTTGGTTGGATGAATACATGAATGGATTTCCATCTCTTGCAACTTCTCCCAAGGCATCAGTAGGTCCCACAAGGTCAAAAAGAGTAACTTATGGTGAAATTTGAATGAGATCTATAGATTAGATAACACTATTATATCAGCAGTTATTTCCTGATTTTGATAATTGAACTGTGGTTGTATAAGACAATGTCTCTGTTTTTAGAAAATATACACAGAAATACTTAAGAAGAAAGGGGAAGTAGATCTGCAACTTATTCTCAAGTGTTTCAGGAAAGAAATTATACATCTATATTTCTACCTATCAATTAAGAGATCATTATAAGACAGATGTGGTAACATGAAAACACTTGGAGAATCTGAGTGAGGGATAGATATACAGGAGTTCTTCATTCTATTTTTGCAACATTTATGTAGGTTTAAGGTAATTTCCAAATAAAATTTAGAAAAAATACATTAATAATTTTAGTGCAATCTGATCAGTCATAAATTATCATTTTCATTAAAATCAAAAGCAAGGAATGCCTAGGTGGCTCGTCAGTTAAGTGTCTGCCTTTGGCCCGGGTTGTGATCCCAGAGTCCTGGGATCAAGTCCTGCATCGGGCTCCCTGCTCAGCGGGGATCCTGCTTCTCCCTCTGCCTGCCGCTCCCCCTGCTTGTGCTCTCTCTCTCTCTGACAAATAAATAAATAAAATCTTTTAAAAATATCAAAAGCAAAAACAAACAACAAATCTGACTCCTTGGGACATCTTTGTTCACTCAGAACTGGACAAAAAGCCCCAAACAGAAGGCACTTAAAATGGGTACAAAATATGATTTGGTTATTGCTTTCAAAATTGAACCTGTCAACTATTGAAAATAAGTGTTTTCAATATTTTACTAAATTTAACTAAAATCTAGGTTATTATGGCCACTGAGCTCTAAATCCTAGGATAAAGAATGAATTGACTATTTTCTATTTATAACTTTTTTATTTTATTTATTTATTTCATTATATTTTATTTATAACTTTTGCATTGTTATTCATAACTTTTATTTTTAGGGGGAGAATGCTTTTCTGGCAAAAGTGCATGATAACATGCTGTGGCCTCCCTTATTTACGACTTCCACAGGGTGATCACAAAAATATCATTCTTCTAAAAACATGTGAGGCTTCAACTATTTGATATTCGAATCATTCTCCTTTGAACTCCTACAAGTCAACATTTTTGTCGATTTTCTTTCTTTTGATCCTTATCTGATCTAACTTGGCCAGAGGCTCAGGGCTTTCCACATGATCCCAGAAACTCTCCAACCCCATTTTCATCAACTTATGAAGTGCTTGGTCTTTGTCAGGATTTTCAGCCCCACTTCGTAAACGATTTTCTTCCCATCTCCTTTTTTTTTTTTTTAAGATTTTATTTATTCATTTGACAGAGAGAGAGAGACAGCGAGAGAGGGAACACAAGCAGGGGGAGTGGGAGAGGGAAAAGCAGACTCCGCACTGAGCAAGGAGCTCGATGTGGGGCTCGATCCCAGGACCCTGAGATCATGACCTGAGCTGAAAGCAGACGCTCAACGACTGAGCCACCCAGGCGCCCCCCATCTCCTTTTTATTGGTGGAATTTTAAAACATGCTACAGTCAGACCAAGGTGCTGACATGCTGGGCAGGGAGAAAGTCTGGTGTCAAGAAGAAAATGAAGTTTGAGTGATCTGTGGGCACATGCACACAAGAGGGGGTTTCTGCTTCCCCTGTGAGCTCTTGGGCTCTCTAAGCAGATGGAGCCATGGGGCTGTGCGGAGAGGTGGAGACTTTCTTCTGCGGAACTGGCAGGAAGCTTGGCATTCACCAGGTTTCCTAGTTCTATGGAATCAGGGACCCCGTGAGGTCTGCTGGAGGAGAGAGAGAGTGAGAGAGACATTTGTCAAAGAACAGCAGCTTCTCTGATAAATGGTTCCAACCCTGGAGTCAAAATCCTCCTACCTGCTTCCTGGGAGTTCCTCAATTCTTAACACTCAAAACAGTGAGCATTAGGTGAAGGTTGGGGTCTTTGAAAAAGTGGTCCTAAAAAGGGAGGTAGGGGAGGGATGAATAGTCGGAGCACAGAGGATTTGGAGGACAACTGGAGAAATGCCCTGTATGAGACCATAATAATAGATGCAGGTCATGACACATTTGTCAAAACCCATTGAATGGACAGTACTGAGAGCAAACCGGAGACCGTGGATGCTGGGGAGGACGCCGTGGGGGCAGGGCGTAAACGCAAAATCTCTACACCTTCACTCACTTTTGTTGTAAACCTAAAACTGCTCTAAAAAAATAAAGCTTAAAAAAGTGGAGGATTTGTTTCAAGTTGATTCAGTACTTGAACTTGGAGGCGATGATCATAATTTACTGTGGTTTTGCCAGCTCTGGGCTGTGAGCTTTATGTCTCCCAGCACTTCTCTGTGGCATGGCCTCTCACTGATGGAAAAAGTAAAATTACTGCATTTTACCAAGTACCGCCTCCAGTCCCCATTCCCACCCCCTCGGGGTTCTCTATGGGGAATAATATGTCGACATCACCTTGGCCCCTTCTGGACCCACAGACCCCCACTGAGGGGCAATCTGGGATCCCTTCAGCCCCACCGAGAGCTGCCTTCTAATCTACACATCCATCCCGGGCCCCTAGCCCCTCCATCCTCCATGTTCCTTTTCCTGGAGCCTGGGGACCTGCTGAGGTCCTCACTCTCAAGGGACTGCTGGGACATGGGGCAGGCAGAGGCTCCCATCTTTCTTCCCAGACTTACTCCATGGCGGTCCCTTCCAGCTTCCCTGCCCAGGACACTGCAGCGTCCTCCACCTTTTGACCCGAGATTGTACCCACTGTTGTGTCCTTGTTAGCCTCCTGGCTCCCAGGAACACACTCCCCAGCTGGCTTCTTCTGCTGGGCCTACAGGTTCTGAGCTCAGCAAACACCCAGGTGGGATTGGGGTGCTGGCCCCTCTTCCTGCCAGCACCCCAGTGTCTACATGCAACTTACTCCCTCAAACTCAGCACCCCACACATGAGCCCAGGGCTTATTGCACAGGGTCAAGTTCCCCTTGGGTAGCAAGCAAATAACCATCTCACAGACTAAGTTCCTCTCGTCTCTTTTCTCCTGGACACAGACCTGCCCGAGAAGCCAGACCTTCTTCCCTGCCTTTTGAGCAAGGAGACCTCCAGGTAACAGGATGTTTACCGGCTTCTAATGCATCTCCATGGGCCCCAGTGACACTGGAAATGGTCCTGGGCACGACAACTAAAGTGACCACAGGCTGGGCTCCGGGGCTGCCCTCCTCTGCGCCCCAGGGCTGGCCGTGCCCCTCCCGACTGGCCTCCCTCTTTCTTTTTGATGTATGCTGCCAAGCAGGTGGCTGGAGAGGCCTTGCACGCAGAGCCCCGAGGCTCCTGGTGCACTGGGCACCTGTTACAGATGCACTCTCAAGGGCGGGCTCACTCAGCTGGTAAGTAAGGTGTGGGGGGTCCTTGAGATTGGGCAGCAGTGTCCTTTGCAGCCACCTCTCGCCCTGGATCAGATGGGGTGACAGTGAAGCTCAGGCGGGGAGAGGCTTTCCCACAGTCACACAGCTGCGGCTCTTGCTGTGCTGAGTCCCTCCCCAGGCCGGCTGCACCCTACCTGCCCGTGTTCCCCACCCGCCCCCTCCCGACCAGTGCCAGTCTGCACACAGCCAAGGCCCTTCGGGTCCAGACTTCCAGGTGTCCAGCCCTGCCGCTCAGAGCCCCACTGAGGATGTGGGCATATTGAGACAAAGCCCAGCCCTGTCATTAGGACCATCTTTCCTAGTACATACTGTCATTTAGGGGCAAAGAAGGTCTCCTTTCATTATTTTGCTTTGAGTAACTAAGATCAACTTGAGACTACAAGGAGTTGCTAGAAAAATACCCTTTGATCACAATACCGTCACCATTCAGTTGGGTCTGATGTGTTACCCCAAACCCCACCATTGTGCTGGTCCTTCTCTGAGACCCGGTAGCCCCCCACAGTCCCAGTTAAAGACAAGAGTGTGACCTGCCGTGGCGGCCCTGTCACCCACTGGCTCCTAACCGCCCATTAGCCCCAAGGTTTATTTGATTAGGTGCCTGTCTCATATGGTCCTACAGGAGAGAGCTTTTGATAGTGTGGGAAGAGGTGGGAGAATTGTCCACGAGAGGTGGAAGCCGGCTGGGGGCGGGGGGGGCAGCCTGCAGAACGGGGTGAAGGGCTGCCTCTCAGGGTTTGAGAAGCAGGGCCTGGGGAACGGGGGAAGGCAGGGAAAATCAGGGCCTCCATCGTTCACGGTTTCCACATTTCTGTTACTGCGGCTGTATGACTATCTCAAGTCCCTTAAACACTTTGTGCCTCCGTGTCCTGAGGGTGAGGGGGAGACAGGAGCAGCTGGGGCAGGAGGGGGCAGGCCGGGCCTGCAGGGCCTTCTGGACCCACTAGGTCATGGGGCTTTGTCCTAGAAGCTATGGGAGGCCCCTAGGCGGGGGTGGGGGGGCAGGTCGGGGCCTGCAGGAAAGCTGATCAGACTGACTTAAAACAGAGCCCCATGTGAGGAGCAGGGACTGTGGGGAGTAAAGGAGGCTGGAGGAGGTGTCATGGACTGAAGGAATGTCTGTACCCAACCCCATTCCTATACCAAAGCCTTAATGCCCAATATGATGGTATTAGGAGGTGGGGCCCTTGGGAGGTGATTGGGGTTAGACGAGGTCACGAGGGTGGGCCCCTCGTGAGGGGATTAATGTCCTTATCAGAAGAGACACCAGAGTGTTTGCCCTCCCTCTGCCGTGTGAGGACAGGGACAAGGCAGAGTCTGCAGGCCGGGAAGAGAGCTCCCACCCAAACCTGACCCTGCCGCACCCTCTTCTCCAGCTTCCAGCCTCTAGAACGGGGAGAAAATAAGTTCCTGTTGCTTATGCCGCCCACCCTGTGGTATATTTGTATGGCATCCGGAGCTAAGACCGGAGGCTAGCTGGGGGTCCAGGCCTGTGAACGAGGAGGAGGCTTGGAGCAGAGTGGCAGCGGCTGGGGAGGGGAGCAGACGGGGTATGAGACGCGCTGTAGTGGGGGCCCCACCTGATGACAGTTCGCGTGTGGGCACGGAAGAGAAGGGGTGTCAGGAATGACTCCCAGGTCTCAGCTGGAGCCCCAGGGGAGACGGAGCTGCGGTGCCCTGGGGAGGGAGGCTAGAGGACAGCAGATGGGGTGGAGGGCCCGGCTATGGAGCCCTCCATCACGGGGCTGGTCAGGGAGGGACCCAAGAGGTGGGAGGCAGCCGCGATGGTGGGGAGCTGCCGAGGCTGCGCACAGGGAGCCCCAGAAGAAAGCAGCAGTGCAGGACCGCGGTGAGGCCTTGCCTTCACGGCCTGTTTGCTGAACACAGGGACCCCAACCTGCCGCCCCCCACCTGTGTGGCCGCTTAAGCACACCCCGCCCTGGGCGAAAGGATGCTGTGGCCTGTCCTTGTCTGTGGGGAGGGCCCGGCAACCGCAAGCCACCCCCCATCCCCCCAACTCTGCAGATTCATGCTGTGTCCGTCCTTCGAGGCCACCCTCAGTTGTCCCCACTTCTTTCCTCTGAGATCCACCAGCACCCCGGTTCCCCTCTTCCATCTGACACAAGGGCTGCGTGTGCTCTCGTCTATCTCCCAGGAATGAGCTCCTCCTGAGTAGGGGTCACCTTTCCTTCTCCCCTAAATCTCCTAGCAAAGGGGTCAGGTGCCCAGTAAGCACATGAGGAGGGTTTTTGGCGACTACACGGACGCATGCCACCAGCGTTGTTAAACACAAGCCTGGTAGAGTGGGTTACGCAACCCGGAGCATCCTCTGAGATTCAGAACAGGCCAGCCGTGGAATGCATTGTGCCTTTGAAGGTGTGAACGGCCCACCCCCAGAGGTGCCCACGAGCACACCGACACTGTCCCGGGTGGGAAGTGGGGAGGGGCACCTGCTATGGGGGAAGGTCAGACCGCCCACCCCTAGGGACAGGGCCTGCTCTGAGGGCCTCCCAGCCTAAAAACAAGGCGAGAAGAATGATCACGGGAAGCCGAAGGATTCACTGTCATAATTCCAGAGTTTGGCACTTAGCTTAATCTGAAAATATTTGCCAACCTATTATGAATAACAATATTTGCAGCTTAAAATGCTTACCCTCCACAGCTTCCGAGTGTGAAGATGAGCTTCTACCCTGACAAAGATGTACTCACTGCTTTCAGAGCAAATTGACACAGGGAGCTTTTCAAACCTAATTGTTGGCATCTCTGTCACACGTGTCTCCCCCGGGGCCACTCTGATAACCCGGCTGACAAATGCAGTGGGGTGCAGCAGGGCAAAGCTCCCGGCCAGAGGACTCCGAGGGCCCCCAACTCCACCTCATGCACAGCTCCCCCCTTATTGTTGTCGTGGGGTCTCCGACCGTCTCTTCCCTGGGGAGTGGCCGAGACCACCCTGAACTCTGTGTACACAGGGAAAGATGTCTACCCGGAACAGGGGCTGAGGGCAGGCCCGGATCCATCAGGGGCCTCCCGGCAGCACGAAGGGGCCAGGCCCGCCGGCTTCGGCATGGAGCAAAACACGATCGTAACAGAAAAGCCCGTGGCTGAGGCTTGCTTCAGGGCCGGCTCGATCCAGGGCCTCACCCTTTCGGCTGGAAGCCATCCTCAGGGTTGCCACAGCTGTGGCTCAAATCGTGGGGTCCTCCCCTCTGCTGGGTGGAACCCAGGCCACCTGCAAGCCTGCTCTGGGGCAAGGGGATGGGACACGACCACTGGCCGCACCCGAAGGGCAGGGTCTGAGAGTGGAGAGAGGTGGTTTCTCAAAGGAAAGCTGGGGGGCTTGTCCAAGCAATGCTGGGCAGGGAACAGGTTCCATTAGGGGCAGGGGAGGAGAAAGAGATGGGGGGCAGCCAGACAGGGAAGCTGGGGCTGGATCCATGGCAAAGACTCGGAGCAGGAGAAAAGTCCCTATCACTCTGGCCTGTCCTCCGCGACCCAGAAAACCAGAGAATTAAGGCTATCACAGTGAACTCAGTAAGTTTTAAAACTCACCCTCCAGCCAACACGTAACACCTCAGGGAGCTAGATCAGCATCTCCGGGGGGGAAAGGACAAGGGGTGGGTGGTCCCACAGCCAGGAGCCCCGCTTGCCCGTCTCAGCCACGTGCCCATCAGGGCTGATCTCTGCAGCGAGTCGTTCCTTCCCTCTCCTCCCACAGACTTCTACCAGGCCCCCTGCTGTGGGCGCCGGGGGGGGGGGGGGGGCCTGTCCCCACCATGGGTCTGAGCCGTAGGCGCAGAGAGAGGTCGCTCCTGCCCCAGAGCCCTCGTTCTGCCAACAGACAGGACAATCCGGATACCAGTACAGGCAGAGAAAAAATAAAGGAAAGGTGAGAGGCTGGGAAGCAGGTGGTCCAAGAAGATCCCCTGAGGAGGAGGCATCTGTACTCAGCACCAAGTAACAAGGAGACACACGAGGATCTGGGGAGGAGGGCTGAGCAGAGGGAAGAACCAGGGCAAAGGTACAGAGGATGGAGGCGCTTCTGGGGTGCTGCGACTCTCTGGCTGGGCTTTCTGGCCCTCTGCTGAGCACCCCAACCAGGGCTCCCCGAGCAGACAGGGCACCCACCCCTGCCACCCTTGGGGAACCAGAGGCAGAGGCTGGGCCAGCACCTCTGAGCTGTCCTAAGAACAAGACCCGCTCATTTTCTACACTGTTGCTCAGACAAGAAAGTAGATATTTAAGGCAAACAGATAATAAAGCACTGCAGAGTTGCCCAGTTGGTATTTGTTATTTCTCACCCAGAACATCGCTTTTAAATCCGCAGCAGGGCAGGGCAGGACCCTGGGAGTCTTGCCAGTTCTCTGACTTCAGGAGAGAATCTGACCATCCCAGGCTTGCAAGCAGTTTCTCTCAAGCCCTAGGAGGAACAGGGACCAAGACATGGCTTCTTTTCTTATTACTGGTAATTGTAACCTGTCTGGTGTTTGGATGCACACATTTACAGAACAGAACCTGCTGGGAGCTTTAAAGCACAGCGCGCCGAGGGCCCTCAGAGCATGGACAGGAAGCCCACCGCTCCGGGGCTCCAGGGGTCAGTGGGCACAGGACTCCGAAGCTCTGGCACGCGTGGCAGCGACAGCTGTGGGAAGGTAGAAGCTGCACAGGGAGGCACAGCAGCAGGTCACCCAGCCTTGTCCCGGGCCACCTGGAAGCAACGTGGAGCCTGCCCCCCCCCACCCCGGCGGTGGCTGGGGTCCTCGGGCCCGGGCCGCTCTGCAGGTGGTCCTACACGGACGGCTCATAGCACGTCCCTCTTGGCACGTCTGTGCCCCAGGGGCCACCCTGCACCCTGCCTGCCACCCTGCAACTGTCAACAAAAACGTTGGAAACACCTACTGTGAGCCTGGCTTCAAGGTCACAGGAGTAAAGTTTGGATGAAGGTTTCAGAGAAGTGCTCTGGCCTCCCCAGCCCTTGACAGCGGCTGGCTCCGTCTTGTCGCCATCAGTCTGCTCATCTACCCCGGACGGAGCCCGCTTTGGGGGCAGGGCCTGAGCACGGTTTGAAAAGGGTATGTCACCGCATAAGCCAGCACAGGGCCTAGCACAGGCTTACGTACATCTTTCTCTTGTACAGGGTGGTCTGTGTCACCAGATACAAAGGTGTTGGAGGACCAGGTCTGCTTGCTTTGCCGGGCGTCTGGCGCAGTGCTGTGTTCCTAGGGGAGACCTGGGAGTTTGGGGAGGGCATGGAGGCTCTGATATGCCTCCTGGTTCTGCATGAACAGATGCTCTGAATCCATATGTGGGCCCAGCAAATGGGTCACCTCTGATCACCAGCCTCAGGGCCTCTGCAGGGCAGGACTCAGGACCTCAGATTCTTTTCAGATTCCAAAGATTCTCTGAGACTCACCCCCCTCCCCTGTCCAGAAAGACTCATTCCTGATGGCACAGCCTTGTCTGCTTCCTCCCAGGCAAGCTCTAGACCACGGTCCCCCACGCAGCTCTCAGCTCCGTCCACCATGCACCAGGCTCCCAGTTCCTAGAAGGTCAGTGTTCCCTGGCCCCCAGCCCAGGCTCGTTGGCCCTTGAGCAAGGACAGAGAAGGAGCAAGCATTAGAGGACAGCGAGCTGCCTGCCTGGGGCCCGGCTGCCCGTGCAGCCTGCTGCGGGCCAGTTTGGGCAGCCTGGCTAGGGGGCAGGGAGCTGGCCCACCCCGGTCTGTCCGTGCCAGGCCGGAGAGCTCCTGCAATGCACACCAGGTCAGGGGGCCCTCGGATTTCTGTGCCGTACTTTTACATTCTGATTATTTCATATACGGCCTTCTGATGGACTCATTTACTGGGAAGCTAAAGATACTCTTAAATGCCTAAAAATAACCCTGATCTGCTAAAAATTCAGCATTTCTCTCCCTCGCCTCTACCAGCTGGGCCTGTCTGCTTTCACTCCAACACCATCAGGAGCTACAAACAAGATTTACAAAAGCGAACAAGTTTACACGGGCCTGATTAGCAGATTCTCTTTTCTCTTCAATTTGCCAAAACATTTTGGGGATGTTATTATTGAGACACTTTCTTTTCTCTTTCTCTCTCTCTCTCTCCTTCCTTCCTTTTTTTTTTTTTTTTCCAATCATCTCAGGTTTTGTGACTTGTGCTCCTTTATTTTAGCATTTAGGAGAACTTTGGTCAGAAAGCAGGCTTCCAAAATTCTCACCCACTGGCCTGTAGCATCTCCCTCTTCGATTATTTTAAGAAACTCTCCCGGGTTCTGCGAACACCATGCGGGTTGCCTGAAGGCCAGTTAAGAATAAACGTGCTAAGCCAATAAATTACATTCACCCTCATTTCCAGAGGAACCCTTTTACATAAATATCTGCCATGGAAATAAATCAGATAAATTAGTAAGATCTCTCTCCTCCCCCGCCCCAAACCAAACAGTGAACAGTAATGGTTATCAGACCAGTTAAAAGAATAAACCTATTAAATAAATAAATTTGCTCTACACCAATTTATGTCACCAATGTACTTAAGGGGAAACCTTTTAAAGGAGTAGATTTACAGTGCACACACACAGATCTCCACTGGGTATGTGTAATTACGCATAAGAAAGGCATTACTTTTAAAGTGGATGAATGGGCGATACTTTTTTGATTTACTGTTAGAAACAGAAAAATGGTAATGGCATGAAATAAGCGTTTGCAAACCCATTTCAGAAGACAGGAAATGCTTGATTTACCTCAGGCACCCATCACGTTCTGTATCTCAGATCGAAGTAGATAAATGGCAAGGCAAATGGATATTTGGGGGGAAATCTATAGCCTTTCTGTCAACTCTGCAAGTTAAATGTTTGGAATAAAAACGCAGAGAGTGTCTATGTGTGAGGAAGAACTCCTGATTTATCAGCCATCTGGCAAATGAGAGTGGGCAATGCTTACCTGGGAAGAGGAGGCTTTGCCCCCTACGAGGAGCCTCGGGCCTTTTCCATGGGTCCCGATGGGCTCCTCCTCTATGACAGCCGGTGTCCAGCGAGCTCCGCCCTTCCCCCAGGCCCCCCAAACACTGTTCTTGTTTTGGTCTCTCTCTCGCACTTAAAACCCCTGCCTGCCCTCGCAGAGATGGACGCCCACTCAGGGGCTTGGCCATTGTTTTCACGGAGGCCACGTGGAGCTGTGGGCCTCGGTGTCACTCACTGATCAATACCAGGCACAAGCCAACTGTGTACATTCACCTGTAGCACTGGTGCTTACAGATGCCTGCAAGATTTCTGCCTTTCGCACGGCTCAGTATTTCCCGAGGCGGAAATCGGCCACGAGGTCAGGAGCCATGTCTACACTCAAATAGAGGCTCGAAGCTAGAGCCCAAACCCCGCTTTCCTAAACAGCTGCCCTCCCTTCCTGAATTACCCAAGTCACTTCAGGATCGGTCCTCTCTGTTTGTTTTCCCCTTTTGCACACAGCCGCGGAGGGAAGTGCCAGGCCGGATGGGATGGTGGCCCAGATTTCAGTCCCAACTCTGCGAGCCACTAGCTGGGCCACGTAGTGTCTCTGAGCCTCAGTGTCTGCATCTCCAAAGTGAGTATAACCACCGCATAGCCAGCGACAGTTAAATGAGGTCATGATGAAAGGGACTTACCACATCGGGCAGGCAGAAAATAGTGACAGTCACTGTTGTGTCGATTGTCACCACCAGGGACACGCTGACCAGGTGACAGGCTGTGTGCCCGCTCTGTCCTAGGTGCTCCAAGGGCCAAGAGATCTCCAGCACAGGCTCTGCCTCGAGGAGATTATGTTTGCTTTTGGGTACAAGAAAGAAAGAAGTGCTCGGTGGTCTCGGCTAGAGCAGCTCGGAGAGGAGGGTGTCGGCTGAACCCGACCTGTAAATAGAGTCAGGAGAGATGGGGAGAGGAGGACCTTCCATGGAGGCAGCATCTGGGAGACGAAGGGACTGTCTCCGGAGGAGAGGCACGTGGGGAGTGAAAGGGAGTCACGGTCAGAGCACCAGGGGCCTCGGGGCTGCTCCTCGGAAGGTGCTCCTGTAACAGTTCACGCGAGCTCATTCTAAGCCACCATCCACAGCCCGGCTCCATCCAGCCAGTTCCGCCCCCCTCGAGCAGTCAGCCCCCACCGGCCGCTCTCGTCGCTCTCCCAGCCCCAGGGACCACGCGAAGTTCTGCCCCAACCGGGCCACTGCCTGCCCTGGTTCGGCCCGCACGCCTCGGACACCGGGCAGGTGCCCCCATCTCGCTCAGCATCCTCAGCCCCGGCAGCTGCACCCCTGCTCGGGGGGCATGCCGAGGGCCACGTGGGAAGTCGGGAGCTGGCAGATTTACACGGTCAGATGCGTTAGTATCTTTTGATCAGCTTAAAAATAAATAGGGCCCAACAAAATGTCGTTTTTATGGATATTTACAACCAAGACACTTTGTAAACCTAAGAACTAATATTTCCCAGAGGAAATCTGGCTCTCGATTCTTGATAAATTATTGGAAATTTAAACCAGCCTTAGTTCAGAGGTTTCTCTATATTTTGGCTCCAGAGGTGTGGCCGACGACAGACAGAGTCTGCCCGGGGCTGAGTCACAGGCACGCATGGGCAGCCTCGCGGCGCTTCAATGATCGGACTGGCAGCAATAATCACAGGCACTTATGTAGCGATTACTCTGCCCCAGGCGCTCTTCCTCGCCCTTCCTGAGTATTAGCTCTCGCAACCACCACAACCACCCTATGATGGAGGTGCTGCTATCATTCCCATTTCACAGATGAACAAATCGAGGCAGAACATTACAGTAAAACTCGGGAAGAGCTTCTGGAGGGTAAAAGGGACTCCAACTCCAGAATCCTGGCCGGCTTGCTTTCTGTTACAAGTTAGAAAGTCCGGGCGCCTGGGTGGCTCAGTTGGTTAGGCGACTGCCTTCGGCTCAGGTCATGATCACAGAGTCCCAGGATCGAGTCCCACATCAGGCTCCCTGCTCGGCGGGGAGTCTGCTTCTCCCTCTAACCCTACCCCCTCTTGCGCTCTCTCTCTCACTCTCTCTCTCTCTCAAATAAATAAATTTAAAAAAAAAATCTTAAAAAAAAAAAAACAAGTTAGAAAGTCCAAGTGAAACTGATAGTGATGCAATAAAGGAAACATACTAGCTTAGTGCAGGGGCAAGTGCCCCTTGGGACAGGAGCTCCACTACCCCCTGGCTTTCTCCTCTGCTTGCCCCGCCATTCTCACACCCGCTGCAGGGCCCCCCAGCTTTAAAATCCCCTCTCATTCAGGGGTGTAGTCGTTAAGCTTCTGCCTTCAGCTCAGGTCATGATCCCAGGGTCCTGGGATCAGGCCCTGCATAGGGCTCCCTGCTCCGCAGGAAGCCTGCTTCTCCCCCTCCCACTCCCCTTGCTTGTGTTTCCTCTCTTGCTGTGTCTCTCTCTGTCAAATAAATAAAAAATCTTTAAAAAAAACAAAATTAAAAAAATAATAAAATCCCCTCCCATTCAAATGGAGCAGGAGCAGGAGGTGAGGCCCTCCTTGACCATGGGGCTGCGACACCTCACAGGAGTTGAAGGACCCAACGTGGAGTCACTATCCCAGGAGGCCTGCCATCCTCCCAGCAGCTCAGTCAACCCCCAGCATGGGGACAGGGTCTGGGTGCTGTGATCCCGCAGGTCCGGCCCTTCCCCAGTCTGGGGGCCAGCCATCTGCCTGGTCCTCTAAGGGCCGGGAGGACCACACTGGCCTCCCGTTCCCCCCGGGCTTCTGGGGGAGGGGGAGACTGGTGGTCCTGGGGCCACGATACCCGCAGCAACCAGTGTGCCTTGAGCAAAGAGATTATTACCATATTTCTCTCTCCCACTCTCTAATACCCTGGGATCCCAATGCATCTTAGGATCAATGTGCACCTGGTTTTATTTCTTCTATTCTCCCCAATCTGGTATCATCAACAGTCTGTTGGACAACTGATGACACAAAGTGTCACTTGAGCCCAGCTGCCACACAGGGGGCGGGGGGGGTGGGATTGCAAATGGGACAGCCAGAGAGCAAGAGCACCATCGCCACGGTCAGGCTCTGCCTGCAGGAGGCTGGGTGGGTTGTAAGGAGGAACATTTCCAGGCCCCGCTCTGCCCCGCGCATCACGTCCTGGTCATGGGGCCCAGACCGAAGGGCAGGCTGCAGGCCCGGGTCCGTCAAGCCCAGGTGCAGGCCTCCAGGAACACAGCCGGGGCAGCCATCCCTGGAAGCTCCAGCCACCCCCCGCTCGCTGCCCTCCATCCTCGTTGTGCAGAACAGGCATTTGCACCCCCTCCAATGCTGTTCTTGGGAACAACAACCCAAAACAAATATGCAGACTCGGCAAACGTACTTTTTTGACAGCTTGAACGCTAAAAAAAAAGAACTAAAAAGCCCACAAATGTTGCACAAATGAAGCAAAGCCCTCCTTCCACAATGCTCAGTGTGAGGATTCCCTGGGTCACTGGTGGGGGCAGTGGGGGCCCTCAGTCCTGGGGCTATGACACCGGGCCCCCACTCACCCCGGCAGAACTGGGGCTGTGGCCCCGACAGGGGTTCCTGGTTCACAGGGTTCCTGGGAGAGGCGCATCTTCGTGCAGATTCTGGCCAGAGCTCTGGGCTGGCAGGGAGAGGAGGAGATAGGGAATCAAGGGGATGGCACTGCTGTCATGGACTGGGACAGCGACCACGGCTGCCCAGGAGGAGCCACACAGCGCCCAGGAGGAGTCAGAGCCGGGGATGCCAATGCTGGACTGAGAGGCGGGAGGCTGGGCTGGGAGCCAGACTCGTCAGTGTCCTGGACAGATCCTGGTGGGATGGAGAAGACAAGGGCCACAGATACAGAGACCGACGGATGTGGGGAAGAGGGTGGGCTCGAGGATGCTGCCCGGCGCTCTAGGGACAGAAACGTGACAGCTGAAAGTTCACGAGGACAGGGCAAGTCCCTCCAACTGATGAGAACACATTAAGGGACCAGCCGCATGTTTCGGGTGACGTGGTTGAGGGTGGGCTGAGATTGTACAAGAAGATGAAGGGCACAGGCCGGGCAGTCCTGGGGGCGGGGTCTCCCTCTCTGAATAAGTGGAAGGACAATTTCTCCACCTGTGCCCTGCACCTCGGCCAGGTTAAGGCCACTATGAGCTAGTTGCATCCCCTCCAGTATCCATATGCTGCTGTCCTAGCCCGCAGTACCTCAGAATGGGACTGTATTTGGGAATAGGGGTAAATACATTTAAATGAGGTCATTGCAGGGCCAGAAGGCAATATGACCGGTGTCCTCACCAGAAAAGATCAGGACTCTGGCACAGACGGGGCTGGCTATATGAAGACACAGAGCATCTCCATGCCAAGGAGGAGAGGTCTCAGTAGAACCAAACCTGCCAACACTGGCTCTTGGACTTCTAGCCAACAGAAGTGTGAGAAAATACATTTCTGTTGTTTAAGCCACTCGGTCTATGGTGTGTCACTATGTCAGCCCTAGAAAATGAACTCAGGTTGATTCAGAAGCTCCCCCAAGGAGGGCTGGAGGGATACGCTCCCTCCCTGCCCCCACTTCCCTTCTCTTGCCTCCCCTTCCCCCTGGCAGCAGGGCCGGAGCACCCAGGTGAGGGGCCCCAGGCTATTTCGGCTACCAGCAGAGGGGCTCCTCCTATCCCACTCACTCTGCTCCCCAGTGGGCAGGGGGTACTCGCTGCGCAGGCTTGGCTTCCAGCTTCCTCAGTTCTTGTCCGTGAAGTCGTTTGAACACTATCAGGACCTTGATACCCTTTGTGCATCCTTCCGTAGACAGTGCCAGAGCCTCGGCTGTGCTTTGGGGAGCCTAGCAGGAAGAAAGCTTTCACCTCCCTTGTCTCAGACACTGTGCTTCTGTTAATGCCACCAAATCAAGCACTGGCTGTCTTCTCGGTCCTTGCTCCGTAGCCCCACATCAGCTGCTCTGACTGAACACCCAGCACTCCATTTTGCGCATAGCCCGGTTATTGAGCATGTCCCCCCTCTGCGTCATACACTTGATGGGGCCCAGATGGTGGGCTTACCTTACATTCAAGAGTGAACACAGCTGTGAGCTTCAGCATGGGGGGGTGGGGGGAGCTACTAGGAGGCCCTGAGCTCCTGTCTCCTATAAAGCGGCATCTGCCATGTCTGCGAGTGTCCCCTGTACAATTCCAGCAACCCCCACGTGGGGCTGGCCCCCTAGTACTTGTCCTTGCCAGTAGGAGGGACTGAGCCCTCTCCTTGTGAGTTCATTGGCTCTGTGAAGCTAGATTTGCTTCTGTTAGACCAACAATTATTTGGTTCCCCCAGGAGTTGGCTTGGAGAAGAAAGGTAGGATAATGCTGCATTCATTTGCTTTATCTACCAGTTTTCTTTTCTTTTTTTTTTATTTTTTATTTTTGCTGTCTTAATGTTTTACTAATCCTGTCAGTAAAAACGTCATGAGAAGTAACAGGTTAGGTTTACTACCAGGAACGGGGTTTGCCGCTCAGTTGGAGACATGCACTTCCAGTATTTTCCTATTTGACCTGAGCTCCCAGTAGCAAACTTTCTGCTGAAAGACAATATCTATTTTCTTCCATACCTTCGTTCAAGGTCCGCCTGGTAATGTGTTTTAAGCTCTTTACGTTTCAGCTTGAAGGCATCTGTCACCAGACCTGTTTCGGGGGTCCACTCTACCAGTCCTCAAAATCACAGTTTTGTTAGCCTGCCTCCTACAGAGGCAGGGGTGATGATATAATTCATTATGAATGCATCATGCAAAGTAGGACAGTTCTTTGAGTGAAGGGGCAACAGGCATAAACTGGGACACTAGGGAACAACCTCGCCAAGGGTGACCAATGAGGTTTCCTTTTGTTTTCTGTTTTGTTTTGTTTCTTTAATATTTAATTTTTTTTTTTAAGATTTATTTATTTTAGAGAGGGCAGGGGAGGGACAGAGGGAGAGGGAGAGAGAATCTCAAACAGACTCCATGCTGAGTGTGGAGCCCGACGTGGGACTCGAACCCACAACCCTGAGATTATGACCTGAGCCAAAACCAAAAGTCAGAAGGTAAACCGACTAAGCCACCGAGGTGCCCACGGGTTTCTTTTTGTTTTAAGTGTCATTATAAAGTCACAGATTTCAGCATTGCTCATTCGTTTCTATTCACTGCAGCCATTATTCCTGATACTCAGATTGTGCTATCTTTGGCCACTAGGAAGTCAACACTTCTAAACTCCCATCCTTCCTTAAGACACCAGTGACATCATAGGCCTGATGTGCTATTTTTTTCTAAGTACATATGCAAAGCACTTGGAACTATTAAAATAAGCCTCATTCACCCATGTGCTGCCAAGACTTATTCTGGGCACCCGGAGAGGTCCCGCACCACCCTGGGGGCACACTGAAGGAATCAAGGACTTCAGGGAGGAAGGAGCCCTTATTTCAGCCGCTGGGGGGTGGGGGGCAGGGGAGGGGTTCAGCTTCATTCTGAAAGCACATTGAACTGGTCGGGGCCGGCCATGAGAGAAGCCGCTGCCTCCGTGGGATCCCTGTCCCTGTGGGGGTGCAGGCACACAGTGCTGGCCCTTAGACAGCCTTCATTGGGCCTGTCCCTCCCCACGAGGTGAGAATTCCACCTGGCCAGGGGGATGTGCCCACACCAAGCCTGGGCCCCTTCCTGACCACACTCTGGGTGCTTAGCAACCTGGAATGCCCTGCCCAAACAGCCCTAGGCCTGTTTGTGGGGCCTGAGCAGAACTCAGGACTGTGTACCTGTAGGTCAGTGCTTCTCAAGGGGATGCGGGGAGTGACTTTGCCCCCCCCGGGGGACATTTGGCAATGTCTAGAGACATTTTTGGTCTTTGCAGCTGGAGGAGGGGTGCTCCTGGCCTCTAGTGGGTAAAGGCTGAGGGTGTAGGGTGTTTATATTCTGCAATACACAGGGTGGCCCCACAAGAGAGAATTATTGGACCTAAAGTATCCATAGTGTCCAGATTGACAAGCTCTGCCCTAGGCCCCAGGGACAGCGGAGGGGCAGTGTTTGTGGGAGAGAGAGTCAGCACTGGGCCAGTGCGGGCTGAGGCGTCCCTGTGCCCAGGTGGGACAACACAGCACAGAGTAGAGGGTGGGAAGAGGAGGAGGATGGGCAGGAGGTAGGGCCAGGGTGGGTCCCCCAGCTGCCATGGTACAGCATGGCGCTCCAAAGCCTATGGGATTTCTTTTTTAAAGATTTTATTTATTTGACAGAGAGAGAGATAGTGAGAGCAGGAACACAAGCAGGGGGAGTGGGAGAGGGAGAAGCAGGCTTCCCGCTGAGCAGGGAGCCCGATGTGGGACTCGATCCCAGGACCCCAGGATCATGACCTGAGCCAAAGGCAGACGATTAACGACTGAGCCATCCAGGCGCCCGCCTATGGGATTTCTAAAACAGAACCTGGCTTCCCAGGTCTTTATGATGTAGTGTTCATCACGGCAGGTAGAACGCGTTTGTTTAGGCTTTTTAAAGCTTGGTTTAGAGCAAATATTTAGGTATGTGGTCTACAGCCCCTGCTTCTGCTCTCGCTCCCAGTGAGGACCTGTGAAGTGTGTGTTCACAAACTCGTCTCTGTCAAGAGACCTAGGGAGGAGTGAGGTGTGGACTCCCCCGGGTGCCCCGGGCTTCCCGTGCACAGGTGCTCGGGCTGGCATGACTTTTGAGATTCATGGCTCATTCAGCAAGGACTTGTTGAACCCCAGCTGTGTGCAGGCAACCTGCTGGGTGAGGGGATGGTCAGAGTCTAGGGCAAGAGGCCAATGTTGGATAAAAAGCCACCGGTGATGATGGTCACGGGGTATTGTAAAGGAGACAGTGGAGCACTTCTCGATCCCAGGCTCTGGGGCGAGTGCATGTGGGGTTCAAGGTTCCTCCTGCAGAGTCCCCTTACCTCATATGATCCTCTTGTGTGCACAGCTGGAGAAACTCCTTTTTAGACCATCCTGGGGCACTGCCAGGACCACCCTAAGGAGAAGTATTCCCTGGAATCTGAGTCCAGACACACAACACAGTGATCTCTGAGATCACCAATGTGCCCATTACAGAGATAAGGAAGCCAAGGCTCCAACTTGTACAAGGCCATGCACAGAGGGAGTGGCAAGGTCCTGGCTTAGCCAGATCAGCCAGTTTCCATAGCATTCTTGCTGCCTGCCAGAAACCTTCCCAGCCGGGCTGCCCCCAGGGGTTGGGTGGAGTGAGCTTTCACAAATATCAGTGTGCTTGAATCTTTGAGAGCTGGTGCTGGTTCTGTTTCACTAGACTAAAGGGCAATCATTAAGGTTCCCCCTGTCCTCGCCTGGCCTGTGCTTTGAGCCACCACTGACCCTACGATGATGGATGGCCCTAACCTGCAGAGGGCACAGGGATGAGCTTGTCAGGGGCCTTCTTCCTCAGTGGGCATCCCGAGGTGACCATGAGTCAGCGGAAGCACCCACCTCTCCACCCCACCCTCCTCTCCCCACTGGAAGGCCCTTCTTTGCCAGGTGCAGGCCCCAGACCCCAGCTTTCCGGGACCCTTCTGCCCCAGGGTGGGGTCAGCTGAATTACCAGCACTGATCATCAGAGGGCGCCAGGCCCAGAGGCCCCTACGGATGGCACCAGTCATGAGATAGCTCAGGAGGGTCCTTATTCCAGGGAGCCAACCCGAAGCATACGCATATTGGCCTGATGGGAGCGTTCACTGCCATCACTCCTATTCTACGTTAAACCCCCAGACCAGGTTCCCACCTTGTGTCCCATTTTGCGAAAATTAAAATTAAATCCCTCACAGAGAGCCCCATGTCAACCTACGAAGACCCACAGAACCTCTGCTCTGTCCCTAGGGCCAGGCTGGGAGTCATGGAAGAGACAAGAGTTGCACCCCTGCCCCGGGATAAGAATGCGAGCTGGGTGTGAAGCCCAGGGAAGAGACGGAGGGTCTTGTTGGCTAGGGGTGAGAGGCTGGGGGTAGCAGGGAGCAGCTGACTTTGCTGCAAGACTTAGAGGTTGACTCTGGACCCCCTCTGCCTGGACTCAAACCCCCTTTTCAGCTGTGTGGTCCTGGGCAAGTCACTACCCTCTCTGTGCCTCAATTTCCCCTTGTATCAAATGAGGGCAATTGGAGTGCTTCTCAGGGGGATTCCACAGGACATCACAAGGGAGTGCTGAGCATGGATGTCCGCATGTAAGAAATCTTAGTTATCATTATCCTCGGGCTGGGCCTTAATAAAAGGGGCCTGGAATCTGCTAGCCAGAGCCAGAGCCAGAAGGAAGGATGCACAGCCTATATAAAGGCACAGAGGTGGGCTGAAAATATCTCTGAGCAAAAAGGCAAGGGCATTTGCAAGTCGGAGATGGGGGCTGGGTTTCAGAACGCTGGGCTCTCTCAGGCAGTGTGGGCAAGAGGAGGTACGAGGGGCTCCCCCGCAAACCACCCCCCGGCCCCCGCCAGCACTGCTTCCAAACAGGCTGATTGCTCTTCCTTCGCCTTCTTCTCGTTCTTTCTTTTTCTTTTTCTTCTCCTGCTTTTTTAAAACGAAAACTCATCTTGCTGTATAGTATGCGGCAGCCACTAAAAACACGTTAATCTTTAACGTGTTAGCAAAACAGCCTCCAATTTGAATACTGGCTCTTCCTCCCATCTGCGGCAGTTTGCACAGATTTTTTCAGAGTGGCAGAATGCCTCGTCTATGCGCCAGCCGGCTGCAGGCTTCCTCCACTGCGACAGAGCCTCCCCCCCCCCGGAAGGTGCGGACCCTTCTCCCAGACCTCCCGCCCCAGCCCCATCCACGGCCTCTGCAGAGCCTGGAATCTGGCAGAGGGCTCAGCCCCCACCCAGCTTTGTGCAAGTGGGCCCCAGAGTTGTGGAGTTTGCAGACCCGTGGAGCTACGCCCCCAAACCAACTGGAGAACTAACAGTTTTGCCAAGGAAAGCTCTTAGAGAGAGAGAAAAAAAAACCAAAAAACCCAAAGCTATCATCCAAAACCTTCTTCAATTCACCTAAGAAAGGAAATTTTGACGTGAGGAAGGGAAAGAGGACAGAATTTAAGAATAAAAGTTCTTTAAACTGAGCAAATCCAGCTTTATGAAGACTCCCCCATGTTGTTTTTATTTTTCTCCTTTGGAGTTAAAAATAACCCTGGAGGGGCGCCTGGGTGGCTCAGTCGTTAAGCATCCACCTTTGGCTCAGGTCATGATCCCAGGGTCCTGGGATCGAGCCCCACATTGGGCTCCCTGCTCGGCGGGAAGCCTGCTTCTCCCTCTCCCACTCCCCCTGCTTGTGTTCCCTCTCTCGCTGTCTCTCTCTCTGTCAAAAAAATAAATAAAATCTTAAAAAAACCCCAACAACCCTGGAGACTCTGCGGCTCCCCCGCAGGGGCGTTGGTGAGCTCAGCACCGCGGGGGCGCCCAGCTGGCCCCTGGACCTGAGTCCTGGTGGGCTCGCCTGCCTCCCGCCTGCTGCCCCCTTAACACAGCCATATCTGAAAACTCAGTCCTCAGGAAACACACGCTGCTCCAGAGTTCGTCAAGTGGCAAAGAATCAAGGAAGGAATAAATAGCAATATTTTATAAGTTTTAAAATGCTATTTAACAAATACCAGAGCAACTATAGCATAAATCAACAGAGACACCCAAAAGTGTGTTTGTACAAGAAATGTAATAAGCTGGTATGAAAAACAGTGTCGACTGGTGCAGATGGCAGAAAAAGCCAATATTCAAATGTATGCTGTTTTACTAACACATTAAAGATCAACATTTTGCTACCTGCTGCTCATGATAGCAGGATTAAAAAAACACACAACACACACATATACTCACGCGTGATATTCTAACCCAGAGAATGAGAGAGTCTTAAAGAAACTGTCAAGCACTTTCTATACTTCATCTGGTGGTTTTAAAAGCTTCTGTGGTTCAGAGAAAAATTTACATCTTAAAATGCAGCTTTCCGGGGCGCCTGGGTGGCTCAGTTGGTTAAGCGACTGCCTTCGGCTCAGGTCATGATCCTGGAGTCCTGGGATCGAGTCCCGCATCGGGCTCCCTTCTCAGCAGGGAGTCTGCTTCTCCCTCTGACCCTCCCCCCTCTCATGCTCTCTCTCTCTATCTCATTCTCCCTCTCAAATAAATAAATAAAAATAAAATAAAATAAAATAAAATAAAATGCAGCTTTTCCCCTATCTGCCTGATATTTGAGAAAATTAGCCAAGGAGGATGAGAAAGTATCAGTGTGGCCCTTCGAGGTCCCCTGGATTAGTACCAGGAACAGAATTACCCTACACGCATGCACGCATGCTGATGCTCCCTCCCTCTCTATGCACAGCACGGGGTTGGGGGGGCGGTTTTCTAGGTGCCTTCTGGGCATGGTAGCTCTGGGCGCCCCCAACGGGCCCTATGAGGTGAGCAGGATGGGGAGCATTAGCCCCACACTGCCGATGGGTGACCTGAGGTTCAGACATGGTGAACAGATGGCCAAGGATCAAAATGCCTAAGGGAAGTGGATCAGGGTTACAGATGGAGCCCATAATCCAGCAAGGAAGTTCCAAGGAATTCTCAACGGCCTTGCGGTGTTTGCTCTTAAACCCATCAGCTTAGGAATCAAGTTGCCTGAGCTCAAATTCCAGCTCCACCCGGCCTGACCTTGGACAGGTGACCTCACCTCTAAGCATGCACGGCTTAGTCTGAGATGAGAACAACAAGCCCCTTCCCACAGGGGTGGCCGAAGTCCGACTGGGATGTGGAGAAAGTGCTCAGCAGAGCCTGGGGAGGGGTGAGCATGACCAGAGTGAGTGAGCAGGGACAGCCATGCAATGCTCCATCTAGAACAGAGACAGCTAACTGGCCGTGGAGACACAGCTGGTCAGTGATCGTTTTGGGGGGTTTTAAAAAGTTTTGAGGCCGTGTGTAAAAGCCAGAGACTTCACTTAAAGATCCAGAGTGCTTCTTGTCTTGATCACATTCAGAAGCTCTGGCAACAAGCAGCCGAAGCCTCCGGGGGGGCTGCTCCTTTGAAGGCGGACGGGACAGGGACCACCAGCCCAGCTTCCCCGGGGGAGGCTGATCTGGGGGAGAAGCAGGCTGAGGGCAAGGACTGGGTCGGCCCCGTTCTGCTCTGCTCCGGGCTCACAGCAGGGCCAGATGGCCACTATTGTGGGGTGCATGGTGGATCCCCAGAAAGACAGGCCACCTCTTGGAAGCTGTGCATTTGACCCAGCTTGTTAAAAGGGTCTTGGCAGATGTGTTAAGGCTCAATCAATGATGAGTGTGCTTACGGGACAAGAGGGAAGACATGGAGACGGGCGCGGAACACAGACCAGACCAGAGACTGGAGCTAGCGGGCACCAGCTGGGGGCCACCAGGAGCTGGACAAGGCAAGGAAGGAGCGCAGGCCCGCTGACGCCTTGCCTTTGGACTTCCAGCCTCCAGAACTGAGAGAGGACATATTTCTATTGTTTTAAGCTACCTAGTTTTCAGTACTTTGTTGGGGTAGCTCATCTGGGCATGGTGGGCAGCTCACTCAGCGGCTAGTGGCCCCAACACATGTGCCCCTAGTTCTGTGAGTGCCTGATCCCCTTGGCACAGACTCCTTAAAAGGGGCTCCAGTGGCCAGGTCCTCGGGGCCCCCACAACCTCCGCCCCATGCTCCAGCCTCCACTGCCCACCAGCCCAGGCCCTCTGCTCCCTCTGCCTGGATACTCTCTCCTCCCCACCCCACCTTCTCTGGACAGCAGGCTCTGACCTTGAGCCCGGCCTCTATGCCCACCCTGTTTTGGGCAGGAGCTGTTTCTGCTTTCCAGAGAACCCAACAGAGAGCCTGACAGGCATGAGGTGCTCAACGCGTGCTGAGTCCACCAACAAATTAATGCGCAGGGCGCCTGGGTGGCTCAGTTGGTTAAGCGACTGCCTTCGGCTCAGGTTATGATCCTGGAGTCCCGGGATCGAGTCCCACATCAGGCTCCCTGCTCAGCAGGCTCCCTGCTCAGCCTTGCTCTCCGGCCAGACGTGGCTCTGGAATAAATGATTCCACCACAAGCCAGCTTGTCCCTGCTTCTCCCTCTGACCCTCCTCCCTCTCATGCTCTCTGTCTCTCTCTCATTGTCTCTCTCGCAAATAAATAAAATCTTAAAAAAACAACAACAACAACAAATTAATGCGCAAATACCGGTGAATGGAAAAAGGGGATACCACGTTTTAACCACAAAATTGACAAAAAATGTGAAAGTATGATAATATCAAGTGTTGGAGAGGGTAGTGGGGAGGTACACTCACATGTCAAGGGTGGGAGTATAAACTGGGACCTCTGTGATGCACTTTGCAGTGTATTTAAACATTTTAAGCAAACATGCTCTATGATACAGTTCCATTCTTCAAATCTACCCTGGAGAAATCTTAGGAAATAAAGAATGACATGCACATTATAGGACTATATTCTTATTTTTATTTATTTTTTGTTTTTTAACAAAACCATCCCACAAAGTAATATTACCGATCATCTGGGCAGTGGCTCTGTGATAGTGTGCTTTATAATAAGAAATACATATTGGGTGTCTGTCCCAGTTTTCCACAGAGAGCTCCTACAACCCTTAGAATTTCCACGTGATGAGAGCTTTGAAGGTGTCTTTTGTTTTATTACCAAGGTGGCCTTGGGAAAGCCCCTAGGTCACCCAAGGATGGGAGCTGGTTGCCAAGGGGATCCAACTTTGTGATGTGAGGGTTGCAACTTTCAGCCCCACCCCCCTGCCCTCCAGGGAGGGGACAGGGGCTGGGGGTTGAGCCAATCCCAATGGCCAGTGATTTAATCCATCGTAACCATGTCATGAAGCCTCCATAAAAACCCAAAGAACAGGGTTAGGAGAGCTTCTGGGTTGGTGGACACGTGGAGATTTGGGGGGCGTGGCGGACTGGGAGAGGACGAGGGAACTCTGAGCCCCTTCCCTGTACCTCACCCTGTGCATCTCTTCCATCTGGCTGCTCCTGAGTTATATGCTTTTGTAATAAACCAGTGATCTAGTAAGTTAAGGTGCAGGAGACAACCGGCTTGTGACTGTGTCTGCAGTAGAAGGGGCAGGGCCGCCTTTGTGGGCCCGAGCTCTTGACCTCTGGGATCTACTGCTGGTCTCCCAGTAGGTAGTGTCAGAACTGGGTTGAATGGCAGGGCACCCGGCTGGTGTGGGAGCATTGCGCATGGCTGTGGGGTTACCCACCCCCCGCAACACACACACATTGGGAATTGGGTACGGAACTGGATAGGTTCACACAGGAAGTGATATTGCCCCCACCCCCTCCAACCACCACTGGACAAGCAGCAGTGTCTGGAGATATTTCTGGTCATCACGACTAGGCAGGAGGTGTGACCGGCACCTGGCAGGTGGAGGCCAGGCATGAGGCTAAACATGCTACAAAGCTCAGGACGGTCCCCACAACACAGAATCATCCAGCCTCAAATGTCAGTAGTGCAAAGAGGAAAGTAACTGGAAACACACAAGTTAAACTGGTAACAGAGTTAGCCTCTGGGGAGTTCGGGTGTTGGTCAAAAAGAACTTTAATCCTATGGGTAATGTCTTCCCTTTATTTCCTAGAATACATTTGTACTACACTGTTGTCTAAAGGAAAGGAAGGATGGACGGAGGGTCAGAGTGGGCCACAGTGGACCTGGGCCTGGGCTGCCCCTCCATGTCTCCATGCAGAGGGATAGGAGGGGCAGGAGGAGTGCCAGAAGCTGACTGGATCACGGCTGTCCCCACATTTGGGGAAGGCTGGAAGCACCCAGGCCCTCCTCCCCTACAGTGACACTCCCAGGAATGCTGTGACTGCCACACCAGCAACATAATTGGGTTACAATTCCCCATAATGAATGTGACCTTTAGCAACTTTGCTAAGTGTTTTTAAAAACAGCCTCTTTCACCAAAGCACCATTACCAGCAAATTTGTTGCAGCTTCCACACCAGCTTCCCACCAGCTCCTGGCTACTAAGCGCCCCCATCCTTAGGGACCTCTGCAGAATCCCCCCGACAACTGGTGGGGAAGGAGTGACATTTGTGGGGTCATCTGAACATTCCGCATAGACGCGGCTTTCTCCTCTGATCCAGAAGGTACCAAGACCTGGGCTGGGGACGGCCCATGATGTTTTATTAATGTTCAAGCACTTGCTTGAGACCTGAATCTGGTCTCCTCTCAGGACGAGTGAAAACACTGCAGTAAGGCCACCGTCCCTTTGACCCCATGTACCCCGCACCTCTGCACTCTTAACCCAGTTTGGGGGGGTCCCTGATGGATTTGTATGCTAATGTGTCTACATAGATACACACAGACAAGCATACAATTGTACATAATAGACAGAGGTCATCAATGGCTGGATACAGATACATAGTCAGATATAAATTATGCTGTAGACATGGGTGGATACAGATGACAGAGATAATCGATGGTAGATAGATGAGAGAGAGAGAGAGAGATTGATTTGCAGCCCCAGAAACTTTTCTGGGGCTTTTTTCCCTATCAGTGGCATCATATTGTTCCTCAACTTGCCTTTTTCCCCCAACACGTGCCTTGGAAGTCTTCCCGTGGCCACTGTGTGCCATCAATCACGTTGTCCTGAGGCAGGCCAAAGGGCAAGTGCGGGCTGAAATCAGCCTTGCTCTCCGGCCAGACGTGGCTCTGTCAGCCTAGAGGCAGGGGCCCTTGTGTGTAATTCACCTGCTCAGAGGAGGCTCCTTTCTGGGATCCACACAGGTGCTACAGGGCTGGCCAGCATGTGGGGGCTGCCTGGTACCCAGCAAGTGGGGCTCCCACCTTGAGTAGCTGACTGTTTAGGGTATCTCTAAAGGTTTGTCATAAATGATTCCACCACAAGCCAGCTTGTCCTTGCCTCCTTGGACACATGTGTCTCTAGCTAGACACATCTTGAACTTGCCAGAGCAGCCACAAATGCGATCTCTTTTGTGCGTCCCTTACCCTATGAGGAAGGCAGCCTGGGGACTGTAAGTCATGGACAATGAAGGAAGAGCTTGAGCCCAGAGGAGCAGAGACATTCCTGAAGTCGCCGGGTGAGGGAGAAGTAGCACTGGACCAAGCCCCAGAAATCAAGTTCGGGCTGCCTCCTCGGCTCTAGGAAAGCAGCCAGGGCCAGAGCCCTACTTCCGGGCAACAGCATCTACTGTCCAGCACAGGACCAAGCCTGGGACCCCGGCACAAGTCTGCCGCGGCTACTATCTCAACCTAGCTGGCCCTTCTACTGCCCAGGACCAGCCCCATCCAACTCTCCTTCCCCCGCTCCATCTCCTTCCATTTGTTCATCCATCCCTATCTATACATTCATCTATTCATCCATCCATCCATCCACCCATCCATCCTTCCTTCCATCCATCCATCCATCCATCCATCCATCCATCCATCCATCCATGCATCCGTTATGCATCATTCACGAAACACAGAATTACTGAGTATGTACAATGTAGAAAGCACTGTTTTAGGCATTGGGCATGGAGCAGTGAACAAATGGTCCAAGATCCCTGAATTCACTGAGCTGATATTCCTGGGGCAGGAAGGTCATGATGAGCAAGATACATTTGCAGAACAGTAGGTCCTATGCAGATAACACAGCAAGTGATAAAACAGATGAGGACTGAGGGAGATCAGGGAAGCTTGTTCTGGGGAGTGGTGCCTCCTGCGTGTGGAGAAGGGACCAGTCATGTGACACACTGGAGGAAGGGCGTCCCAGGCAGAGGAACAGCAAGTGCAAGGTCTGGGGCTGGGATGCACCCAGTGTAGGCTGGTCAAGGCGTAAAATCTCTGTGGCTGAGCTGTGGTGAGGGAGAGGACACAGAGCGGTCAGCCGGTTGGCAGGCCCAGGGTCTGTTGCGCTCAGCAGCCACGCCTCGAGCAACACTGGGATGACCATGACACCAAGCCCTTCCTCTCAGTGCCCTCCCGTGGCCTTGGAGTCCTGGATCCACTGATCCCCTCCACCCCCAGCCCCAAGTGGTGCAGCAGATGGGGCAGCATAACGTGTGCGAGTCCCGGGGGACCCACTGGGTCCAGAGAGGGCAGGACCCCTCCCACCCCCACCAGCCCTGTCCCCCATCCACTGGGCTATTGCTCGGAAAACACAACAGCAACAGGACATCTGTGATCAGGGCCCCAAAGGGCTTCCCCCAAAGGGGCCCTGTCCTCACTGTGAACACACCCACTGCTAATGAACTGGGTGGCTGGTGGGCAAGTCAGGGGACATGTTCAGACCCAGCAGTCACCAAGCCCCAGTGTGGCCTCCAGCGAGCCACCTCTCTCTCCCACCTCAGATCCCCCCTGGGGTCAGGAGGGAATCTCCTGAGGGTGAGGCTGGGGTCTCAGTCGCTTACTCCCTGCGCTCCCCATAAATCCTTTCTGAAGCAAGTGTGGATATCCACCACCCAAACCCCCTGGAGTTTGCAGGCCCGGGGCTGAATTCCTCCCCCAGGGCTCAAACCCACTCAAGGCTACATTGGATTGGCACACACCTTTGCAGCTTTTAAAACCGGGTTTTGACGGGGCGCCTGGGTGTCTCAGTCGTTAAAGGTCATGATCCCAGGGTCCGGGGATAGAGCCCCGCATCCGGCTCCCTGCTCAGCGGGAAGCCTGCTTCTTCCTCTCCCTCTGCCCCTCCCCTGCTTGTGTTCCCTCTCTTGCTGTCTATCAAATAAATAAATAAAATTAAAAAAAAAAACAAAACAGGTTTCGAAAGACTTGGAAATAGTTGCCAGTGATTAAAAATTGGGAGAAATGACATTAAAAATGAAACATTCCCCAGGGCGCCTGGGTGGCTCAGTCAGTTAAGCAGCTGCCTTTGGCTCAGGTCATGATCCTCGGGTCCTGGGATCGAGCCCCGCGTCCGACTCCCTGCTCGGCAGGGAGCCTGCTTCTCCCTCTCCCTCTGCCTGCCACTCTGCCTACTTGTGCTCTCTCTCTCTCTCTCTGTCAAATAAATAAATAAAATCTTTAAAAAAAATAAAAAATTAAAAAAAAATAAAAATGAAACATTCCCTGCTTCTCTGGGAAAATAAAAAGATCTGGTGGGCTGGCCCCTGCTGAAGACCACATGGATGCCATGACATCTGGGGGCTGTTGAGGGGCCTCTGCAGAGTGTCCTCTGTGGTCGGCACCCGCCCCATCACCGCTGCTGCCCCCACACCTACTCGTTCCCTGGCCCCGGCCCCAGGCACAGGGAGGGGAGGGGGATGTCCCCAAGCCTGGAGAACTTGAGGGGTGCTCAGATTCCAGAGCCATGGGCTTCTCCCTCGGCACCTGTCAGGATCTCATCGAGGAGAGGGTGCAGCTGGGCCCAGGCCTGGAGGCTCTGAGCCCCAAAAAGCCCCATGCCCGGAGGAGCAGTGGAGACTCCCAAGGCCAGCTGGGGGCATCTCAAGGTAACCAGAGCAATCCTAAGACTGGAAGGTGCCCCTGAATGTTCATATGAAGACGCAGAGCACTTTGCATGATATAGAGGATGGGGAGCCCCAAAAGGAAGAAATTTTCTTACAGGCAGGCGGGGATGGGCACCCAGAGTCACATGACACAGAATTTTAAATTTCCACAAAATAAAGCAATGCATATCCTAGTTGGGACAGAAAGGTCGTGTCTGGTGGGTGATAATCAAGGCGCTGCCCCATCCTCCAGAGCAGCCCCTGCAACTGGAGGCAGCAGGGGTGAAGGCCACCCCCTGACCACCTCTGTGCACACACATACCAGCCCCCACACGCACCCACCTGACACCTCTGCTATGGACTGAACCGTGTCCCCCCCCAATTCATATGCTGAAGCCTTACACCCAGGCCCCCCGAATGCGACTGTGTGTGCAGACAGGGCCTTTAATAAACAGATGATTAAGTTAAACTGAGGCCACTGGGGGCCCTAATCCAATCTGACTGGTGTCCTTATGAGATTAGGTCACAGAGAGAGAGACACCAGGGATGCGTGCACACTGAGGAGCAACCATGTGCCTGACCTCAGACTTCCAGCCTCCAGAACTGCTAGGACATAAATGTCTGTTTTTTAAGCCACTCACTCTGTGCGTGGTGGCCTGGCGGCCCGAGGTGAGTAACCCAGTGACCACGTGTACACGCACCAACCCCCAATAATGATCCTCTTATACACACACACACACACACTGAGACCCCAAACTCCCACTGGTCCTTCCACGCATACACACAGACACTCACCTCTTACACACACCCATGCCTCTCTAACTGGACATTGGGATTAGGCCTGCTTCGGGCCATCTCTCGATTTTTATTCGTGGTTGGATCAGTGAACTCATCGCCACGTAATCAGTGCATGTCTTCATTTGTCCAATAGGAACCTAAAGTCCCTTCGGGTAAGCAGCCACCATTCGCAATCCCGGAGTGTTGGGAATACAAGCGCACACGTCGATGACACCTTCTTGCACACGTTTCCCCGAAGGAGCAGCTCTGGGCACCCATAGCTGCCGTGTTAATACAACTCTAGGGGGTCTAGACTGTGCAACCATTTTCAAAAACCAACCGACCAACCAGTGATATAAGCAATAGCTTACTGAACATATATGGAACTTTTTAAACGTTTTGTTGATAATTCAGCAGATGCTCCACAAGCCTGTAGATCCCTGGGGTCACGAGGCCTTTTGTAGTAGTGTGGCCACGCAAGAGTGCTGGATAATTGGGAGTTCTGCTTACGGGCCTGTCCGACGAGCTCCTTTCCCAGCATTTTATGCAACTAGATTAAACTAGATATTAGCCAGGGGAAATCTGAAGATCAGGCCTTCTGGATTCAAATGAATGTGGATACACCATTTTTTTTCCTGTAGCTGGGAAGGAAAAGTGTCAAAGTCATCAAAACTTGAGTTGACATGTTTGATAGTCTCTCCAAATATTCCTCTGGGATCAGGCTGGGCACTTCCTCAGGGCAGTCACCCTGAGCAGGCCAGGTCCCGCCCACGTTGGCCATCCCACTCTCTGTAGATGACAGAATGTTCTGGAGCGGTAACCTATATGGCTATAGACTGTGGGAGCTCAGAAACCAAGAGGGGTAGACCCCCTTTCCCAAACCAAGCTATAGGTCTCGACCTTTCTGCCCCTTGGGGGCAGGGAGGGGTGCGTAGGTGGGGGGCTTACTTGATTCAGGGGCTGGAACCTGACCCAGGTGACAAAAATAGAGGCCCAACCTTCAGGGCAGATCTGTGTCTGTGCCGTGGCTGGCCAGGCCCTCCTCCATGCATCTGGGGCCCAAGACTCCATGGTGGGGTAACCTGGACCTCAGGGCCATTTCTGGACTCCCAGGATATAAGGGACAAATGAAGGGAGTGGCCCCAGCTGGAAGTCATCTGTGGCTAGTGGATTAATCATGAAGCCATTGTCCAGGCAAAACAAAAAAATGTCATAGACAAGGAGAGCTCTCCCTGCCCATCATCCCAATGCCGGTATCTTTGGGGATGTCTGTCCCAGCCCGATTTCCGTGTGCCCATGTACACATGAGCCTGAGGAACAGAATCACATAGACATTGCACCCTGCCCCCTGCTCTCCTTCTGCTTTCCAGACCAGGAGGGGTGTCCCTGCTCCCTCCTACCCTGCATTAAGGGGCCTGAGTGTGTCTAGCTGGTCTTTCACTGCTCACAGGCGTGAGCTGGCTACAATGCCCATCCTCGGCACCTCCTCGCATGCGTGGGAGAGAGTTCCTCCACACGGGCACAGAGAGCTGTGGACGCTGCCTCACATGTAGGGCATGTCCGGTTTTAGTGGATTCTGCTTAATTAGATTTCAAGGGTAATAATGGCTTCACTTAGCAAACACTGAGGCTGACCCCACCACCTCCCCAGACTACATGGAAGGTTTCGGGATGGGGAATGTTGTGGGTTGAATTGTGTCCCCCAGAGAGATGTACTGAGGCCCTCACCCCTCATACCTATGAATGTAACCTTATTTGGAAGTAGAGTCTTTGCAGATGTATTCAAGTTAAGCCCCAGCCATACTGGAGCAGGGTGGGTCCTAAATCCAATGACTGGTGTCCCTGTAAGGAGAGGGAGATTGGACAGAGACATGGAGACACACACAGGGAAGAAGGCAAAGGCCGAAATGGAAATGATGCAGTGATAAGCCAAGCGATGCCAAAGATTCGGGGAGCCAACAGAAGCTGGAAGAGGCAAGGAAGACCCTCCCCTGAGGAGCCCCCAGGGGGACTGTGGCCCCGCTGACACCTGGACTGCAGGCTAATAATCTCCGCAAGTGTGACAGAGTAAAGCCACCAGGTTTGTGGTGGCAGCTCTAGGCACTGCACACCCAGAACGTGTCAGGCCGTGGCCGTATGGCTCCCTCCCCTATCCCAGGGACAGGCTGCAGACTTCAGATGAAATCCTTGTGCATCCAAGGGGCCAAAGCCGTTCTCCACCCCAGGACTCCAGCAAGTGGCTGAAAGCCCGGAATCAGGAAGGAGGGTCACGTGACCCTGGTAAAGTGACCTGCTTGGCCTGCCTCACAAGGGTGGCCTCCCTGCTTAGGCTTCCAAAGGGGGTCCTGCAGGGAGAGCCCTCTGTGCGCCACCCAGGGAGATGACAGGGTGGGGTGGGGCCAAAGAAGACAGGAGGAAACTTTTGGTCAGTGGTCTTGGAGGGTAGTCAGGGCTTCTAGAAGAACCCTCAGGGCCACAACAGTCTTGGCCCACCCCTTTGAAGGCTGAAGTTTAGAAGAGTCTTCACATAGCAGCCATAGACAAACAGTAGCCAGCAAGACACACATCCCATCCTCTGCCCCACCAAACAGACACACTTTAAACGTCAGGGCCTTCCCAGAGACCAGCTTACAAGGCTCTGCAGAGTCTAGACTCATCCAACCCTCAGCCTTTCCTTATTCTACCTCTCCATGCTCCACACCCCAGCCACACCCACCTTTAGTTTCTAAAATATGCTCCCACCTGCCCCAGGGCCTTTGCACAGACTGTTCTCTCTGTAGTCTGGATCCTCGTCACTCCCCTTCCTCTTCTCCTAGGCAATTCCTATACATCTTTCAGGTCTCAAGTCATAGCTCACTTCCACAGGAAGCCTTCCCTGACTGCCCTCTTACTTCCCCGTGGCCAGCCACTCAGAGCTCCCCTTAGGCTCTCATGAAACCCCACCCTTCTCCAGAGCAACACTCATCACAACCCCAATTACATGCTGATAGTGCTAATAAAAGCCCTTGTTGGTCTAAGCTGCATCGTATGACCGTTCCAGAGCTGACCTTATACCCAGGGGATGGGAAATTTCTAGCAAGACCTATGCCACAGGCTCACCTTGAAACTGGGGAGGGCCGTGGGGAAAGTCCCCCTTGAGCCACTTAGATTGAAAGCGGGGAAGGTGTTTCTCTTTACCCCAGGAGCAGCAGGGCGAAAACAACGTCCGCGCCTAGTGAAGGCTGCGGCGCCCTGCCTTGCGTCTGTGTCTCTGCGCGGCTGAAGGTCTTTTTTAGGGTAGAAAACAGGGGCGTGCGGACACAGGCTGCCCCCTCCGCGGTGCCGGAGACATGTCCCTGTCTGGGGGGGGGGGGTGCCTGTGGCTTGGTCCCGTCCACTCAGCGGACAGCTACAGAGCTGGGGGGCTGAGCGCGCACCGGCCCCTGCGGTCACGGAGGCCACATCTGGCTGCAAGGGTACAGATGGCCGACGCACAGATCAGGCATGGGAAGCGGGTGGAAAGAAGTGCGCCCATGAGACCACAGCAGAGGGGCGACGGGCTGAGTGGGGTGAGGGCACTTATTGTCAATCCAGAAGGGCTCTGATGGGCAGAAAGAGGCAGTCATAGCAACGCCTGGGGGACAAGCTCTCCCGACAGGAAACGGCCACTGCCAAGACCCTTTGGTAGAAACAAGGGTGGCAAGTTCTGGAAGGCAAAAGTTTGGAGTGGCTGGAGCATGGCAGTCCAGGGGAGCGGAGGGAGGGGCAGCTGGAGCCCAGGAAAGGAGCTGGATGCTATCCCAAGAGCTGTGAGGATCTGTGGGAGACGGTCAGTGGCGGAGAAAGTGCTTTAGGCTCTGAGGTGCCAAGACCCTGCAGTGGGAGAGTGGGTGTCCGGTGGGAAGCCCCCCCGCTTTGCAGCCTTTGGAAATGCGCAGGCACCCTCACCAGCTCCGGCTGCCGCAGAGCGGAGTTCTGACACTACTGTGGGAGGCAGTGCAGACATCTGCTACATTGTAGACACAATTGGACACTTTTCAACATATTGCTCAGCCTATAATTTCCGCAGGCTGCATCTAATTCCGCCTGCACCGGGCGGGGGCGGGTGTCGCCGCGGGTGTTGCCGGGGGGCTGAGAGAGGGGAGATGGCCCCTTGTCCTCCTATGGCTCCTAGGTAAGCGGCGGGTACCCGGGAGGACATCCGCCAGGAGGGTCGCCTGGCCAGTGTCTCAGGCTGCCACCTCTCTGGCTTGAGGCATTGTGTTGGGCAAGCCGAAGCTGCAAGGATAGCGCCTGGCTCCTGAAGGAGAGGACAGCGTGCATGAGGGGCTGGCATTCTCCCACATTAGCTCGCTGCCTCCTGACCAAGCCCTGCCCCTGCCCACTTGTCAGGGGACCTTGAGGCTGGGAGAGGTAAGCGATTTGCAGGAGCTCACCCGTCCTCAAGCGGCGGAACCGTCACCTGAACCCACCTGGGCCCGGCTCTGGAGGCCTGAGCCCCAGCACAGGGGAGTTGGGGCACAGTGGGCTGTCTGAGTGGGAGAGGAGGGGCTCTTCTCCATCTTTGACCCACCTTCCCTCCACACCTCTCTCAGGATCCTGGGTTGCCCACAGTCCGCAGATAGGCATGATTTCCAGAGCCTGAGAGGGTCTTAGGTGTCCGGTGACAGGCCCTCAGCAGAGCAGACATTTCTGGGCCAGGGCGCACCATGAGGGATCAGGACTGCCTGCCTTTGTGTTTCTGTTATTCTCGAAAGCTGGCCTCCCCACGAGGGAAGGAAGCAAGGTCCCTGGAGGCTCTTCTATCATTACCACTCACACAAGGACCCAGTCTCTCCTTCCAGCTGCGGGTTCAGGACAGCCCAGGGAACAGCTCTCAGGGGCGGGCTGAGGTCCTGGGCCCACCTGGGGCCATTCAACTGCTGCAGGGGTCAGTGGGGGCGGGGAAGGTGATGGTGGCCTCTGCCAGACCATGGGACTGGAGTGAGGGAGGAGCCGTTCCCCAAAAAGAGCAACTGTGTGAGCAGGGCTGGAGTGGGGGCAGGAAGTACTGTCTCCAGAAGGAAGGCAGGGAGCAACAGGAAAACAACAGAAAGAGCTTGGAGGGAGGTGCCTTTCGCATGGGCTCCAAAGGGTGGGCAGCACTCGGCCACACAAGGGGCAAGGAGCACCAGCAGGAAGGGGCTGGTACGTGCGGGCAGGGGCTATAATCAGGTGTGGCTCGGCGTGGGGGTACGGTTGGGGCCAGAACACCAGAACCACGTCTCTGAGAGCCGGCGTGGTGCCCTTTGGAAAAGGTGCCCTCCTGAGCTCGTACAGCCCCAGGGTGCATGGCATGGTAAATGGAGCGCAGCGTGGATTTGGTCCAGGTTGTGCAGTGTTACAATACGCACAACTATGTGGAACAGCCCCGACTAGACTACCAGGACTACGCTGGGCAGACCTCAGCGGTCCACCTGAGACCTCCTCTCGGGAGCTGAACAGTGTGGTGCGTGCGTGTGTGTGTGTGTGTGTGTGTGTGTGTGTCCCCGGTCCTGACTAGGACCCGGCCTCCTGCAGCAACAAGATGCAATGGAAACAAGGACACAGCCCCCCCGCCCCCCCAGGGACGAGAAGCCCAGGGCCAGGCGGGCGGCTCCACGGCTGGCTGCACACTCGACCTGCACGCCGGCAGGAAGTGAGCACTCAGCGCAGCCTGGGTGCCGAGGCAGCGGGGAGCGCTTTGTTGGCAAGTGGGCCCGCGTGGACTCCCGGCCTGCTCGCGGGCCCCAGGGTCTCTGCCACCGTGGACAGGCCTCGGATCACCCCCAGCTCACCAGGGGGCCGGAGGCAGCGCCACGCGCCAATTCCCGGAGCCAATTAATTCACATTTCCCGGGGTTGTTTTCTTTTGCTGCGCAGAAGCCAGGGGCACGAAGCCCTGACTCCTCGCCTGCGGCTCCATCCTGCTGTCTGTGCTCGGCTCACTTAACAGCTCCTGCCGCAGACCGCAGGCCACGTCTGCCCGGCGATGCCCCACCAGCAGTCTGGCGAGGAGGCCACTGGCTCCGCGCTGTTTACACTCCCCTCTCCCCTCCGCAGCTCCCAGAAGTTTCCATAAAAACAGATGCAGGTCATCAAAGACGTCCCAGCCCCAACGGCTACCTCCTGAAGGCTTCTACGGAGCCTGCTCCCTCTGCGGGGCTTATGGCTCCAAAGGACTCTTAAACCAGCCCTCCGACCTCCCCCCAGGAAGACCCCTGCTTGCCGCAGAGCCGCCGTCATTTGTCGAGTACTTTATGGTCAGTAGTAATAGTAATAACACCTTCAGTGCCCCTGGTGCCTTGTCCAGTGATACTCGGAGCACATGGTGTGGACCCCTCACAGCATCCGTTGGCTGAGGAGCACAGTGCCTCATCCCCAGTGTGCAGTTGGAAAGAGGGGGTCACCCTAAGTGCCGTCTCCCCGGAGTCTAAATGTTCCGGGGGAAAGGTGGGTGTTGCCCCCTTCCTTGTGCAGATGTACGTGCTCCTTATGCGGTATGCCTTTTTTTTTTAGATTTTATTTATTTATTTGAGAGACAGAGAGCGAGAGAATGAGTTGGGGGGAGCGGCAGAGGGAGAAGCAGACTCCTTGCAAGGAGCCCGACATGGGCCTCGATTCCAGGACCCCGGGATCATGACCCGAGCGGAAGGCAGACACCCAACCGACTGAGCCACCCAGGCGCCCCTATGCGGTGTGCCTTTATCAAGTGCAAGGATGTGCTGCTCAGCCTGGAGCCTGGAGCTCAGTGAAGGGCCAGGAGGTGGGGCCAGGACGCCAAGCGTGATGCTGATTGGACACCAGGACTTCAGACACTCTCACTGCTCCAAAGGCCTGGCCCAACCCCCAGGTCTTACAGATGAGACTCTCAGGGCCAGGACCCGGAGGACCCAAGCCCCAGGCTGCCCCATCCACGACGCTCTCTGCAGGTCACCATATCAGTGCCAGCAGGAGCTGAGCGGCGGATGAAAAAGTGACTTTTAAGCCAGACAGCCAGACTGCACATGTGTGGGACTGGGTTTCCAGTGTCTCCCTTGTTTCGGAAAGCTGCCCCTTTAGGGGAATTTCCTCATGGGTATAGTCTTGGCAAGGGGTCAGTCCCCTTTGCCTGCGTCTTGCTGCCCCTTCACACGATGGAGACCAGAGTGGGCCCACACCTAATTGCACCCACCCCGGGTGGACCCAGATGGCAGGGGCCTGTGCTGGGCAGAGCTGATCATGTGCCTGTTCCCAGGGCTGGAAGTCTGAAGCAAGAGCTACAATGAGGAAGGGAGTGTCCTTTGGGAAGTCTGATTTCTCCAGGGGTGCCCTTGTTCGAGATGGCTGGAGTCGGTTTCTATCAGCTGCAACCAAACCTCAGCCCAGCATGACCCCCGATCTGCCACACCTGATGATGATCATAGCTAATGTGTGGGCAGCACCTGCTATGTGCCAGACACCTGCTGCGTTACTTCAGTTAGGCTTCACAGCAGCCCTAACAGCATCCCCACTTCACTGATGAGGAGACTGAGGCACAGAAAGGTTAAGGAACCCATCCAAGGTCACACAGCTAGCGCCTCAGGCCACCTGTCCCCAGAGCCTCCATTCTTGATGAGCATGCTGGTCTGACTTGAAAGAGCACAGCGGCTTCCTGGCATCTGGAGGGCAGAAGTAGGACAGGGGCTAGGGTAGGTGGATAAAGTGAACTTCCCCATATTACACTTCCTCTACCATGGGAGTTTGAGGGCCTTGACACAATCTTGGTCCCCAGTGGGGCAGGAACATGTCATGTTCCCGGGCCAGCTCCCCAGGCCGGGTGTGTGTGCAGTGCCCAGAAGCTGCTCTGGCCAGGCCCTCAGTGTGACTGAGGGGGCTGGGGAAGGGTCTGTAGGGTCCATAGCAGAGGGAGCCAGAATAGACAGGTAGACCACTGGGGGGAGGGGAAGGCAGGGACTGCAGGTGTGGTCTCCAGAGCTCTGTCAGAGGCTACTGCCAAGACTGAAGGGAAGAGGACAGTGAGCAGAAGGGACATCCCCAACTTCAGCCACAACACCCCCCGGCTTGGTCTGGTTTACTTCTAGGACTCCCACAAGAAGTCTCATTGGAGCAAAGACCTTTCCTCAGCTGACAGGAGGTTAAGTCTGAAAGTGCCAACGGCATCTCTCCCACCACTTGGGGACCTTCTGCCTGAGAATGAAGCCAACACAGAGGAAAGCAGAGACAAAGCAAGAAAGATTCTTGTCCATATTGTTTAAGCCCCTGGATCCAGCTATGCCTGAAGTCCCTAGACTTTTTGACTTACAAGGGCCAGTAATTTGTTGATGTTCTTTCAAGTTTCACTTGAGCCTGTTGACTCAGGTTTCCATCATTTTCATTTGAATGGATCTGGATAAATATGGGTCCACACTAGAATCAGCCCCTGCTTTCTCCTGCCTTGACGAGTCTCCAGCCATCTCACTGGAGCGAGCAGCTTTAGCTATTCTGGAGGGACTGTCCTTCCTTGTGTTCCATCAGGAGAAGAAGTGGCATCTGGCACGGAGCCAGCCACACCCCTGAGGCCTGGGGAGCCAGGTTGAAGGACCAGAAGTGTCGTGACTCCCAGCCAGAGGATCCCTCTCCTACCATGGCCCCCCTACTGACAGTTCTCTACCTGGCAGCCTGAGGAAGCTTCTAACAAAAACCAGTCATGTCTCTCGCCCTCACTCAAAACTATCCCGTTATCACGCACTTCGATTGTCCCCAACCCCAGCCCATCATCCCCACTTGCCCCTCCTCCCTGGGCTCCAGGCTTGCTGGTCTATTCTCTCATCTGGAACAAGCCCGGCTTGCTCGACCTCCAGGCCTCATACTCGCAGTGGCTTAGCACAGTGGGAAGGCCGCTCACCTGTCACATCTGGTTCCTTCTCTTCGTGTTGCTCAGTCCCACGGTCACCTCCCCTGGGGCCTTCTCCGATGAGCCCCCTCCGGTCACTCTGACTTCCTTCCTTTGCAGTAAAGATGGCTGCCTGTCTTAGTCCTTGTTGATTGGCTGCTTCTCTCCACTGGAACAGAAGATCTTATGATCACTGTGACCACAGGGCATGGAAGAGGGCCCTACACTTTGGGCACTCAGTAAACCCTTGTTGAATGAGTGAATGAATGACGAACACAGCCTGATCACCCCAGGAGGGAAAGGCCTCCTGCAGCGTCTCTGGCCACAGCCTCTCTGGGACACAGCTTCACCCATCCCGGCCGTCCCCAAGGGAGGTGAGGGCTCCAGCAGACCCTCTTCTAAAGAGCAGTGGCCCAGGATAGTGGTGGGTTTTTTTTTCCATATGAGGAAAAAATTAGCCTTCCTTACCAGACAAGAATGACAATTTACAGAAAATTATGCCCTGAATTCATAATCTGGAATGAGCGGAAATGGTATTCTATAGTAATCCATCCCAACTGACTCGCTATTGTATACGCACCTGCTAACATTTTTTAAGCCGGGACTTTACGGAAAGGACATTTTGATCGCTTCTGAAGTTTGCTGAGCAATTCCCCTCGCTCTCAGGCATACGGTCTTTGTGCTGGAAATTTCCCTCGTGGCTTCCCGCAGGCTCCAGCAGCCGGGCACGTGGGCTCGCACACAGGCACGCACACACACAGCCGCAGCCCCCTCTTGTCGGCATGACTCTGATGGGGGGCTTTGCAGGTGCTGAGCTTCGGAAATGGAAGCTGGGAGAGTGCACTAACACTTGGCACCTGTGCAGAGTTTGCCCGAGGAGGAGCCGCAAACTGGGGGGCCCACCGGAATCAGAGATGCTTTCCAGCGCTGGAGGAGAGGAGGGGCCGAAGAGAGCAGAGGCATGGAGGGCCAAGCTGGGCTGCCTGCGGGCATGCAGGGGTGGGTCAGGAGAGCTGGCCATCAGGCTGCAGAGATGCTGCATGGGAGGGGGCCAGGTGATCACCAATACCCTCACGCCCTAGGGCTCTGTGCCCCTGTAGAAGCCACCCATTCCAGGACCCTGTTGGCAGCCACCCCTCCTCGCTCTTGCCTCAAGCTCCCAGCCCAAGACTGACACAAACACATGGTGGACTGAGAGCCCCGTGAGGTAGGAATGAGGCCAACAACATGCTCTGTTCCTTGCCCTGGGCCTGGCGCATCGTGGGTACTGCGGAAGTACCTCCAGTCTGACTCCTCCTCTGGGAAGTGGGTCCTTCCCACTGACACTTGGGCTGTGTGGCCTCCTGGGTCTCCATGCTGCAAGTTGTAGGCAGGGAGGGGGCCTTCCTTCCATTGGGACCATCAGGAAAGGGACAGTCATGCCAATCTATGACCGGGCAATGATACGGGGACATGAGAAGCTGGATCCAAAAACACTCACTGAAGCTCTCTCTTTGTGAACAAATATTTCAGAACATCTCAAATTGACAGCAAAAAGGGAGTGGCTAAATGAGCTATGGAACCTCGGGCTACAACAGCAGCAAGGAAAAAGAAAGAGATGTGCACTTGTGTAGAGGAACCTCCAGGAAAAGAAAATAAGTTTAAAATCAAGTAAGATGCAAACAACATTGCAATGTAATTCCACTTCTTTTTTAATCTTTTTTAAAAAGATTAATTAATTAATTAATTAATTAATTTATTTATTTATTTATTTATTTGAGAGAGAGGAGAGAGAGAGAGTCTGAGGGCAGGGGCAGAGGGAGAGAAGCAGACTCTCCACTGAGCATGGAGCCCAACGTGGGCTGGATCTCATGACCCCGAGATCATGACCTGAGATGAAATCAAGAGTCAGATGCTTAACTGACTGAGCCACCCAGGGACCCCAGCTGTTTTTTTAATCTTACGATACGATGCCATATACTGCAGCCGGGTGCATCCACACAAACGCACACACGTGCACATGTAAATATGTGAAATGCACAGAGAAAGCTGTGGAAGGGACACTCCTCTCGATCAACCATGTCCACCCCTGGGGTGAGAGGGGAGCTGGTGAGAAAAGAGTGTGTTAGCCTTATCTACAATGTTTGCGTTACTCTTATTATGACAGGGATGTATTCATGCATGCTTCTGTAATTAAAATTAATAATCATTTAAAAAGTAATGAAATGTAAAATAAGCTAGTTTCTGCCCTCACTTTCCTGATCATAGTCCGAGCTGGGACAATCCACTGAACCTGGACCATTTTGAAACCCTGCTTATCTATCCCATTCATTCATTCATTCATTCACTCATTCATTCATTCAATATGTACCATTCTCCTGTCATTTGTTCATCCAACAAGTATTTACTGAGCATCTACTCTAGGTTCTGGGCTGCAGCAGAGAACAAAATAGATAAGGTCCCTGCCCCAGGATTTCACATCCATGTGCATGCGTGCACATACACATGTGCGCATGTGTGTCTCCCCCATAGTCCCACTGGGCACCTGGAGAGAGGGGAGAAGAACAATGGCAGTTGTTTTTCCTCACCCTTGAGTGGAAGGAAGGGGGAAGAAGAAGGAGAATAGTAAATAGGCTGTCCCAGAGCATATGAAAATCACATATTGGCCAGGAACTGGGATGACATCAGGCCATTCCTTCTCCTTGCAAAGCCCCTTCCCTAAGTCCTGGGCTTATGGACTCTATTCAGCCTTCAGGCTGAGTTTGAATGTCCCCTCTTCTTGGAAGCCCTGCCTGGCACCCTCATTCCTGCCCCCAACTACATGGGATCTCCCCCTCAGCTAAGATTCCTGCTAGTAGCTCCAGGTCAGATTCACAAACTGGCAGCCAGCAGGCAGAGGGGTATATTTTGTGATATCAGCCTGGTGGGTTGAGAGGATCCATACCACTGTAGGCACCATGACTGGTGTCTCTTCCTGTCAGCACCTAAACTTGTAGTCTCCAATTAACACTACATCTGTGGGTGCACTTGTCTTATTCCTCCACCCACCACACAGCCTCTTGTGTCACATTCATCCAGGGCCAGTCCACGCCTAGTGGGTGGATGGATGGATGGATGGATGGATGGATGGATGGATGGTTGGATGAAAGGATGGATAGATGGATGGATGAATGGATGGATGGACAGATGAACTGATGGACAGGTGGATGGATGGATAGAT
>NW_023270459.1:9159498-9205337 GCF_011800145.1 Mirounga leonina | reverse complement strand
ATGGACAGATGAACTGATGGACAGGTGGATGGATGGATAGATGGATGAGTGGATGGATGAACAGATGGATGGATGGATGGATGGATAAGTGGATGGATGGATGAATGGACAGATGAAAGGATGAATGCATGGATGGATGAACAGATGAATGAGCAGATGGATGGAAACAGATGAATGGATGAATGGATGGATAGACAGAGAGACAGATGGAGAGATGGATGATAGAAAGATGATGGTTGGATGGATGTATGGGTAGACAAATGGATACAGACAAATGAATGGATGAGTGGATTAATGGATGGATGGATGGACAGATGGATGGAGAGATGAATGTGTGGATGGATGGATGGATGGATGGATGGATGGATGGATGGATGAATGGATGGGTAGACGGATGGAGACAGATGAATGGATGGATGGACAGACAGAAAGATGGATGGACCGATGGGCAGGTGGCTGGATGGATAGATGGATGAGTGGAAGGATGAAAGGATGATTGGATGCAAGGGTGGATGGATGGATGGATGGATGGATGGATGGATGCACGGATGCATGGATGCATGGATAGATGGATGAACAGATAAGTGGAGGGACAGATGGATGGATGAGTGGATGGATAGATGAATGGGTGGTTGGATGGATGGGTGGATGGATGGATGGATGGATGGATGGTTGGATGGATGGATGGACAGATCAATGGACAGATGACGGATGACTACATGGATGGGTAGATGGATGGACAGATAGATGAACAGATGGATGGATGGACAGATGGATAGCTGGATGAATCGATAGATGGATGAGTGGGTGGATAAACAGATGGATGAATGGATGGGTGCATGGATGAATGGGTGGATGAATTGATTAGTGGTTGCACAGATGAGCCAAATGAAATAGAAGGAGCACATGGACACCTACGTATCAAGCTACTCTGCATCAGGAACCTTGGGACTAGAAGAAAATAATCAGTAAGTGTTTGGGGTTTGCATCTCCTTCTCTTTCCCAAGAAAAGGAAACTGTTGTAAGTGGAATCAGCCAGCAGATACCTGCTGTGCACATTCTGTATGTCACCTGCTCTTCAGTGGGTGGGGAAGATGATAGGAGAAAGGGGAGAAGATAATGAAAGAGCAGAGCAGGGAAAGGGGACAGGAAAGAGAAGGCAAGGTCCAAGTCTGCAGATAGGATGGTGAGGTTGGGGATGCCTGTGAGTAAGCCTAGCAGTTCAGCAAAAAGGAGGACAGGACTGAGAAAGCTCACCCTTCCCACTGCCACCTGCAGATCCATCAGCTTTGTCATTATTGGTGGTTTTGCTGAGAATTAAATCTTGAGATGCCCAACCTGGAATGAGTCATTTCTTCTTTCTCTGGAATAGCCTCTGCCAGCCAAAGGCTTGGAGTAGACAGGGGTCCCCAGGGGGAGAGGATCACCAACCATATTGGAACTTCTCCCAGTTTGGCCTCAGCCCCTTGAACCTGGGAACCATGAATATTCTCCCCAAAGGCAGGTCAAATGCCCCACTCACAGTGACCTGGAGTTCATTCATTTAGTGAGTATTTATTGGGCCCCTTTAGTGTGGGCTGTTGTGCCCAGTACTAGGATATGGCTAGTACTGAAATTCGTTCTGACAGAGCTGACAGGTCATAGGCATGGGGGTTGGGAGAGAGATAATAAGTAAACACCCAGGAGAACAACAGCTAAGCTAAATGCTAGGAAGAAAATAAAAGCAGTCCTATGGTAAGATGGCTGGAGGGCAGCCCATCATGGGCAGCAGGAGGGCAGATGGAGGAGGGGCATATAAGCCCAGAGCTGAACCTGTCCAAGCAGGAAGCTTGCAACTCTGTTTTGCCCAGGGCAGACAGGGCCCACCCAGGATCCTCACTCCCTTGGGTCCTCCAATCTGTCAATAGTCACTGCTCAGAGTCCAGACTAGCACTGGGGAGGTAGATGGGAAGAAGCACCTGAAGGGCAAGCAGGGGCCAGAGAGTGTGATCCTCAGAATCAGCCTAGATCAGAGAGGTAAACAGATATGGGTACCAAGCAGAAGGTGCTCTTATGTGTTCAGGGAAGTCCTGGAGGCCTTCCTGGAGAAGGGGATGCCTGAGCTGGGTATTGAAAATGAAGAGTCTGCCAGTCAGACAAGCTGGGAAAGGGCATCCCAGGCAGAAGCACGGGGCAACTTGAGGTGGTTTGAGGAACATGGAACATGAAGTCCCAGAGGGAGGAAGAAACAGAGAGGCAGGGCTGGAGAGCCAGATCACCAAGTATGTGGACGTGCTTTGCTCAGAATGGACTTCATCCAAGGGGCAATGGAGCATCATTAAGGGTTTTAATTAAGATGTGATTTGTATATGTTTTAGGAAAACCCCTCTTAGCTGTTACATGGAGAATGAACAATGGTGGGCCAGGGGAAAGAGGAACAGAGGACAAGTTCCTGATGAGAACAAGGAACAGGTGTAAGAAATACTCTGGAGGGAGGTAAATAAGACCTACAGACCCCTGAATGGGGCACTGAGAGGGGGGAAGGAGTCAAGGAGAATCATCTCCAGGGAGTTCCTGCTGTTTTGCCTGCCCACTGGCCAGGATTTTCCTTGGGAAGCACCCCTCCCCCTACAACTGGTCCATGGAAACATCCCTAATCGTAAGGTGGGAATAGACACAACCTGACCAATCAGAACAGCCTTCTCCTTGGGCTGCCACTGACGCAGGGGTGAGCATGTGACCCAAGCCAGACCAATGGACCTCAAGTCTGGGGCTTCCACCAGGATAGTTGAGCTGGCCACCTTTGCCGCCACCCAAGAAGAGCCTGCTGACAGCAAGGCCAAGAGATGGGCATAGCTGAAACAAATGGGACCCTGGACCCAGCTGTACCTGAAGCCCCTAGACTTTCAGTACATGCGCAGTGGATCCTTTTCCTTAGGCCAGTTCGAGCTAAGATTCTGCTACTGGTAACCAAAATCATTCTGACCAAAGGAGAGCAGGACTCAGGCCCGGACCTCAAGGAGAACCCATGGTATCTGTTAGGACCAGAAATCACACCTTTGCTCACCTAGAACACAGAACCATAGGATACTAGGTCAGTGTCTAAAGGCGGTGCAGATATACTGCTATACAGACATTCAGAGGAGGGCAGAGAAAGATGGCTCCAGAGAGGAGGTGACATCTGGCCAGGCCTTGAATCCGATGTTGACAGTTGAAGATGAACAGACGTACAAGGCAGGGAAGAAAACAGCAGGAGGATAGAAGAGGTTCGGATCCCAGAGGAATCTGGCACCCAAGAAGCACAGGGTTGGTGCACGGTGGGCTGGGAGACTTGGGCCTCAGGAGAGGCCATCCTGGCCTGGGCACACACCTGCCTGACCTAGCCTCACCTGGTCACGGGGAGCCGGCACCCAAGCCCCACAGCTCCAAAGAAGCAGCCACCCTGGGAAGGCAGCGCCCGCTGGCTGACTTTATGTTTAATTATTGGAGGAACTGCCAGACTGCTTCTCAGAGCTGCTGAAACATTTTCTCTTCCCATCGGCAGCCTATGAGGCTGACTTCTCCACAGCCTGCCCAGTGCTTGTTACTCTCTGACTTTCTGATGCGGTTCTTCTCAGTGGTCCACAGCTGGAGGCTGCTCTCTAAGTCCGGCTGTCCCTCCACTCCCACAGCCTCACCCCAGCAGACTCAGCCTCCCAGACCTGGAAAAACAAATATAGCAAAGTATTAACAACCGGTTATTTAGATGGAAGTTAACAGATATTCCTTATGCTACGTCTGTTCATCTTCAGCTGTCAACATCAGTTCCAAGGCCTGGCCAGATGTCACCTCCTCTCTGGAGCCATCTTTCTCCTTCAATGTTTTAATGTTAGACATACAAAAAAATTTCTAAATGTCACTTTTGCTTTTGTGTTACTGCCCAAGACCTGAATGTCCCAGGTTCTCCACTCTAGTGAAAAGTCTCATTACAGCCCAGTTCTGCAGGCCAGAAACTCCGGGTCTCTGGACTCTGCCTGGACCCTTGCTCCCCTTTGCAAATCCACTCAAGCCACGTTGATCTTACTCCAAACAGCACTGAATCCAGCCGCTTCCTGCCGGGCCTGCCGTACGCCTCTCCTGGATGACAGGGGCCGCCTCCAACTCCTGGCTCCCCGGGAGCCCATTCTCCACAAGGCAGCTTGAGGAGTCTTTCCAAGATGCACCTACGGTGGCCTCCCGGGGCTCTCAGGATGAAGAAGGAAGGGCTCACTGTGGGCTGTGCCCCCAGTCTGTGCATCCCAGCAAGCACCCCTGCCACCTCGTAGTTCCTCAAGTGAGCCTTGGTCTCCGCAATCCCGGGCCTCTTCCAAGCCCTTCCTTCCACTTGAACGCCTTCCTTCTCTGTCACTCCGTCTCATCTCTTCCCCCTCAGCTTGAGCATCTACTCCTCAAGGGGAGCCATTCTTGACGTCTTCCCTTCATCCCCGCCCCAGTCCAGATCAGCTTCCAAAGAACCGTTCCTGCCCTCAGAGCATACATGTGCACTCGACTATGTCCTTGCTGGTGACCTTGAGAGCTGCTGTGACCTCTCTATGGCTGTGTCCTGATCTGAAGTGAGGCTACCGTAACCCAGCATCAGGTGGTTGTGGATGGCATGGGCTTTGTCCTCATCCTTGCTGAGACACGCATTAACGCACGAAACGGGACATGTTTGCTGTTCCCAGTATTCATGATGTGGGCCTCAGTGTGGTCGTTTGATTGGTGTCCCCTGAGCCTATGGACTCCACAAGGCAGGACAACCAGGGATTCTCCGCTCATCCCAGCCTGAGCACTGGAGAGACACATGGTACATATTTCTAAAGAACATTAAAGAACTGAATCGGATCAACACAGGGCTGTGTAATAGTGGGCTGTCTGGATGGAAGAGGAAGGGCATTTGTCTTTGCCCCTGTGGCTGATGGCCTATCAATGGAGCCCCTACCGAGTCTCAGAGCTGTCAGCTCATGGTCTTGGACCTTTGGCTATTCCTGCTTTAGGAAAAGGAAGATGTCACTTTAGCACCACCCCAACTGCTGGTTTATAAATGGGTCATGGCTGAGTTAGTGGGATGGACTGTGGTGGAAAGGAGACGCACCTCCCCCCCAAGAGCCCCTGTACGAGGTGCTGGTGCCCTGGCTGCTGGGGGTGCAGCCAGCACTCGGCCAGCCGCCAGTCTTCCAGGGCTGCCTCAGCCACAGAGAGCCGCCTTGCCAGGGCCACATGCTGCCACACAGTGGCTGATGGAGGCGGAGAGAGAAAGGCCTCCCACATACTCCACTGCCATGTGCAGTTTCCCTCTATTTGAGAGGCCAACGAGGCGCTCTCACAACGAAGACAGGAAGCCCTGCCGTTGCGGGCTGTGCAGGAACGTGTGTCCGTGCTGGTTCCTCGGCCTGCTGGGATGCAGGACAGTCGGGGGGACGCAGGAAAGCACTGGCTAACACCCCGAGGCTTCGTGCAGTCTGTGGAGAAGGGTCCTCCCGAGGTGCCCCCTTGTCTCTGTGTGGTCCTAGACAGCGACTTCCTCTCCCTAGACTTCCACCTGGCAGGAGAATGCCAGTGACGTGTCACTCTGCTTATGACCAAGGAGGTGAGGGGACAGGAAAGAAAAACTAGGCCTTCCATGGGGAGTGACACAGATGGGCTCCTCACCTGCAGAGAGCAGGGCAGCTGTGTTTTCCCATCTCTGCCAGCTACACTGCCCTGGTCCTTGTCAGCCATCACGGGCCCAAGTCATGGGTCTGCATTCTCAGCAGGCAATGGGCAGCCCTCCCGCACTCTACTTGCAAACACATCTGACCCCTGTGACCACCTCCACCTCGCCCCAACATTGACCAAGCTGCCATCTTGCGTGGCTTGGGCCACTGGCTTCGAAGACCCCAGGATATGGCTGCTTCTCCATCCACGCTCCCCTCAGCAGCAGAGTGATCCATAAACACGTAAATCAGATGAGTCACTCTCCTTCAAACGCTTCAAGGACTTCTAATAGCACCAGAGTAAAACTCAAACTCCCTATGAGCCTGTAAGACCCTACTGCCTCTGTCTCCCAGCTAGCTTGTCCCACTCTCCCCCTCACTCACTGTACTCCAGCCTTCTTGCAGTTCCACTAAAATACTAATTTGTTCCTGCCTCAGGGCCTTTGCACATACTGTTGCCGCTGCCTGGGATACTTTCTTCACAGCAATTCTTGCTGGATTGTCCTCATGCTTCAGAGCTTAGCTCTACTGTCTCCTCCTGAGAAAGGCCTTCCTGAAGCCATCTTATCCTTAGTGATAGGCCTCTTCTCCACTTCCTATCACATCACCCTGTTACTTTTCAGGAGTTCTCACAACTGGAGGCAATCATTGTATCTTTTTCATGTGCTTTACTTACTTATGTCCTGACCCCCTCTCCCGCCCCGAGGACAGATCTCTGCCGGTCTTGGTTCCTCTATCCTGGTGAGGGAACAGTTCTTGGCACATGACAGGAATTCAATGAATATTTGATGGATGGATGAATGAATGAATGAATGAATGAATGAACGGATGGAAGCCGGCTGGCCTCGGCTAGGACGGGCAGGCCGGGAAGAGCCCGTGGCCCTGGCTTGCGGAAGCAGCTCTTCAGATGAAGGCAGAGTTGATGCACTTCTGTTGCCTTCCATCCCATGTTTTCACCATATGGCTTGCTGCACACTGGGCTGAACTGCAGATGCTCTAACTTGGAGCTGTCTTGCTTTTGTGTGTTAATAACATAAAGACGGAACATAGCTTACCACACATTTTGTGTTTGCTAACTATCTATATGTATATAAAACAGACTTCGGTGTTACTCGCCAACCCACTTGTGAAGTGGAAGGAAAACAGAGCAATTAGAGAGGGAGGGAGGAGGCGGGTGCTGTCTGAGACCGTGGCCAAGTCTCCAGGATTATGTGGGCCTCCCGTGGAGGGCGGGCTCTACCCAGGAGGTCATGGGGAGAGCGGGGCTGGGCACAGAGATCTTACGGCCCCATGGCCCCCAGGATGGAGTCCAACTCCTCATGAAGCATTGCACAGAGGGTGCTCCCTGCGCTCCTGCCCCTGAGGCTTCTTCAGCCTCAGTGCTCCCCTTTCCCACCTCTCACTCAGCCCCAAACACACCTGACAAGCGTCACTTCCAGGATGTACCACTCTATCTCTAGCCTCTGAACCCTCTCCTCTGCACACCCCCACCTCTGACCACTGCCCGCTCACCCCTCCCGGCTTCATTCACGAATCTTTCACTCAGATGTTTGAGACTGAGTGCCTCCCAGGTGCCTTTGTGAAGTAAGAAGGGGCCCAAACAAATAAACAAATGGACAACTATAAAATGTCTCAAGTGCGATGAAGAATAAAAATATGGGGCTTAATTAAAAGACAGAATTAAGCATTTATGCCACCATAGGAGCTGCATTTCAGGGCAACCAAATAGCCCTACTTGATCTGGAAAATTTTGTTACAGAAGACTCCAGTGAGTAGACTCTGAACAGCGGTGCATGGCGGCGGGGGTAGGGCAGGGGCCCTGGGGCCCAGGGAGGAGCAGTATTCCATCAGGGACACTGTTTGGAACGGCAAGGCTAGGGGAATGATATAAGCAGACGACTTTTAGTCCATTTCTCTTTTTTTAAGTTCTTTACAGACAGTGCATCCCCCTACTGCCTGCATCAGGGTGGAGTGCTCCCACATACCATCCCCCTGGGTATGCATGCCTCTAATTTGGACAAAATGAAGAAAATAGAAAATCACCATTTTGCAAACCCTAATCAAATAACTGATTCAGGAAACAATTATGAATGGATGAAACTATGAGGTGAGGGCTGAGGGGGAAATGGTACTATGGAAGGAAGAGGCTGTCACCACCTGACCCCACTGATTAATCTCAGCCACACAAGAGTGGATGGCCAGGCACATGGGCCTCTGGAGGGTCGACACAGCATCGCACACAGAATCACCTACGGACGTGAACTTCATCAGCTACAAGAGCTGGGAAACAGGGGAGAGAGGAACGAGTCCAGTGACTCCATGGAGAAGCAAAAGGGACACATGCAGAAAGTGAAGAGATTCTGTAGGAAACTGAGCTGCCTTCTGCAGCAAATGTGGAACAGAAGAGGCTACTCCAGAGTGAAGAGCAAAGGACACAGTAGGCAGATGTGGTGTGTGGAGCCTCTTTAGATTGTCATTCACGCTAATGGTTAAAAGACACTTTAGAGACAACTGGAAAATGTGATTGCAGATTATTAAACGCTACCAAGAATTGTTCAGTCTGTGAGGTGTCTTACTGGCATTGTGGTTATGGAAGAATATGGCCATACTTTTAGAGATGCATACTCAGGCATGTAAAAGTGAAATGACAATGTTTGGAATCCACCTTAAAATCTTTTAGCAAAGAAAGAAAAAAAAAAAGCCACAAGGTCCATGAATGCAAATATGACAAAAGCCTTATTATTAAATCTGTAGGATAAGTATATGAGGTGTACCATCATTTCTCTACTGTATGTTTGACATGTTTATAGTTAAAAAAACAAAAACAAATCAGGATGCTGAGAGAAAGCAGCGAGCCCTGAGAGAGAGCGAAGCTGATGCAGGCAGGTGGCTGGCAAGGCCTCCTCTTGCTGAAGCCTGAGTTGGCCCCTGAGAAGCGGGAGGGAGCAGGGAGCCGGCGAACAGGTACAAACATACCACAGAAGCCGAGCCCACGGCGTGTCAGAGAAAGGCCAGAGCCCAGGGAGAGGGGGGTACGCGCCCAGGATCCCAGGCCCAGACGGCTGCGGCAGAAGCTGAGCTGGGCAGGGCCTGGCACTTGAGCCACGTGACTATCTGCGATCAGCGCAAAGCTGTCAAATGGTTTCCAGAAGGGGCAAGTTCGATTGGATTCACGCAAGTCTTTTAGGGAAAAGAGAGGATTCTGGCTGTTTGGTGACAGAGGCATTCTGGTGGGAAAGAGACCGTGACAGTGGGAAAGCAGTTCAGGACGGGGTACACCTGTGCAGACAGCAGACCATGGCTCCCTCCAGGATGGGACAGAGAAGGGACAAGAGACCGATGGGAAATATCTGGGGGGTAGAGAGTCACTGGGGCTTGCTGATGCACACAGTGCAGAGGATGAGAGAGAGAGGGAGGAAACAACAATGAATACCAGGTTTGTGCCCTGACCAGCTGAGTGAATGGGGCCCAGGTGGAGAAGCCGGTGGGACAGGGTGGGGAACCCAGAGTCCACCCTTGGGCGTCTTATGCCGAGAGGCCCGAGAGACAGGGCAAGTGGAGATATCAAGTGGTCAGAAAGTAGAAAGAAAAGACCACTCAAGGGAGGGGGCATGTGGAAAAATCACTCCCTCGCTTAAATAGAGGGGAGGGGGGAGCAACAAGGAGAGCATAGTGGTGTCCTCAGGAATAGGAAGTGGGCCACCTTGCCCAACACTCCTGACAAGGCCGGGAAGTGAACCCTGAAAAATGCCCTTGGGAGTTGGTGAGATGGGGGGCATCGGTATCTTTGGCAAAGGCAGTGTCAGTGACTCTCCACTTCCTGGCCCTCTCCTCTCCCTGAGCTGGATGAGGACCCCTGCAGCCAGGTGCTTCCTCCCCCTGCATTTCTCTCGCTGTTTGATGATGAAGGACGGGCTTCTCTTCTCTTCCACTGGATCTGAGCATCTTGGGGACAAGATGCTTGGTTCAATCTTCATACCCCTAGAAGAGAATTCATCCCTGTGACCATTTAACAGACACTTAATGAGCACCAACTGCATGCACACACCTCGTGGGCCCAGCAGAATGGCACAATCACCAATTCCTCTCATCTGACATCTTGAAGGATGTGAAAACAGGGAACTGGGTCAAATGTCCCACTGGACACTGAGTTCACTGATCCCCCACCACTGATCCGAGTCAACCTGCGGGACTCTTTCTGAGATCCAGGAAACAGGCCCTGAAACGACAGTCATCCAGGACCACTAGTCCATGTGCACTGAGCCCACCCAAGTACTCTGCCACAGCAAACCTCAGTTCAGCCTCACCCACACCCTCTTTTTTTTTTTTTTAAGATTTTATTTATTTATTTGAGAGAGAGCATGAGCAGAGGGAGAGGAAGAGGGAGAAGCAGGCTCTGCACTAAACAGGAGACCAATGCGGGGCTCGATTCCAGGACCCCAAGAACATGATCTGAGCTCAAGGCAGATGCTTAACTGACTGAGCCACCCAGGTGCACCACATACCCTCTTTATCACCCTCTGGGCCAGAGGAGAAGCTGAGGCACGGCAAGGTGAGGTGCTTTCCCAAAGATCACACTGAGCTGGAACCCAGCAGCTGAGCCCCACGCCTCCCAGGGCTCCAAGGCCTCCTTCTGCAGGACGTGGGCCACAGGCCCTCATGACAGAGGGGCTGTCCCTTCTCCAGCCTGCCTATACCTCTCCCCTTATTTGTCCCCTTACTCTGACCACAGTGTGACATATTAATTTTAAATAATAGCACATCCACATCATACAGTGAGTGAGTCATTCCTTTTTCAATTCTCTATCACATGTTCTGCTTAATCAAGGAGAAAGGCTCATTTTGAAGCTGAGGGGCTGACACTCAGCTTCTGTCTACTGTTTTTTCATCTCCTTTCCTAAACATTGTGGTAAAATACATGCAACATAAAATGTACCATCTTAACTATTTTTAAGAGTTCAATTCAGTGGCATTATGTACAATCACACTGTTGTATACCCTCTACTACTATCCATCCTCAGAACTTTTTCATCTTGCAAAACTGAAACTCTGTACCCACTAAAAACTCCCCGTTCCCCCCTCCCAACTCTGGCAACCACCCTTCTACTTTCTGTCTCTATGAATCCGACTGCCCTAGTTCCTCATAGAAGTGGAATCACACCATCATCTCTGGCTTTAAATAGAAGGAGATCAGGCCTCGAGGCCATGGCCTGCCTCTTGTCTGTAGTTATAAAACACTTTATTGCTTCCTTTCACTTTTGGGGATGGTGATGTTGGTTTTCCACTTAGGGTAGGGATAGTTGGTTTTCTTTTCAAACAAACAGATTTAAGGAAATAAAACATGTAGTGAAAGGTTGAAGGTGGAGAGGCAATGCACAGAGGAGAAGAGAGGCTGGGAGGTGCAGCAGCCCCAGCCTTGAGCCTGAGGCTCCTTGTGTGGAGCCCTCTGTGACCTCCCTACCAGCCACACCTGGGCCTCCGCACAAGAATGTGCCCCACTCCGCGTCCCCAGCCTCCTCAGCTTCCCGTCACCATCTGGGAAACACTTTCTGTGCCTCTCACCTTTGCCCCTATCCATTCACCCACTTATTTATTCAGCAAAGCTTGCCGTCCAGACTCTGCGCTGGCTCTGGGGAATGCTCAGGCCTCTAGGCCTGGCTTAGTCCCAGTCCACCCCCTCCTTAGCGCCTTCTTCTTTCCCTCTTGTTTATGTCATGCTGACCCTCCCTCACCCAAGACCCTCCCTCATCCAAGATCCCACTAGTCAGCTCTGAATTCCTTGGGGGGGGGGGCTCCCAAGGTCAGACAACTACAGTGGCCAGGTTGATAGTAAAGGAGTAGACATAGGGCGAAGCTGTCTCCCCCCCCCCCCCCCCCCCCAACCCCCCAAAGGTCAGCCGCTTGCTATTGCCCTGAGTGGATGTAGGCCCAGTTTGCCAAGTCATCCTACTGGGGGAGTTGGGAACCCTCCTGTGTACAGGAATTCAATTTCTTTGCTAATATCCTATGGGCCACCGCATCACTTGGTGACCTCTATTCACTCATGTTTGGAGTAAGTCCTGCTCAGGTAATGTCTACTTGCCCCCAGAGGGTGTGAGGTGTTCTTGGGAGTTCCTGGAGGGCAGGGTCAAGGCAGCGTACCCCAGGCCCACCAGCGCTTGGTGGGGGGCAGACACCAGGGGCCCCCGAGGCTGCCAAGCTGATTAAGAAGTGGATTCTTATGTGGTTGATGTAAGCAAGTGACTGACGGATGTTGCCAGGGAAGTCAGGATTCCTGGGGAATTGAGACAAAGAGCCAGGCCTGGCACCCGTGGGCCCGCCAGCCATGCCTGTGTGGATTTACGACCTTACGGAGAAGGCCTGGTGGGTCTAAGCATGCACTGGGAGGCTCTCTGGTGGGCACAAATGGACGGAGTGGGACAGCCCATGACCCTTCCATGCACGCATGACAACAAGACTCCTAGTTGCCAATGACAGGGGACCCAACCTCAACAGGCTAAATACATGAAAATAGTTGGCTCCAGCATCTGGAAAGTTCTTAGTAGCCTGGTCTTGGGCTGCACTGGACCCAGGAGCTCGATGAGTCAGAAGACTGCCTCCCCTTACCTCTGGCGCTGTTCCCCTCAACTCCCAGGACGCCCTCTCTAAGGAAGGTCACCCGGAGTGGCAAGATGGCCTCCTGGTTCCAGACCACCGGAAGTGTTTCGGGTCAGCTTAGCAACTCCAGGAGACATTTATTGGTCCAGCTTAGGTCATGTGCCCACCCCTGAACCAATCACATGGTCAGGAATGTGGTTCTCTGATTGGCCAAGCCTCCCTCCCCATCAAAGTGCAGAGGATAGTGCCTGGAGGAAAATATGCCGCAAGGGAGATGCCGAGATGGGCAGGTTTAAGTGAAAGCTGGGAGTACGGTGGTCAGACACAGAACAAAGAACACTTGTGTCTTAGCTCATGCTGAAGGAGAACAGGGCTTGTTGCTGCATAACCGACCCCCGCACCCTCAACCTGATCAGACACTCCAGGTCCCTGAAGTGTCTTCAAATGAGTGTTTGTCCTTGGGATCCCTGAGCTTAGCACAGAATCCATAAATGTCAGCTGCCACCATTGTTCTATCGTATATTAAGTTTAAAGGTCAATTCTAATTTTCATTGGGATTTCTAAACTGATCACAGCCTTCTGTCTGAAGAAGTATGACTGCACTTGCTACCCAGAGTAGGAGAGGGTTATGGGACCACCCATTAGTTTGCCAGTCTCCGCCTTGGAGTCCATAGCAGTGTGAGCTTGTCCTGAACCACAATTTGGGGAGCATGCACTGGGGCCCCGGACTTGGGCTGACCTGGCAAGCCTGTGCAGACAGATTTATGCGGCTGAGAGAGGACAGGAGCCAAGCCCCCGGGGCCTTCCCACACTCAGGTTCCCTGGCACTGGGTCCTGCCTGGCCCCTACCTCACAGCTCACACTGGTACAGCCAGTTTGGCCCTTCTTCTTCTGGGATTCCTGTGTGTAGCCTCACGAGATGCCCCTCCACCACCTCCTTTGGCTCAGCCAAGCAGCCACAGGTGCTCAGCTCTGCTTGATAGCAAGGTCCGGGCCAGCTCGGCTTCCGGTCACAGCCCACACCTTCCCTGATCAACACCCGCCAGCACGCCTTACCTTTCTACAGGTGCCTTGAAGGAATTGCTAAACGTTCTGTACCAGGGGCCCAAGTGCACACAATGGGCCAACACTGTCAGCAGGCAGTTTCCTGGGCCACTGAAGACCTCTTTGTACCTCAGTTTCCTCATCTGTAAAATGAGGGGGCCTCAGGTTAAGGAACCTTATCTGGGAAGGACTTCCCGGAAGGACTTACTTCTTGATCCTTCTATTCTGGCTGCTGTTCTTACCATGTATGAAGCTACGCAAATGCCCCCGAATTTCTTTATGAATAATAATGACTGTTAATACAGGTTGAACACTTACTATGTGCTAGATACTGTTGCAAATGCATTATGGGGATTAATACATTTACTCCTCACAGCAACCCTGGAGGTTAGGATAATTAGAATCACTCCCATTTTACAGATGAGGAAATTGAGGTACAAAGAGGTTAAGGAACTTTCCCAAAGTTTCATTGTGGAGAGAAGGTGATACCCTCCCTACCCAGCAGCTGGTTTTCTAGTTCAATCTACAGTCTTCCTCAAGGCTGAGCCAATGCTTGGACTCTGACCCTGATGCAGGCAGGCATATAATGAAATGAAACCAAACAGCCAAAGATGACCTACCCCAGACAAGTGGCGATCAGTAACTTCCAGAGACTCCAAGCCTTGCTGCAGCCTGTTTCCACAGACATATCTTTTCTGTTGCCTCTGCCAAACCCATTTACCCTTCTGGCCTAGATGATGCTTCCACCATGCAGCCTTCTTGACATCCAAGAGTCGTTTGGATGCCCTCTCCTGCCACCACTCCATGTGAAGTTCTAGCCCCCGGAGGTTTCCCATCCCAGCCCTTAGCACTCTGTACCACAATTGTCAATCTACCTCGCTGCCTCCCTTCCAAACTAGAAATTCCCAAGTGGGCAGGGATTACTAAAGTCTTACTTTGTTTTAAATGGTTTTTTTTGAAAAACAATTCTTATATATTTTTTGAAATATAACATATACTCAGTAGAGTGCATAAATCATAAGTGTAGAGCTCAATGAATGTTTATGTACACAACTATGTACTCAGATCAAGATATAAAACACAGGTAGTGCTCAGAAGTTCCCTTGGTCCCCTCCCAGTTATTAACCCCACCCTAGAAGTAATTGCTGTTCTGACCACGGTCACTATAGTTCTGCCTTTTCTGATACTTCAGATAAATGGAATGACATAGTAACACTTTTCTGTGTCTGGCTTCTTGTGCTCCCCAGTATGTCTGTGAAATTTATTCATTTTGCTGCATGTTTCAATGGTTTGTCCTTTGTATTGTGCAGGATTCCATTGAATGAATGTACCAAATTTCTGTATCCACTGTACTGTTGATGAACGTGTCAGCTAGGATACAGAACATCTGGAACTCTCATTCTTTGTTGGTTGGAGTATAAGCTGCTATTACCACTAAGGAAAACTCTGTCTTGTCTATCATTGATAACAATGATATAAATTGATATCTGTATATTGATATATATATTGTCTATCATTGTCATATATATCTCATTGATTGAGCGCTTAGCATGTGCCAAGCACTGTACTAAGTCTAAATTACCTCACTTAATCCTCACAATCACCCTAAAAAGTAGATAGTTGCCACCTTTGAAATAGGACCATCGTAGTATCAACATGATAGGATTATCGTGAAGCTAAACTGACTAATACTCTGAAGGACTTAGCCCAAAGCTGCCATTTTGGAAACACTGTTTATGGTTCCTCTTATTGTTATTACTAAAGGCCACAGGGCTGGGAGTTCAGGAACCTGGGTTCCACGCCTCCCTAAGACAACCTGAGCAAGTCATCTCAGCAGCCTTGACCTCAGAGCCCCTGGAAGGTCACATCTGCTAACAGGGACCTCTGGGGATGACACAAGGCATACTCTTCAATAAGTCCCAGGCTCTCACTTCAGGAAGACTGTTATATTGGTGGGCGGGGGACAAAACTGAGACTGTGCATCACGGAAGGTCTTGGGAGTGTTTGGGAGCCCTCTACTACATGCTTCTTCTGCAAGTTTAGTAGAAAAGGCACTTCCAAGTGACACTTGTTCCATATCTGTCTCACTAGCCTATAAGGTCCACAAGGGCTTGGTCGGTGTATGTTTTTCAAGAATTCACTCACAAATATGAACAAGTGCCTCCCTTCCCCCAGGCACTATGCCAAGAGCTGGGGGATACAGCAGTGACCAAGACAGACAAGGTAGGGAGAGGGACACCAAACAAGGAAATGAAGGAGCAAGAGTCTTCTTGTGGCAAGTTCTGTGGAGGAAACACAGCAGGGCAATGAGGTGGAGACAAAGTCCTGGGGAGTAGGGTGCTCCAGATTAAGTGGTCACTGAAGAGCTTTAAGTTCTAAGGAAGGAAGAGCAGCCCGAGGGGGTCCTTGCAGGGCACAAGGTCCAAGGCCCTGAGGTGAGAAAGGACAGACAGTGGTGATGAGCTGAGAGTGGAGGGGGTGGAGGGTAGGTCTGAGAGGATATAAAGGCCAGTTCCTGTGGAGCCCTGTACGCCAGGACAGGGAGTGCGAATTTGACCCTGAGTCTGACGTGAGTCACTCTGAAGGCTTTCAGCTAGAGGGGGGTGCCTGGAATCCCAAGGTCCAAACCGGCTCAGTCTTCTGATGCCCCGGAAGAGTTTGTGGGGGAGGGGCACACAGGAAAGGGGGTGGGCTGTTCTTGAATGAATGAGTGCATGCTTGGATGGATGGGCGGACGCACGTCCAGAAACAACCACCGTTCCACCGGCTCTCCAGACCCAGGCGGCTGCCAGTGGCACTGGTTGTAGGCCAGCGACTAGGCGCTGTGACCTTAGGCACATCCCGCCCCGACTCACAGCCCGGAACCCTGCGTCTCAGGGGCGGGGAGGACGTGCAAGGAGGGACAGAGCGCGCGCGCGGCAGACCGACGGACGGCGGGTCCTCCCGCTCGCTCCTGCGCGACCCCTGCCAGACCCCGGCCCCGGCCCCGGCCCGAACCCGCGCCGCCTGCAGTGTTTACATTCCACCCGCGCGGGCCATGCGGCCTTTTGCCGCTCCAGCGCCGCTCGGCTCCGCCCACAGAGTCCCTCGGCCCGCCCCTCCGCTGCGCTCGCGCCAGACCTCCCCCGCGTGCTGCCCGCCCGGCGCGGCCCCGCCCTCCACCGCGCGCGCCAGCCGGCCTCCCGCGTCCCGCTCCGCGCGGCGCCGCAGCTCGCGCCGCGCAGGCCCCGCCACGGCCCCGGCCCCGCCCCTCCAGCGCGCAGGCCCTGTCACTTAGCCCCGCCCCGCGCAGGCCCCGCCCCGCGCAGGCCCCGCCCCCGGCGGTCTCGAGCGCCTCGGCTGGCCTGCGCGGCGGCGGGGCGGTCCTGAAGCCTGTGGCTGGGCGGGCCCGGGCCCAAGGGCGGCCGCTGAGGGGTTCGGAGCCGGCCGGGGCGGAGCGGAGGGTGGCGGGAGGGTGCGAGGGCGGGCCGGGGGCCGGTTCCGCGCGCAGGGATTTTTAAATGTCCCGCTCTTAGCCGGGCGCAGGAGCAGCCGGCTCGGCCGCCAGCGCGGTGTAGGGGGCAGGCGCGGATCCCGCCACCGCCGCGCGCTCGGCCCGCCGCTGCCTCCCGCCTCCCGCCTCCCGGCTTCCCGCTCGCCTCTGCCTCCTGCCTCCTGCCTCCTGCCTCCTGCCTCCTGCCTCCTGCCCCCGGCCTCGGCTCGTGCCGCCTGCCTGCCGCGGAGAGACGGCTTCGGGTAAGGGCCCTGTCGCGAGCTGCGGGACGGCGCGGCGGCGAGGACTCCCACAGCGCCCGGGTCGGGCCGGGCCGGGGTGGGGGTGGGGCGAGGCCGGGTCGCCGGGTCCCTGAGGCGTCAGCGCGGGGTGCCCCGGTAGGGTGGCTCAGAGACGGACGGGTGGGGGGAGGGAAGTGTTGAGGGGGAGACTGAGGCAGCCCGGGCCACAAGGGAGGAGATGGCCGGCGGGGATTTCGGGGGCCGTGCGGGCCCCCCCAACCCCGGGTTCGGACCCGGCATCGCAGACTGTTGGCGGCGCCGCGGGTGACAGGCCACCCGGGCCCATCGGCCATTTTCCTGACCGGCCCGGGAGGCTCCCGCCGCCGCCGCCGCCGCCCGCGCGGGAGGGGGAGGGGTGTCCGGGGCAGGCTGGCCGCCCATACCCCCCCCGCCGCCGGTCGTCTTCACCCCACTGCCCGGTTTGTGTCCCTAAGGCCTGAAACTTGATCCCACGCCCTAAGCCATGCCGAGGGAGAGGAGGGAGAGGTGAGTGGCCCTGTCGCTGTGGGGACGGGAAGGGTATTCAGTGGTGGGGGAGGGGTGAACCCAGATTTGGGGAGAACTCACCCTGACCTCTGTGCCACCCTGGCTTTGCAGGGATGCAAAGGAACGGGACACCATGAAGGAGGAAAGTGGCACAGATGTCTCTGTTCGCTCCAGGAAAAGGAAGGCAAATGTGGCTGTTGTGAGTACAAAGGAGACAGGTGGGGGAGGAGACCCCCCCAAATCTTACCTGGGAACCAGACTGGGCTCTGCCACATGTTTATTGGTAGGGGGTTAATGGGAGTGCATTTGGCAGAAATGGTGCCCACAACCTAACCAACTTTTTCTTTCTCTCTCTCTGTTTTTGTCTTTGGACTCTTTGGTGTGTTTCCTTGGGCGGTGGGGGCTGCTTTATATTAGTTTTTGCAGGATCCAGATGAAGAAATTGCAAAACTTGACAGGACTGTGAGAAGCCAGTGCAGCAGTCAGGTGGGTACAGTTGCTGATTGGGCCTAGGTGGAGGGCCTCCTGCTCTTTGTGGGTTAGATTGAGTCTCTATCCCCCTTGCCTCCTGCTGAAGGCTTTTTCTCTACCTATGGCCACAGTACATATGGCTGAGCTCTGTGCCCAGCAGTGGCACTGACCTCTGCCAGCCTTGGGACTCCAGGAAGGTCTTGGGTTCCTCGCCAGCACCTTTGAGATTACAAATATGCGCTGATGTCTGGAAGAACCAGAATGGACATCAAATAACTCGGTCCTCTCCTTTTGCCCTTGAGGAAACCCAGACTCAGAGGAAGAAAGTAACCCAGAGTCCTGTGCAAGCCAGGGGTGGAGTCCATCCTAGAGCCCTGTCTCTAGGCTGGCGAACCAGGGGGAGGGCTCCTGACACTCTGGGTAGCTGTGATGATGGGGGTTTGTGTGTGTTCATAAGCAGCCATGAATTCTCCCCATCCACACTTCTATTTTTCCATCATGTCATGGTGCTTAAGGACCTCCCACCCCCTTTAGGTCAGGTTTCTAACTTTTTCCCCCTCTGGGGGTTCTCAGCCCATCCAGCAATTACCTACAGTGACTACTGCTGTCTGGGGCTTGACCTGCCCTCAGCCAGAGTATTTGTGGAATATTCTGTGTGATGATATATGTGTCTCAGCACAGTTTTTTTAAATTGACGAGTCCATTTCTCTGGTCTCTTTGGAATAGAGTTACCACCAAATTTCCTGCATGCTCGTGATATCATTACAACATCAGAAGTTCCCAGCAGAAAAAGCTTGTGTTATCTCTCCACCTCCAGAAATGACTGGAGACTGTAGTTATGGCTCCAGTAGGGGAAGCAGCCGATCTCCAAACTAGCGTGTCAGGCCTTCTGACCCTATCACAGAGAAAAGCTGAGTGGGAATAGTATTTGAGCTGAGGGCAGTGGTCCCAACTAGGTTAGCAATGGGCAGCACATCACTTTGTTGGGCAGTGAGCAACAGCCATAGCAGTTGGTTCTGGAAGAGTGAAGGGCTTTAAAGCAGTAGGTTTGTAGTAATAGTTGTCACTGTACATAAGACCCTAGTAATTAGCATTTCTGGGGAGGTCCATTGAATATTGAACAAGGGGGTTGATAATTTCCTTCTTGTTAGATTTTAGGGAAGGAAATAAGAATTCTTTCTTTTCTTTTCCTCTTTAAAATATAAGAAACAAACGAACTTTAAGTAGGGTGATTTTTGTGGGGCATGATAAAATGGATCTCTACTTTGTGAAACTCAAGATTGTTTATTTTGCCAACTGTTTTTGAATTGAAATTTCCGAGTGAGAAAGAAAGGCATCCATATTGACTTCTTAGAGTTTTAGAGTAATTTCTGTTCTCCAGGATGATTGGAGCGGAGCTAGGGTGACTAAAATGGGGCTGTGGTCCTATCCCTAAACTGTGGACAGTTGATCACTCAACTATATGCTATATGAATAAGCATATAATTTCCAACTAGGAGGAATTTTCATAGTGGTTCACAGATTAATGACAACAAGTTTCTGCACATTTTGTAGAGCAGAAAGCTTGAAAATTGTCCATCTATTTATGGAGGATTCGTTGTCTTATTTCTCTGTGTAGATTCCTGAAGCTAGAATTTTGGGGTAACACAACCTTTTTGCCTATTAATTACACAGAATTTTTCTCAGGAGTTACAGTTCAGCCCAGTACAATAGCCTTGAGCTACTTGTGGGCATTATCCTAACTCCTTATAACTGCTTCATCAGGACCACAGAGAACCTTTGATTCTTACCTTAGGCCTTTCTTAAGGACAAGAAGACTGCACTTTTATCTAAAATCCATTCAACATAATCTGTTTTGTTGTTTAACTTTTTTTTTTTTTTAAGATTTTATTTATTTATTTGACAGAGTGAGTGAGAGAGCACAAGCAGGGACAGCAGGAGAAGGAGAGGGAGAAACAGGCTCCCAGCTGAGCAGGGAGCCCGATGCGGGACTCAATCCCAGGACCCTGGGATCATGACCTAAGCCGAAGGCAGATGCTTAACCATCTGAGCCACCCAGGCACCCCTTGTTGTTTAACTTTTTGCATGAGACCCACCTTTTTTATTGAAGTGAATCCTGGGCTTTCATTAGTTACTTCTCAGCACCTGATTTTGCATAGGTAGTTCTGTTGTTAATTCATAAGGAGGCAGGGGTGGTTAGAAATAGTCAAAATTGGTCTCTTGCTCTTATCCCTTTCCTTCCTAAAGTCAGATGGATCTGGCTTCCTTTAAAACCCAGTATCTGCTTAAGAGAAGGGGCATAGACTTCATATTGTGCTTCACCCACTGGGTCCTAAAACTTTCCAAACCACATGTCTGTTTGTGGGTCGTCCGGTTTGTCTGTGAACTGCGGGTTGGAAACTGCTGCCATTTTCTCCCCAAGGGCTGCTCTCAGCTCTTTCAGCCATCTGGCTGCAGAGGGTGGCACCCAGCTTCTGCCTTCACAGCTAGAATTCATTCCTGAATGAAGAAACTACTTGAAGCAGTTATGTGACCCTTTTTGCGTCAAGGAAATGCTACCAGCACATGATACTAGAGCTGGAAGGGGAGGTTGCCCTTCTGGAACAGCTGTTGGCAGGAGTTGTCATGGTTAATTTGCATGCCCAATTCTTCGCACCCTGGGTGGAGAAGAGCTTTATCCTGCTTTGCTCTTCTTGGCACACTGAAAGTGCTCTGGCTGCCTCTGAAAGTGGCCGGTGTGCCCTGAGAGCCATTCTCCAGGCAGCACCTGGAGCCCAAGTCCCCACGCTCATTTCTAGTTGTCCCCTTGTCCCTTTTCTTCTCTAGTCAACCTTAATGAGCTGTCTGCCTTAAAAAAAAGTGCCTAGAATCTCAGACTTCACAGGGTTTCCATGCTGGTGGGATTATTACCTGCCACATTGTCAACAAAATCACTCTTATAATTCAAAAAAATCCATCATAGGCTTCTTTTCAGAGTAGGATGATGAACAGAGCAGCTTGAAAAAGAAAATTTTCTAAATGGCAAAATGACCTTAGTATTTTCCAAATATTGAAAATTGAATAAAATTGAGTATCTGGAATCTTTAAAAGAAAAGCATATTTGGGTTTGGATTTTTAATGATGGTTTATTCACTTATCAGTTATTTGAGTCATTCTGTGCAAGACTTTGGGGACAGGATTCAAAGGTCTTCAGGGGTATCTGGCTTCTATCTCCACAGACTTCTTAGTATATCCTGTGACCATTCCTGGATTTGGTTTTAACTAGGCAGATATTCTTTTTGTTTTGTTTTGAGTTAAGGAAAACAAAAAGTCCCAATTATGTAATGTATTAGGCTAGTCTTGCAACCAAAAGATGTCACATTTGATGGTTTTTTGTTTTAAGATGGGGAAACTTTAAATATAGATGGTAATCAATTTACATTTTGATCTTTTACACTTGTGAATGTGGAGTGAGCATGTAAATACTTTTATTGGAAATCCTTTCACTTTTAAGAAATTTTAGATTAGTTGTACTTGTTAAAAAAACAAATCTTTCAGTTGTGACCAAGTAATCCCACAGCATACCTTAGACTAAGTTATGCCCAGTATCTTACTGAGCTGCAAATGGATTTGTATTGTTGGTGCTGTTGTCGTTTTTTGTAATATAAGAGCTGTTTGCCTTTTGTCTTAACCCCTCCTGGGTCCATCTTACTGCTCAGGTACGTGTTTGAGGGTGACAACGTGGAGGACAAAATGCTACTGACTCTGTAGTTGTCTTAGATATTTACTGCATAGGCTCCTAAACCAGTGTCATGTGAAATGAAAACTTGGAGTCATTACTGTGGCTTTTACTTACACGTTCCATCTTCATCTGAATTTAGTCCAGAATATGTATTTGGGCCTAGAGATTGCTGCCTAGTGTGAAGACCTTTTCTATTTTACTGGCTGTTCTATAAATCAATGAATGTAAAAATAGCTGGTTCATATCAAACATTTAAAAATGTGTTTTTTCTTTTACAGCCTTGGGACGGTAATTCTGTGTGTGAAAACCCCTGCTCCTTGATTCCCACACCGGACAAAGAAGAGGATGAGCCGGCATACCCAAGTTCCGCGTGTGGACCGCAGAGTTTCATGCCCTCCAGAGCCTCGCCACTGCCTATACTGAAGTAAGTTGCCTGCCATGTGCCTTCCAGATCTTTTACTCCTTGTGCACAATCTCACCAAGTTAGTGTGGACTCATACTGACACCTACCTTTTGTCTTTCACTTGGCGTTGTTTTTTGTAGCTGGGCAAATAGAGACGAGGTCTGGAAAATTATGCTAAACAAGGAAAAGACATACTTAAGGGATAAGCACTTTATGCAGCGGCACCCTCTCCTGCAGCCTAAGATGCGAGCAATTCTTCTGGATTGGTTAATGGAGGTGAGCTTGAGTCTTCCAGCTGACTGGAAGCATTGACCACTTCTAGCATCATCTGTGCTCTTATGATCTCCTCCTGTGTTTGATCCCATTGACACATTCTGTGTCTCTGAAGCTGTTGTGTATATATTGCTGTTTTGCTTGCATTCTTCCTTAGAAGAATTTCTGAAGTCTCTTTACCTCTTAGACATTTTTAAGTTGGCCTCTAATTTTTTTCTTCAAAGTTCAGATAATTACATATTTTCCACATAACTATAAATATTGATATTTGTTCTTTGTGAATTAAATTGCTTTTAAATCTATCCAGTAGAATGCAGATAACAGCTATTTGATAGCCACTATCATAAGTTTTCAAAATATATGAACAGGCTTATCTTCAACAGTCAGAAAGCTTACATTGTTCCTTTTTAACTCCTTGGAAGCCATTTCTCCTTCCCCACAGAATATCGTCCTCTAACAAAATATATTGTTCAAATCTTTTATTGGTCACACCGTCAGACTTCTCTGCAACAATTGATCAAAAGAACGAGTATTACAAATGGTGATGGGTAATTGTTAAACATAAAAGGCGATATTGTATGAGCAGTGCATCTTCCTCTGAGAGGAATTGTGGGTGACTCTGTGGTGCCTCGATGAAGGGGCCCTTCCTAGACACGTGGAAGCCTTGGGTGATGAGAAGTAGGCTTTCTTTGTGGTGTCAAAGGAATCTCAGGTAGATCCATTTTATGAAAAAAGGACTTGGGGAAGCCAAGTGTCTCAATATTCCCTAAAAACAAACTCTGCTGTGTACTCTTTGGAAAGCCTATATTCCAGGGGTATGTGCCCCCCTGTTATGTCCATCCTAGAATCAGATCCCCTGCTGCTACCTCACCATGTATGTGTCTTCGTCAGGCAAGTCATTGAACTTAGAATCTTGGTTTTCTCATCTGCAGTATTTTCTAACAGTATTTTCCTTGCAGAGTTGGTATGGATTAGAAATAGTAGGCAAGAAAAGATAGCTGTTTTTACCATTATTAATTTGTTTTTTCTTTATTGGTCTCTGAAAACGTTAACATTTTCTATACTGAGTTCTTTGGCAGGCCTGCCTGCTTTAAACTACAGGCCTTGCAGTTGCCCACTGCAGGCCCACTATAGCACATAGCCCTTCTGGGCCCTTGGAGACATTTTATAATTCCTCAAAACATTAGATGTGTAGTATACTTTACTCTCCCAGTCTTCAACTCATAAGATGTGACAGAGAAGTTCTATTTTGCATAATGCAGGTGATGCCATATACTTTAAGGAAGGCTTCTCTCTGAAAGTAAATCAAAAAGGTCATGTAATACCATTAAAAGGATAGAAAAGAATGGTAACCTTTTTGTCTTCAGTGGAACAAAACTGCAGGCTTGTCTGCAGCAATGCTGTTTCTCAGCCCCGAGCCCAGCCAGGAAGTCTGCGTGCATGTGGGAAAGGTGGTACTCAGGCTGTGTGCCCAATTGTGAGCTGGGTGACATAGGTCTGAGAGTTTGTTCCTGAGGGGACAGAAGCTCTAGTTTCACTTCTGATCAGATCATAATTGTATTACTTTATAAAAACTGACTTCAAATATACCTCAACTTGGACTTTAGAAATACTCTTTAGTGATTGATGGAATTTTCTCTCAATGTTCTGTTTGTTGTTTCTTTCGTGCCTTTTCTACTTTTTAGCCCCATGAATTGCACTCACACAAGGGAAGGCCTATGTAGGAATGGCAGTTTTATATGCATAATCAGACATTAGACGGTGGTGATGAGTTGAAGTCTACTATTTCCTTGGTCCTCTTCAGCTCCCTCATGCACATCATTTTACCCGCTCTCTCAGCAATCCTGTGAGGTGGGCAGGGCAGGCATGGTCCTAATTTTAGTTTGAGATTATTATTCACAGTTTTTCCATGAAAATGCTGCTTTAGCAGCCTATGCACATTTGCCCTTACTATTATATAGATCACAGAACACTTAATCCTTCTGAGTTCCAGCTTTGCGCTGTGTTTGTGCTTACGGACAAGCCAGGTAACCATCCTTTCAGAAAAGCAAAGTTCTCTCTCTTGATTTGGTTATATTGTCCTTCACCAAAACTCATGGCAAGTTGTTTTTTGTCTTTCTTTTTTCCTCAAGTAACTGTTCTAAAACTTACTAAATATTTTTTCAGGTATGCGAAGTCTATAAACTTCACAGAGAGACATTTTACTTGGCACAGGATTTCTTTGATCGGTATATGGCAACACAACAAAATATTGTTAAAACACTTTTACAGCTTATTGGGATTTCATCTTTATTTATTGCTGCCAAACTTGAGGTAAATTATTTTAAAATATTTCTTATGTAGCACATGCTGTTTCTTGAGATCCCCTGAGATTACTGGAATAGGCCAACTGTTTGTCTACATTTTTCTAATTTGAGGTCATCTAAAGTAAAGATACATGCAGAAAGGGCTAGAAATCAACCAAGAAGTGAGAGAAGTAGTGAGTATATAAAATGCTTAGGTTAATGTAGTTACTTTACGCCAAAAAATTGAACTTTGACCCAAGAGGATTCGAATTTTAGTGTGATGAGAAGGGTGGATAGGCCCAACTTTCAAACATGTTGCTAAAGGTATTAAAAAGGTGAAAATTTTAAAAATATCCCCACTGAGTAAAAGCTGTATTTATGTCTTTATTTATTGGTAACGATGGGTGTTTGGTTTCTTTCACAATGAATGCATTTTGACCAGTGGAGTAGCGCCTGTATTTATTCCATGATGTTCCCTCTCTTTCCATGCTAGCATACTAAAAACAGTAATTTTGGATGTACATTGTAAGTTAAAACTGTTAGAAAAATTTGGTAGTCATTTCTCCCTTTTATTTCCTTTTAGGAAATCTATCCTCCAAAGCTACACCAGTTTGCTTATGTTACAGATGGGGCTTGTTCAGGAGAGGAAATTCTTAGCATGGAATTAATCATTATGAAGGTAGGTTACAAGTTAATTTTTCAGTCCTTTTTTTTAAATGCATACATAATATCTTTTCCACATTCAGTTTGAGTGCATCTGACTAGGTGTTCCCCAGCTGGACACATTGTGGCATGGAACGTGGTTGCATTTTGAACTCCTTTGGAGGCCCCAAGGGAGCAGAAGCGTCTGTTTGGTTTTGTTTTTTTCTCAGCCGTTGGTCTGACCCTTCTCTCTGTTTTCCCTTAGGCCCTTAAGTGGCACTTAAGTCCCCTGACCATTGTGTCCTGGCTGAATGTATATATGCAGGTGGCATATCTAAATGACTTATATGAAGTGCTCCTGCCACAGTATCCCCAGCAAATCTTCATACACATCGCAGAGGTGAGTGGCTCTTTACCTCTGGGGGGTCTACCTATCCCACCAGGAGACCGAGGAACTCTAGAAGGGATAGACGTTGGCCTCCTGCTTCAGTGTTCTTTTCTCCTCCACAGCTTTTAGATCTTTGTGTCCTGGATGTTGGCTGCTTAGAATTTCCCTATGGTGTACTTGCTGCTTCTGCCTTGTATCATTTCTCTTCATCTGAATTGATGCAAAAGGTTTCAGGTACGTTGGCTTTCCGGTCCATTCACAAGGTGTATTAAACTTACAAACCGATGGAGCCTAAAATTTATTTTCATTGCAGGGTATCAGTGGTGTGATATAGAGAAGTGTGTCAAGTGGATGGTTCCATTTGCCATGGTTATAAGGGAGACAGGGAGCTCAAAACTTAAGCACTTCAGGGGAGTTCCTGCTGAAGATGCGCACAACATCCAGACCCACATAAACAGCTTGGATTTGCTGGTGAGTCGTGTTCCTCGTTTCTCAGATAAATTCCTAAAACTGCCTGAGTAGCCTCTTCACTCCTCTTCAGGCAGGCTCCCCATATCCTAGAAAGACTCCAATTCTTATAATTCCTTTGAAAAAGAAAAATTGTGCTCAATAGATGCGATGTCTAAATAGCACACAGACCAGCGACTTCAGATTGTTCTTTGCTGTTTCGTTGCCCTCACCTCCACAGAAAGGAGCACACAGGCCGCGAAGCCCAAAGGATGCATTCTTCCATTTTAACATTTCTCGCTTTTATTCTTACCAGGACAAAGCCCAAGCAAAGAAAGCCATATTGTCTGAACAAAATAGGATTTCTCCTCTCCCCACCGGGGTCCTCACCCCCCCACAGAGCAGTAAGAAGCAGAGCAGTGAGCAGGGGACCGCGTGACCACACCAGCATCCTCCACCAAAGACAGCTGTGCAGAAGTGCCCGCTCCAAGTTCCCTGCTGCACACTGGGGCGGAGGCGCGCGTTAGCTTTTACAGATATGTCAGCGGAAGAGCATGTCTCTTCTGCAACCGAAGTGTTTCTGTGGATGGCATTGGACAGGGACAAGTGTTTTTTATTGAATGCTTAGATTTTTTGAAATAAGTGGGTCGAGTACACCAGCCACCTCCAGAACACCAATGAGTGCTCCAGATGCTGCTAAGGAGGGTGATACTTGACTTGATTGACTGTTCACACACGGAACAAAGGCTTGAAGTTGCGGAGTGCCACGTTGCTGTGGGCTCCCCTCGGGTGTGCTGGGTTGTGTCGTATTGAGGGGAACAGGTGGTTGTGAGCATTGTGATGTGGAGCCCACAACCAGCTGTGCTGGGGGCCTGCCCTTTTCACATTATCAGTTGACAATGTACAATGCCTTTTATGAACTGTTATTTTGTTATTTTGTAAGTGCTGCTACGTCTATCCGTTTTTTTAATAAAGATAACACTGTCTGAGACAGCTCGTTTTATGAGCTATGTGTGATCATTTAAGTTAGAAGTCATCTTTGAGTGTGGCTGCATCGAGTTCTCTTTCTTTAGCTTCGTACTTTTCAGGCAAATATATTTAGAAGAAGACTTTCGAAGTGAGCTTTAGGTACAGCCACGAATGCCTGCCAAGGGCCACGTGAGGTGGGGATGAGGCTTCAAATTTGGCATTTCTCCCCCTTTCTCGCAGGCCTGCACAGTGGCTGCTCAGATGGGGCTCCCCGGCTGGCGGTGACAGTACTGGGGAGCGCATGTCTGCATCCAAGAGGATTCTTAGGTATGATGTCCGCCCCACGACAGGCCAGAGGTCATAAAGCATCTGTAATAAGTGGTACTCAACACCCTTTTCGTCCTTACCCAAATCTTAACCTAAAGAACTTCTGCTGGGAGAACTTGTTAACATAATGTAGTAGCCTAAAACTATACTTTGAAGAAGAAAATGTAAAATAAAATACGTAGCTCAAGGCCAGATGTCAGTGCACAGTCTGTTCCCTGACCACTGATGGAGTCACCAAGTGCCTTGCTCATGGAGGAAGTCCCTGTCCACTTTAAGGCCTAATGTGTATAGTTCACGATGCATTTCGTTGAGCATTCTCTTCGTGGTGGTCTTGTGTGTTGCACTTCCTTGCACCGCTTCCGCGTATGTTATGAGTTCAGAAAAAGGGAGGGTGATGAGCAAACAAACCCACTTATTTTCAACTTGGTATTTTATCTCATTTTGCAAAACCCTGTCTGAAGTAGAAAAACCGCCATTTTAAAATCGGTATCATACTTACATGAAGTCGGAGAGAGACCCTACTTCTCCACGTTGTGATGCGATAGTTCTGGCAAGTTTTAATATGGTTTCCAAATAAATGCATTATAAATCTACATGTCCTGGTATTTAGTCAGATGGTACTCCGAGCTAATTATTTCCTCATCTCAGGCAGAGATGCTCCCACCTTAAAAAGCAGTGCATTTTTAAAGTTGACCATTCGTAAGTGGCTTGTTGGAAAAATCCTAAAAGTGGTTAATTTACATTTGGCATTTTCTATGCAAAAACATGGCACTGAAAACATTGCTATTTTCAAAGCTTTGGATAAGTTTTAGGGTTTGACAGGGGAGCTGACACTGGTCTGAACACATGTTGAGGCAGGTACTAACTACTTCATGGACGTCTGGCCCACACATTGTCGCAGAGCGTTACTGGGGCCGCTGAAATGAGAAAGCCTTATAAGCAAATTCAAGAGTGCTGCATTTCTGGACATCAGGATTTTGCTTTTGTTTTTATTAAATGGCAGCGTTGCCACGGGCAGCTCTGAATCACCTGTGCTAACAAAGGGTGCGTCCTGGGTGGGTAAGTGAAATCCACAGGAGTCGATATATTCTGTAGCTCTGCCAGAAACCCTAAGAGCAACTAGTAAGTAACATCACATTTCCCTGCTTTAAGGAGCTCCTCCCTTTGCTAGTAGTCAGCACAGACTTTGGTCCCTCACTGGTTGGCTCTGCGTACCCATTTGCCAAATCATTTTTGTTCTGCCATTCAGCTAAAACCGGCTGAGGCCGGGGGATGCCAAACAGACATGGGCGTGAAAATGGCAGCTCTGGTCAACCTGGATGAGCCAACGCTCTGAGGCAGAGGTGGTGAGCAGGGGGACCCAGAGAAGGAGGTGACGTGGCCCCTTAGTCTGACTTCCTTGTGTTAGAGGAGAAACTAAGAGTAACTTATTGACCAACCATGAGGGCTGATTGGATTGTGGTAGAGCAAACCACATCCTCATGTCACGCCCCAGCTCACAGTTCAGTCACCAGACCTCCCCAGAGTTGCTCTGGTTGTCCCTGTCCCCTGTGCCGAAGAAAGAAAACACTGGTCTTCAGGTAGTGGGTGTGGAAGTCCTTCCAGCGCCATCTTCCCTGTGTGGACCTCGGACAGCTCATTGCTGCGTGGATTTCACACCAAGTGGATAAATGATGCTAAGGTTCACGTGGACTCTTAAGTTCCTAAAGGCTGATAAGTAAAGCCGTTGAGTCCTTGAAGATCTGGAGCATAGACAGTGCAAGATAGACTGAGCACAAACAAGACTGGAATCTATTCGAGCAAAATTAGGCTCTAGCTCAGAGCAGGGTTGGCAAGAGAGATCAAATCTGATAATGTCTAGTCATATTTACCCAACCGTGCATTTTCCTACTGCATGTTCAACATTTTGAAATTCAAATCACATTTATACCTTGGACATTGTTAGAAGACTATTTTTATCCCTGCTGTAATCATCTAATTTGCTGATTACAGGTCTCAATTGCCACAGAGAACTCAATTTTTGAAAGAATTGTCCTGTTTGATCAAATATGTTATTCAAGCAATGCCACCATTTGTTGCACAAGGTTACCTGCCAGGCAGAGCTAACCAGGAGTAATAGCATTAGAAGCCTGTACTTAAAATCAAGCATTAGCTAATCTGCCTGCGACAACAGAGTCTTAAATATAATTTGCTGCAGATACTTCAGTTCCTGCACTGACAGACAATTGCGTTTTGTATTCAATGAGCATAGATTTTTTTCCTACCTCATCCCAATTCCAGATTTAGTTCCCAAAGACTCTAATGTGCTCAGTTTCACAGACTTACCAGGTACTATTTCCCAGGAGCTTCAGACGGGAGGGCAATGCTGTCCTGCATGGAATAAGGACTCCCTCTGCACCTCACCCCCCGCCTGTCCTTTCAATCATTTTTCCCGACCAATGTCAATTCCAAAAATTGTGTAGCAGCCGACTGCAGTGATTTCTGGTCTGATGCTGGCTTCCCCGGTGTGTTGCACGGGGTGCCCTCTGTCGTGAGCCCCTGAGCCCTGCTGTGCCCTGGGCACCACCAGGACTCGAGACCAAAGCACGTGGGATGCGATCCTAGAGCTCAGGTGAGCAGGTCTGGAACCCCGGGAGCATGGGGGCCTGGGAAGGGCCTGGAGCAGGGCTGCCATGCCTGTTTGAGAGGGCCCGCCCCCCCCCAGCCAATGAAGAGGGGTCACGGTCACGAGTCAGCGGAGGAAGCAGGAGATGATGCAGCGGAGGTGACAGAGGCCACGTCACAATGGGCTTTTACGCATCAGGCTGGACACAGGCCCGATGTCCCTGGCAGCAGGGAGCTGGTGTTTGTGAAGGGGACAATGATGGGCTCAGAGCTACGTCTGGAGGCAGAAGTTGAAGAAACAAGCCCTGAGTTCTGCCTCTCAGGGTCCCGGGAAAAGGACTGTGCTCTCTATGCATCAGTGATTTCTAAATGGCCCTGCCTCAGTGACTGCCCCCCTTTCCTTTCAGGCCACAGCAACTTCTATGCCTGCACCCCTGCCCGTCAGCCCATCCACAGTCAGCTAGACCCTCACCTCCTGCAGGAGAGCACCCCTGTCTGTCCCACACCCATGTCCCCAGTACCTCCTGTGTGAAGGGAGCCTCCACCAGCGCACGTCCTCACCCCAACGCACGCACTTTGCCATCTTCTAGGGAAACTGCTTACTTCACTTCCCGTTGTTAATACTCTTAGGAAAAATGGTCACTGGTGATACACAATACACGTAGGAAAGCCACTCAATTCACAAGTCATCAGCGAGATCAGTTCACACGCATCCGACAGGCAAACATGTTCAAGTGCAGAAAGCAATACGATGACTTACCTGGAGACCTATCCCCAGTTTCACATTTTTTTAAAGGAATACAACATTGAAGATGTCACTGAAGGGCCCCCTGGTCTCCCTCCCCCCATCCCATCGTCTTTCCTCCTCAGAGTTAACAATCACCCCAAGGTCAGTGTGGATGATTCCCACACATATTTTTAGACTTTTATCATTTACATTTGGCTCCATAAGCAATAGACTTACAGAAACACTACTCTGGGTGTCTTAAAAATCCACACCAGTGGCATCGAACCTTACCTATAATAGTACCACTTCCTATTCTCTTTCAACCTTATTTTCAAGATTTACCCACGTGGAAGCATGGAGGGTTGGATTTATTTATTTTTAACTGTGATAGAGTTTTCTCTTGTGTGACTATCCCCAATGTATACAGTCCCTCCCAGGCTGGCCCACGAGTAGGTCAGCAATGCCTTCACCGTCACCGACAACGCTGCAATGAACATCTTGCACACGCGTGTGCCACGCGTGGGGGTTCCTCTGGGGCACGTTCCCAGACCTGGAGCCGCCGTGTCAAAGGGCATGTGCCCCTGCAACTTTACTAGATGTGGTCAGCTAATTCCCCGAATTATGCCCATCGATCCTCCCAGCCTGGGAGTGTGAGCGAGCCTGCCTTCCCACGGCTGCTCCAGCACTTGCTACAGCCATCTTTTCTTCCCGTGAAAATTGCTATTATTTAACTTCCTTGGTTTTTCTCTGATTATGGAAGCAGAACATATGTGATATGATAAATTAGACTCCTACGGACATGTACAACAGAGAAAGTGAAAATCCCCCAGAGGTGCCATCCTTAACAGTTTTGGTGTTAAAATAGTGTATGTGGCTCCAGAACCTTTTCTATGCACACACGAACATACGAATACACAAAACATTCGCTGATTTTTGTACAGGGCTATTTTATCCAATTACCTCTCTTAGGTCATTTAAAATGGACATACCCATGCAAACTCACCCCCTCTCGTTTTCCTTTTTCAGTGATTGCTTGCCAATTGATTTCGTTGCTTAGCACATCATTTCAGGGCCTGGCACATGATAGGCACTTATTAAATATTCACTCCCTGAATGAACAGGGAAATGGATTGATTCTTACATGTGTAGTCACTTTCATTAAATTTCGTACTCTTCCATGCCCAGAAGAATACACGCTATCTTCCACTTGCAAAAGACCACATTCCGACTGAAAAGCAAGACCTGAACAGAAATGAATCAGACTTCTGCTGTTCTAGCGTTTCTTCTGGGCAAAGGAGCCACACGCCATTGAATTCCAGTTCCTGGAGGGGTCACAAGGGTGGAATGACATACAAAAGCTCCAGTGCATCATCAGACAGAGAGCTAGACAGACAAATCCATTCCCCCAGTCATCCAGAAAGTTCTCTGCGCCCCTCTTGCTAAGCACCTCCCCAAGTTATACCTTGTTGTAGACAAGCAATGAGCAATCCGTCATCGTGAGAGATGATGACTTGGTCTGAAGCCCCCTCCCCACCCCCCAAACTTCTCTGTCCTCCATCCCTCCCCAACTCTGAGCGGGGCCCCTGTGGCTCTCGGGGTAGAAACAGAGGCTGCCCATCTGGGCTGTGGGGCTGGTGCTGCCGTGCGGGGTTCTGTGTGTTTGGGCTGCAAAGAAGTTTTGAAACATTTGCGCCGACATGTAGAACTTGGGAGAGCTCATATAGGCTTGTGGCTCCCAGCCCCTGGCAGCCTGGCCGGCAGGGCCCACAACATACAGAGCACCAGAGTCCCTACCGCCCCTGCCCCTGGCCCGGGACTCCCTGCCATTGATCCTCACCTACACGCTGCCAACCTCCCAGGGAAGACAAATAGCTGGGGCCCCTAACTCTATCAAAAGCAAGAAAACAGTACAGATGAAGAAAGCAGAAAGGTCCAAGGAGAGTGGCAGAGAGAGCAGGCTCTTTGAGCATGTTTAAGACCAGGACAAACATCTTGGTGTCCAAAGACATGTTCTTTACCGTGGGTCTCCCACAGGCGATGGAGATTCAGATTCCTGGATTTTCGGGAGAGTCTCGGCTCTCACCGCGAGGGCTGTGGGGCTTTCAGCTCATCACTGACCTACTTGGGGCTTCAGACTCCTCATCTGCTCAGTGGGCAGGAGGCCACAGTGTGTTCTCTCAGTGTAAGCGCAGGCTCTCAGGGGTTAAGAGTGGCTTTCTGTTTCTCTTCAAATGCTGGTCTTCCAGGTGGTGATGAAAGACTGGGTTGGGGTGTTTTTAGGTTTGCAGTACACTTCAGGGAACTTCCCTGCTTCCTGTCATGCAAAGGAGGTTTCATTTCTCTCGACATCAAGGGTGGGCGGGGGGCCAGGGCGACAGTGCGCAGGGCAGAGGGCAGGCCCACAAGCAGGTGGGCTGGAGGCCGGCCAGGGGCTGAGGGCTGCCCCACCTCCCCCCGGGGTCCGCCAGGCGGCCTGCTGACCCTCAGGGTGACCTTTGACACTCAGCCCATCTAGGGCAGGTCAAGGCCAGAGGTGGGGCAAGTGTGATTCCAGGGCTGCTTCCAGAAAATGCCCCCACCCCCGACGGCGAGGGACCTGGCCCTGCAGGGTGGCCCTCGACAGGGTCCCGGTGGGAGGGAGCTCGGGCCCGGCTTTGTTCTTCCTTGAATGGAACCTGTGATGTACTGCTAGAAAATGCTCTACTTCTGCCCTGGGAGGGAGAGAACGGAGGCATCAGAAGACAAATTGCAGCAGAAGAAGATGAGTTTCCAGATCCTGGGAGTGATTTTCTGCACCGTTCATTTTAGCGTCGTCCAGGGCAGTGGAAGGAGAGGGCTCGTCTGTGGACAAGATAGATGCAGATGCCAATAAAGAATTCATGGGAGCACAAAAGGCAGGCTGGGCGGGTTTTATTAATTATACTTCTTTTATCCTCGTAACAATGGCATGTCAGTAATCTACACTGAATGTGCCCAATTGATGCTAATGATTTCATCCTTTTGTTTCTGTGTTAAAAAAAAAAAAGAAAAGGTCTGTCTGCCCCAGCGAGTCAGCCCCAGAGTGAGTCTGGAGCCCAGCAGGGCCTGGGGAGCCCTCCTCTGGGCCCCTTGCCCTGTCCTTTCGGTACCCGGGCAATGCCAAGGGCACCAGCAGTGGCCGTTTGCCCTGTTCCCAGGCCCTGCGGCCCTCCTGCTGCTTTGCCATAACCCGGCGCCCGGGTACTCTCTCTGACGTGGGTGGCAGGGCAGCGTGTGGGGGAGTGTGCGTTTGGAGCAGTGGTTCCGAGCCAAGGACCCCTCTTGGTGCACTGGAAGTCACATTCCTCACCCAAGGGTTCTTTTTGAAGAAAGAAAAAATGCAGCTTATGCATTGCTTTCTTCCCACAATCCCTGTCTGTTGGTATTGGGTTTCATGATTTGGCATAAGCTGGGGAAAGGAGTGTGTGTTGGAGCACGGCGATGACTAAAAGAGCCACAGAGCATTCCCCTCCCCGCACCGCCCCCCCCCCCCCCCCGGTCTCTCATCACCCTCCCGCCAGAGCCCGGGAGGAGAGGTCAGGAATGGCACCGAAGTTTCCAAACGGAGATGTGCTGAACCTCAGGGTCCTCTCCTTCTCCCCGGGGCCACCCCATCGTGGGCTGCCGCACATCTGGCCCAGGACGGGCCCAAGGAAAGCATCCAGGCCAGAAACAATGTTTCCTATTACAAATTAACCAGACAAATGTGCCCACCTGATGTTTCGGCTGCTGTTGGAGACTAACGACTCACACAGGATGTGCGGGGCGGTGCACAATCTGTGAGCAGCCGGGAGCTAAAATGAGAGCCTCATGCTAGGACTCTCAGCCGAAAAGGCTTCCAGAGTGGGGTTTGGATGACCCTCCTGCCCCCCTTTTCACATTGACACCCCCCCCACTATAGCCCTGGTTTGTGGGAAGGTCCTAGAGGGGAGCCCCATGTGGCCAGCTCCACCTGCTGCTTCAGCTTGGACAGGAAAGTTCTGGAATTTCCATGCACGGGGATCATGGTGTCCTGCGGCTGACGATGGGGGCCGTGGGCATATCCAAGGATGCGTGTGCCGCTGCAGGCTCATGGAGGTCGTTTGGGAGGAACAGGCGACAACTGAGGGGGTCAGAGCTCCTCCCGGTCGCCACTGGCATTGCCCGCGTCCTTCTACCCCTGGCTTCCTCCCCTCTGGACGGCCTCCGGGCAGGCAGTGGGAGCCCGTGTGCTCAGCTGGCGCTCCGGGCCCCCCCAGGCAGCCTTGGTAGCACCAGTGCGGAGAAGAGTGACCGTCGCTGTGGGGGTTGATGATGCCCTGGTGGAGGGCCCCACATGCTCGCTCACCCCGAACAGCTGCTGGACCCTGGCACGCGCTGTCGCTATGAGTCTCAGCACTGCCGCCCCAGCTCGGGGAGAAAGTCTCAGCGTGACAGCCTGCAAAGTAATCCTACATTTGAATTTCATCTACAAATCTGGGTTCCTCCAGACAAGCTCAAACCTGCACAGATGGCCCCTCACACCAAAAAGTAAAAATAACAAAGCTTGCGATTCCGGGCCTCCCTTTTTCTCTGGGCAGATGTGGCGCCGCACATTTCAGGATCCTGTGTATTCTCACTCATCCCTTCTGGTGTGCTGGGGGCAGGGAGCAGCCATGGCCCCTCAGGGGGTGTTCCTGGAAGCATTTCTGGGGTGCCTGAGTCTTTGGAGTGGCACAAAGGGGTACGGGGCAAGGGAGTTAGGGTGAGGTGCTGGGAGGGTACGGGGCAAGGGAGTTAGCCCATCCTTCACTCCACTGCCCAAGGCTGGCCATACCGCCATCCACGAGATGGTCCAGGGAAGAACTGAGGGGTTGGAGCAAGGCCTCAGGTAAAGTCATCAGTAAAAGTGCGGACAAGGGGCTGTCGTGCATGCCAAGGGCAGGGGCAGGGTGGAAGAGAGGAAGCTCTGGGAGTTCCTGATTTTCTGAACCCCTCCATAACCCCAACTAGACACAGGGGTTTTGATGACTCATTAATTCTCTCCCCCATTGTTTGTCAAGAGCCTCTATGGCTGGCCCTGAGGTACAGTTAGGGACAAGACAGACCCAGGGAGCGCTGGCCCAGAGAATATTCAGTCAAGGGCATCTGTGGGCTCGGAGGCTATGGATTCATTGGTCAGGAAGTCCAGCACAGGAGACTGAGAGAGACCAGAGGAGGCAGGAGCCCCTGCCAGAGACACTCTCCAGATTACTGTAGCTCAGATCCACCTCTGATAAGCCATGTGGCCTGGAGCCCCCAAGTCTCAGCCTTCTCATCCAGAAATAAGATGGCCAGATGACATAAGATGTTTAGCTGCAAGTGAAACACAATTCAAACAGGAGAAACAAGGAATTCATGGATACTTTTGTCTGGATAGCCCAGGGGCACACATAGCTTCAGGCATGGCTGGATCTGGGTGTTTGTATGCTATCGCCAGGAATCTTTCTCTCTCCCTTGCTCAGCTCTGCTTTGTTTTCTGTTGACCTCCTCCTCCAGGTGGCACCTGCCAGTATCTCCAGGCTGATATTCCTACCAGCAAGCACCTCCTTCCCAGAACCTCTAGCCAGAGTGCTGAGGATGATACTCATTGGTCCAGTATGGGTCACATGACCATGTCTTCTCTAATCACTGCGGCCTGAGGGATGCAGGGCTCTGACTGGCCAAGCAGGGCCAGGCCCTGGGGCAGGGTTGGAGTCAGCCCCATCTGAACTAGCTGGCTCCGTAAAGGAAGCAAAGGGATGCTGTTCTGAGAAAGCAGCAAATACAGAAACAAACAACAGAAACCCTCTGAAACAATGGTTGACAGCAAAGATCTGAAGCTGCTGCAAAAATCCCACTTCCAACAACAGGATCCTTCTTGCTGTAGGTGTGTGGCCACTGCCTGTGCCAGGCCCAGGATGCAGGGAAGGTTCCGGACACCCCTGTGAGGAAGCCTGCCCCAACACCTGGCCTCAGGGGTGGCAGCCACACACCATTGAGGTCTGCCCCCCCCAGACCCCCCAACTTTCCCTTCTGGCTTTTCCTAGGTCTCCCTGTGTTTTGGTTTCCTCTTCCTTAAACCAGCACCTGTGATTCCCCCAGGCTGGCCAGGAGGAAAAAGAGAGATCAGGAGGGTCCTCACTAGCCAAAGCCCCAGGCCTGGGCCTTTCTTGCACAAAGCCTGTTTGCTACCCAGAAAACCACTGTGTTTAGCCTTTCGTCTTTAGTAGAATAATGGTGCCCCATGCAGCATCACACTGCAGTTCAGGGAGGCTCAGAACGGGTGTGGCCAAACATGCTAGGCTGCTGGTCTCCCCATGGGGGTGGGGCAGAGGAAGCAGAATTATCAGAGGGAGACAAGCTGAGGCTGGCCACTAGGGAGGTGAGCAGGAAGGAGCCAACTAGGAGGGTTCAGCTTCTGGAGCACCACGGGCCTGTGTCACTGTCTTGACCTGTCAGTGAATGCATCAGGACAAGTCACTGTTGGAAGGTGCCTGTGAGGAGCCTACCATAAAACAGATCTTGAGGAAAGAACTGGGGTCCGGGGTTGGGCTGGGATTCCGACAGCAGGAAAACCCAGTTCCCAGCCGGAGTGTGGGTGTGCACCAACATGCACAGCACTGTTACCAAGGCTTTATTTAGTCACTTAAGTCTCCCACCACCCCATTTTAGAGAAGAGGAAATTGAGGCAGGATGGTTCAGCCTCTTGCCCAAGGTCAAATGGAAGGGGGTAGGGGGTGGTTTCGGGTGTCTACACTGCATAAGAAGCCTGGGATTGGTTAATCCCATTAACCAGTTTATATGAATCCCAAAAGCCAACCCAGGGTCGGGCCCAAGTATCCTCTCAGGGACTGCGGGCCCTAAGGAGCCCGAGGCGCGCGTGCTCTTTCCAGAGCGCCAAGTACCGCCCATGGAGCCAGGTAGATCCGCTCTGGGGCTGGGACGCACTCTTCGATGAATCCTGAACACTCTGTCCGCCCCTCCCAGGCCTCCGCCAGTCCTGACCCCATGCAGCGGCCCAGTGCTGGTGCGGCCGCCTCGGGGTCGCGCGGGGCGGACGCGAGAAGGAAGAAGGGGGAGGAAGGGCAGGAGGAGGAAGAGGAGGAGAGACGAGAGAGGGCGGCCAGGGTAGCAGGCGGCTCCGGGAAGGAGCCCACGAGTGTCTTGGACGCTGCCCGATGCAGGGGGCGCTGACGACCCCCAGCTCCGGGAACAAACAGGTGGGTCCCAAAAGAGAGGTGGTCCGATGAGCGGCGACGCGGAGCCAGAAACCCCCCTCAGGTCTATCCCGGCCACGCTTGGGCGGAAGCTATCGCCACCATTTGGCGAACGCGGCTTCTGAGCCTCCGGTGGACGCGGGCCCCACTGCCACCCTGCCGCACAAGCGGGGAACCTTAGGCCTCCCCCGAGTGTCCCTGTCAGCTCCAAACCCACGGGTGGGAACAGGACGTCAGGAACAGGACCCGGGCCCACGCGCGAAGGAGTCAGGAGGCCCGAGTTCGGGCCTAGGATGCACCACTTTCTGGCCTCGTGGCTTTGGAGAAGTTTCTTAGGCGCTCCGGTTCCGCTTTCCCCGTCTGCGAGATGGGACAGTGCCCACCGCACCGGGCTATCGCAGGTTTATTACGTCCCTTAGGGCAGGGCCTGGCACGGCTAAGCCCGACCTCAGTGCCACTGTCTCCCAGCAGCAGAATGGGGCACCCGAACCTCAGCCTGGCGCGCGCGGCCCTCCCCCGGGCCGCCGCCTCCAGCAACCGCACCAGCCGCGCGCCGTAGCCTGCCGGCCTCCCTCCGCCAGCCGCGAGCCTGCGCCGCCCACCGCGCTCAGGCTCGGCTCCACGTGCAGCGTGTTTACCCACGTGACGCCGCCCCGCCCTCCGCCCGTGGGCCCCGCCCCCGGCCCCGCCCCGCCCCGCCGCGGCCGCGGAAACGCGGCTGGAACCTGGCGGCGGCCAGGCGACCAGGCGCTGGGGTCCCTGAGCGCGGCCTCGCGCCGCCCCGACGCCCGCCGTGGAGACTGAGCGGGCCGCTCCCGGTGCAGGCCAGCGGGGCGCGGACGAAGCGAGGGGGCGAGCCGGGCGTCAAGTCGGGCGCCGGGGCTCCGCGGAGTGCGCCCCGCGGCAGGGGCGGGGCCGGAGCGGCCATGGGCGGGGCCGTGGGCCGGGCAGTTCCCGCGCCGGCGCCCCGCCGAGGTGGGGGCGGGGCGGACCGGGGGCGTGGCCGGTGTCGGGTGCCGCCGGACGGCCGAGGCCGGGACCCCCCGGGCGGGGGGCGGGAGGTGCGTGCGTAGCAGTGTGCTAGCGCCGGCTCTGGAGAGACAGGCCCGGGTAAAGCTTGCTCGTTCGCAGAAGGGCGCATTCACCTCCAGATAACTCTGCTGTCTCGGCAGAGCCACTCCCTCGTTCTTGGTACTCTTCCCCTAGACGTCCTCGGCCCGCCCTTCCTGCTGTCTCTCCTCAGCGTCCTCTGCCCCTCCGGTGTCGCCGTCGCCCAGGGCTCCGGCCTCAGCCCCCTTGGCTTCTGGGCTGGCCCTAGGACATCCGTCCGTTGCTGGTTTTAACTCCCACCGCTGTGCGGATAATCCTGACAGCTCTACTAGCAGCCAACCCGTATGCGCCGGGCACTTTGTGAACTTTGTGAACTTTCACTAATACCACTTGGAGTTGTTACGCCTAACACCTAAATCTTTATCCTCGCCCAAATCATTGCCCTCAGTTCTATATACTTCTATTCAGACAACTGGTAGACCCCTCACTGGATATTCCACAGCCCCCTGTGGGCGAACGTATCTGTAGTGGACCCCACCTTCCTTCCCCAAATCTGCTTCTCCCCCAAGCTCGCCCTCAGTGAAGAGCATCACCATCTCCCCAACCAGGCATCCAACCCCCAAATAGGGCTTCAGTCTTGGATTCTCACTCGGGAATGTAATCTGTTCCAGAATCCCCTCAGCTCTGCCCCCAGCTCTCTCTGCCACACTCATCTGCACAGCTTCAGTTGGGACCACAGCATTCTCCTGGGTTACTGCAACAATTCCTAGGGGACCCATCGTTCTGCCTCCTGTCTGGCTCTCCTCAGTCCAGCCTTCCTTCTCAAGAGCACATTTCACCCCCTTTAAATACTAGGCTAAAACCCAAATCTCCTCAGCCTTTTAGAAGTCAGAAAGAGGAGTGCCTGGCTGACTTAGTGGGGTGGGGCATGCGACTCTTGATCTCCCGGTGGTGGGTTCGAGCCCCTCCTTGGGGACAGAGATTACTTAAGTAAATAAAACAGAAAGAAGACAACGATGTTTTTCTGGCCTGACCACTATTCAACATGGTACCTGATGGTCCTGGCCAGTGCAGTAAAGTGAGAACGCTGAGTGAGATAAACGACTGGAAGCAAAAAAGCAGCTGCTTCTGCTGCTTCACCTTCTCCTCCTTATTTTGGTCTTAGCAAGTTTAGTGTTTATAATACAGTTTTGTTGCCTAATTCCTGCAGTGTGTATTAGAACCCCAGGACTTCTTTATCTACGAGTGGCGAGTAGTACTCTTTCTTAAGCTCTCATTCCCCCACCCCCACAGTTTTCCAAGGGTTTTTTGTTTGTTTTGATTTGATTTTTTTAGGTTCCACATATAAGGGATATCATATAGTATTTATCTTTCTCTGTCTGACTTATCTCACTTAGCATAATGCTCTCAAGGTCCACCCATGTTATGGAACATTGTTTTTATTGTCAAATGATCATCAACATAGAAAACAAGACAAATCAATTAACCTAATAAGAACAGTGAATAATAAGAGTAGCTTATATAAGATCAGAATATAAAGTCAATAATGGATTCCTCTGCAATAAGAATACATTTCTTCAGAATGTAATAAAAATAAGATCCTTGCACAATACTGAAGTATTTAGAAATTTGTTAGGAACCTAACAAAAAATGCACAAGACCTTTAAGGAGCTAAATCTAAAACTCAAATATATGGATGTTTTTTAAAGACCTAAATGCACAGATAAATAGTGGGATAATGCCTTAACTTTAAAAGAACGTAAATGATCTGTGTATTCAATGAATTCCAGGAAAAATTCTAGCCTGATTGTGTTGAAACTGGGAAAACTGACTATGATATATATGGAAGAATAAAGGCCCATGATCTGCTAAGACAGTTTTGAAAAAGAAAAATTAAGGGAAGGTCTTGCTCTACAGACATTAAAACAGATTATAAAACCATAGTATTGAAATAATGTGATATTGGTACAGAAACAAATAGAGAAGTGGAATAGTTTGGAGAATCCAGGATAAATTCATTTAAATATGATAACTTGGCATGTAATAGATAAAATCACAAATTATTAGAGAAAGGCTGGATTATTTTGTAAATGGCACTGGAAAGATTGACTTTCCATAATGGAGAAAAAAAATAAAATTGGATTCCTACCTCATACCATATACATAAACTCCAAATAGATTAACTATCTAGTTATTACCGGTAAAAATATAAAGTTAATAAATTAGAATGTAGGAAATATCTCTGTAATAGGAAAGGATTTATCATTACCTCTAAAGCTCAATCCACGAGGAGAAATGTGATGCCTGTGACTGCAGCAAAATAGAAAATGTTGCTTTACTATAAACAAAAATCAACATATGGGTGATAAGCTAGGAGAAGATACTCTCCATGCCTTAACCCAACAGAAGGCTGTAACTAGAATAATCAAGGAACTTCTGAATATCAATGCAAAACAGAAAAGAAACCTAAAAAAAGAAAAACAAAGGCAAAGGATATGTATAGGCCATTCCCAGAGGAAGAATCAGAATGGCTAAGGTGTACAAACAAGGCTCACCCTCACTGGTGATCAGAGGAAGGCGGAGTAAAGGATTGAGAACCACCTTACCCCTGCAAGCGACACAGTTCAGCAGGTCAGGTGATACATTTTTTTAAATTTATTATTTATTTATTTGTTTATTTATTTGTTTGTTTATTTATTTATTTTTTAAAGATTTTATTTCTTTATTTGGCAGAGAGAGACACAGCGGGAGAGGGAACACAAGCAGGGGGAGTGGGAGAGGGAGAAGCAGGCTTCCCGCGGAGCAGGGAGCGCGATGCTGGGCTCCTTCCCAAGATCCTGGGATCATGAGCAGGTCAGGTGATATTAAGTGCAGGCATGGATGGATGGCAGAGCATGTGACAGGTGCAGAGAAATGAAATATGTGGGTACCTTTGCAAGGCTCCGACAAGGGTGAAGCAAGAGAAGCCCTAGGGCCCAAATGTGGGAGGCCCTTGCACTCAGGACTGACTCTCCACTTGAATGACCCTAGCTGCCTTAGTTTGCACTCTGGGCACCCATTGCCTCCCCTTAGTCCTGGCCATGTACCTGTGGACCCAGCTGTAGTGCTCTTGGGTGTGTTTCTAGGGAAACGTCCTCAGAGGCCTATAGGAAATGCATTCCGGTGTTGCTTATGACGGCAAAGTTGTAGGTATCTCCCACAAGGGGACTAGACAAATAGTATTTGGAAAATGAAGGTAATGATAGGGACTTTCATGGCAGATGAGGATTGCCCAGCATTGGGCCTCTGGAAAGGAGGGTAGAAACCTGGTGAAGAGAGCTCCAGCCAAGCCAGAAGGACTTCCGTCCCCCTTCCAGGGAGTGTGTGGAGACCAGGTGTGACATCTGTGTCTGGGAGGGCTTTGGAGGTTTCTGAGCCTTTGTGATGGATCCTCCCCCACCCCTCCCACCAGGACGTGCATTTGGATTTGGCCGGGGAGAAAGTTGGAAGATGCCCTAAGATCTCTCGTGAAGGGTTGGGCGTATTTTCACTTTCGTATTAAGGAAGCAGTGATCAGAGTGTTCAAGGTCTTGTTCTGGCTGTCAAGGCAGAAAGGATTCACAGGGCAGATCTTGGACTTAGGAGTTTACACACGTAGGTTCCAATCCCCTTCCTACCTTCTAGAGATGTGAACTTGGACCGGAAACCCAGCCGCAGTGAACCCTGGTTTTCTTCCCAGGGAGATGGAAATAAAAATAAGGCCTAACTCAGAGACTTGGCATCAGGAGTCAAAGGAGAGATGATATCTGAAACCATCATCCCCCCCTCCCCCAGCCAGCCTCCAGGGAATGCACCTATGAGTTGCAAATGAAGTCATCCATCAGATCCAGAAAATTCAAGTCCAGACCCCTCTTAGCTTCAGACACGAGGGGGTGCTTTGAATCAGTACTGTTGGATGTTGCCCAGCTCTGGAAGCAGTGGAATAGCGCTTTGTGGAGGTGAGCAGGGATGGTGACCCCGGACCCCAGCCCACAGTTCTCACAGCTCTCACTTCAGTTCCAAGGGAGAGAACTACATTGCCTTTATTTAGGGTTATTTTGTATTTAAATGAGAAATAAAACCACATTGCAAAATAATAATGATGAAGGCTAGTTGGAAGGCAGGCAGGCAGGGACAAGGGGCCCCCGCCCTGAGAGGAAACCACCCTTAAAAGGATTTTACACCGCCCTGGAAGGAGTCCTCCACCCTTTCCCATGTAGGTTTCAAAAATCTGATCGGATGACAGGCGGATGACAGGCGCCGGGAGGGTTAATCAGATTAAAACAGTCTGCCAATAAGCCCATAAAAACCCCTAGACTTCAGAAACTCAGGTGGCAACCCCGTCAGGTCCCCTCCCTCCTTGGGAGCATTGTACGATCACTTTGCTATTACTCAGTGAACCTTGCTTTGCTGCCCACCGCTCTGTCTGGTCTACCTCGTCATTCTTCGAAGTGGCGTGACCAAGAACCACGGGCACCGACAGAAAATACGCTGTAACAGTAATAGTGTTGGTACTGACAGTAGTCCGGGCAGTAAATGCAACGGCACCCTCCCCCCACTGCCGGTAGCTCCTGGGGTGGGGGTCTGCCGCTCCTCCATCCCTCCTGCCTGGTAGAAGTTTCCTATTTTCCACTGGGGACCAACCTTCCGCAGCTCGGACTGCGGGTTTGAACTGGGTTGAGCCCAGGACCAGCTATGTAATTTGCGGGGCCCCGTGCAAAATGGAAATGCAAGGACCCACGTTCAAAAATTACTAGGAATTGCAAGGTGGGGGGACAGCAGAGCATTAAACCTAACTCAGGGTGCATGACCCAGACCTCACCAGTAAGTCAAAACTTTTGCCAAGTAGAGGCTCTCCCTTTTTGCTGAGATTGCTAGATTGTGAAAATATAAACCTGGAGCTGCTGACTGCCATCTTGTCTCCCCGGGAGGAGACCCCTTGATGGGAAAACCTAGTCCAGAAGGAGGTGGGCCTCTGGTAAGATAATGTGAGACCCTTGAACTACCACTCTCAGGAGGAGCAAGCCATTTTATTCCTTCCTAAGCTTCAAAAGTTCTGGGTACAGCCAAGAATCAGGACGCCCGGAGCAATTATTCTTTCTATGCATATTCACTAAGTTGTAATCAAAAGGCACATAATGTTAAATCCTGCTTTTTTTTTTTTTTTTGCTGTTAAAGAAATGTTCCTCTTTTCTCCCCCCAAGTTTTTATTTAAATTCCAGTTAGTTAACATACAGTGCAATATTAGTTTCAGGTGTAGAGATTAGTGACTCAACACTTTCATACACTACCCAGTGCTCATCACAAGTGCCCTCCTTCATCCCCATCACCTTTTCCACCCATCCCCTGCCCACCTCCCTTCTGCTAATCATCAGTTCGTTCTTTAGAGTTAAGAGTCTGTTTCTTGGCTTGTCTCTCTTTCCCCCTCCCACCACCATGTTCCTCTGTTTTGTTTCTTTAATTCCACATATGAGTGAAATCATACGGTATTTGTCTCTCTCACTGACTTATTTCACTTAGCAGGATACCCTCTAGTTCCATCCATGTCGTTGCAGATGGCAAGATGTCATTCTTTTTGATGGCTGAGTAATATTCTGTGGTGTATATACCACATCTTCTTATCCCTTCATCGGTCGATGGACACTTGGGCTCTTTCCATAATTTGGCTATGGTTATCCTGCTTTTATAAAGTAACATTATACCATGAGTTTCCTGGTGTTGTTATAGTCTTCATAGGCTGTATATTCCAACCCCAATTGATGGTCATTAGACTATTTACAAGTTGGTGCTTTTAAAAATACTTCTGTGATAAACAGTACAAAGTGTATGGTTTGGGAGAAGGTTTTCGATTTGAAATGATGTGCCCTTTTCATTTGGAACCTACCTAATTATGAGGTTTTATTAGGACCCGGGGCTTTCCCCACAGTCTGGCGGGGTGGGGGGAGTGGTGGTGCAGGACAGGGACAAGCCTGCCATTTACCTAGGCTGGCCACAAACTCCTGGTGGGTTTCCAGCAGGGGGGTGATGATGTGTGAATACAGCCCTGGAGCTGTGAGTGAAGGGGCAGACATCCCCAGGAATATTCAGTGTCACTGCCCGTAGGAGACTTCCATCTAGTCCGACCCCCTCATGTCATAAATGGGGAAACCCAGAGGCCCGGAGAAGGGAAGTCAGCAAGTTAGTGCAGAGTGGGGGCCTGGAACCCTGTCTTCAGTATTTGGATGCTCATTTACAGCAGCCTTAGGCAAGCCCTTGTGAGCCTTCATGCCACCAGATAAATTACAATCCTGATTTCTGACGGGATTGTGAATTCCCAGTATCTTTCTGCACAGTATCGGAGCCCTGCAGCCTTTAAATGTTTCTGGAGCTTAAGCTTGCAAGCCAACCCCACATCCCCCTCAAGCTTCAGTGGCCCCATTCTGCCCCCTTCGCAGCCAGCCCTGAAGAAGAACCGTTTGTACAAGGATCTTCCCTACTGGCCAGCCACACTTTCAGTTAACCTTTAGCATCTCTGCAAAGAGCTCTCTGGTACATATGTGCAGAAAATGTATCAATTTACCCAATAATGGGCTCTTGCGTTGTTTAATTTTTCTCTTTAATTTTCAGGTCTATTTTTTTTTTAAGATTTTATTTATTTATTTGACAGAGAGAGAGACAGGGAGAGCAGGAACACAAGCAGGGGGAGTGGGAGAGGGAGAAGCAGGCT
>NW_023270459.1:9158080-9159098 GCF_011800145.1 Mirounga leonina | reverse complement strand
GCTTGTGTTCCTGCTCTCGCTGTCTCTCTCTCTGTCAAATAAATAAATAAAATCTTAAAAAAAAAAAAGATGTACCTATTTCAAGTAAGTTTCTTAAAGGGTTGTATCAGTGTAACCACTACCATGATCAGGGTACAGAACCTCTCCATTGTCCCAACAGTTTTCCTCAGGCCGCTTTGCAGTCAGGGTCCCCACCCCCCATGGTCAGCCGCAGGCAGCCACTGATTCTTTTTGTCTTGTCATAAAGTAGCTTTGTCTTTCCTGAACCACCTGCACTACCACTTTGCGTCTGGCTTCTTTCACTCAGCATGAAGTCTGTGAAATTCATCCACACTGTTGCAGGTAGCAGTAGTTCTCTGCCTTTTCTTGCTTTACGCCATTGTATGGTTATGTTACAATTTGTTCATCTGGTCACCTGTTGGTGGACATTTGGATTGTTTCCAGTTTGGGGCTCTTGTGACTAAAGCTGCTATGTACATTCATGTAGAAGGCTTTGTGTGGACATGGGTCTTCATTTCTCTTAGAAATTTCTTGGGCGCCTGGGTGGCTCAGTCGTTGAGCGTCTGCCTTCGGCTCAGGTCGTGATCCCAGGGTCCTGGGATCGAGCCCCGCACTGGGCTCCCTGCTCGGCGGGAAGCCTGCTTCTCCCTCTCCCACTCCCCCTGCTGTGTTCCTGCTCTCGCTATCTCTCTCTCTCTGTCAAATAAATAAATAAAATCTTAAAAAAAAAAAAAAGAAATTTCTTGAATGCGACTGCTGGGTTGTATGGTGAGCCTATATGTAATCTTATGTTTAACTAACACCCTGTTTACCAGAGCATGTGTATCACCAGCAGTGAGTAGAGTGTTAGTTACTCCATATCGCCATCAACCTTTGGCATCGGTAGTCTTTTTCATTCTAGCCATTCTTGTGAGTGTGCAGTAAGTATCCCCTTAGAGATTTCATTTGCATTTCCCGGATGAGTAGAGCACTTTTCCAAGGGCTTTGCAGCCATTTCTATGTCTTCTTTTGTGAACTG
>NW_023270459.1:9018538-9158070 GCF_011800145.1 Mirounga leonina | reverse complement strand
TTTTCCAAGGGCTTTGCAGCCATTTCTATGTCTTCTTTTGTGAACTGGCTATTCAGATCTTTCTCCAGTTTTAAACTGGGTGATTTGCCTTCTTAGTATTGAGTTGTAAAAGTTTTTTTTATAAAGTCCTTCATCAGGTATATGTACTGACAATATTTTCTCTCAGTCTGTGGCTTGCCCTTTCATTTCTTTAGCAAGAGATTTTGAGAAGTAGGTTTTAATTTTGATGAAGTCTGAGTTTATCATTTTTTCTTTAATGGTTCATGCTTTTTTTTTTTTTTTTGGTATCCTATTTTTAAAAATCTTTGCCTACCCCAAGGTCACAGATATTTTCTCCTACGTATTCTTCTATGGTTCTATGGTTTTGTTTTTTTTATTTTTTAAAAGATTTTATTTATTTATTTGACAGAGAAAGACACAGCGAGAGAGGGAACACAAACGGGGAGTGGGAGAGGGAGAAGCAGACTCCCTGCCGAGCAGGGAGCCCGATGCGGGACTCGATCCCGGGACTCTGGGATCATGACCTGAGCCGAAGGCAGTCGCTTAACCAACTGAGCCACCCAGGCGCCCTCTATGGTTTTATTTTTTATGTTTCAGTCTACGAACTACTTTAAGTTTTTGTATGTTATGAAGTAGGAATCAAAGCTCAGGTTTTTTTCTGTATGGATCTCCTATGTTTCCCAACATCTTTTGTTGTAGAGACTGTCCTTTCCCCACTGAATTACCCTGGCATCTTTATCAAAAATCAGTTCACCATATATTTGTGAGTTTATTTCTGGACTCTGTTCTGTTCCATTAATTTTATATGTTTATCCATACACCAACACCATACTATCTTAACTACTGAAGAATACATCTTTTTCATAAGTCTTGGAATCAGGTAGTAAAACTCCTTCAAATTTGCTTGTCTTTTCTTAAGTGCTTTAGCTATTTTAAATCTCTTGAGTTTCAATATAAAATTTGAAATCAGCTTGTCATTTGCTACAGAAAAGCCTGCTGGGATATAAATTGGGATTGCACTGAATCTATAGATCAACCTGGGAAGAACTGATACCGTAACAGGATCGAATCTTCCAATTCATGAACATGGTGTATATCTTAATTTACTTAGGTCTTCTTTAATTTCTTTCAATATGGTTTTAATATTTAATAAGCATACAAACCTTAAACATATTTTGATAGATTCATCCCTAAATATTTAGCTTTTTTAATGCCATTTTAAGTGGTATTGGTTATAAAATACAGTTTCTAATCTAATTTTGGGGGGTATTTTTTTAAGGGACTTTTTACATAAATGATCATGTCTGCCATGAATAAAGTTAATTTAGGTCTTCCTTTTCAATTTGCATGCCTTTTATTTCTTTCCCTGTTTTATTTCACTGGCCAGGACTTCCAGTATAATGATGAATATAGGTACTTCTCCTTTTTCCTGATTTTAGGAGGAAAGCATTCACTCTTTTCTCATTAAGGACGATGTTAAAGTCTTTTCAAAGTGTCTTTTCAAAAAGTCTTTGATGCTTTTATGAGATTGAGGAAAGTCCCTTCTATTTCTTGTTTGTTGAGATTGTCAGTTTTCTTTTAAAATTATGCATAGGAATTGAATTTTGCAAATGTTTTCTGTATCCATTGACATGATCATGTGGTATTTCTCCTTTATTTTGTTATAATGATGAATCCATCGATTTTTAAAATTTTAATTCCTGTGTAGTTAACATACAGTGTTATATGAGTTTCAGATGTGTAATACAGTAAATTCAACAATTCCAATTATTACTTAGTGCTCATCCAGGTAAGTGTACTCTTAATTCCCTTCACCTATTTCACCCATCCCACAACCTACCTCCCCCTCTGGTAACCATCTATTTATTCTCTATAGTTAAGAGTCTGCTTTTTTAGGGGCACCTGGGTGGCTCAGTTGGTTAAGTTTCTGCCTTCTGCTCAGGTGATGATCCCAGGGTCCTGGGATGGAGTCCCACATTGGGCTCCCTGCTCAGCAGGCAGCCTGCTTCTCCCTTTCCCTCTGCCTGCCACTCCCCCTGCTTGTGTTCTCTCTCTCTGTCAAATAAGTAAATACAATCTTAAAAAAAAAGAGTCTGCTTTTTGGTTTGTCTCTTTTTTTTCCCCTTTGTATGTTTTGTTTCTCAAATTCTACATGTGAATGAAATCATATGGTATTTGTTTTTCTCTGACTGGCTTATTTCACTTAGCTTTATACTCTCTAGATCCACTCATGTTGTTGTAAATGGCAAGATTTCATTCTTTTTTTATGACAGAGTAATATTCCATTGTGTGTGTGTATACCACATCTTCTTGATCTATTATATTATTATTAATATTATATCATTACCAATTAATTGATATTATGTTATTACTAATTATTATTAGCATCCCATTCTTTGTGTGTGTATATCACACATCTTCTTTATCTATTTATCTATCGATAGACACTTGGCTGCTTCCATATCTTGGCTGTTGCAAATAATCCTGCAATAAACAGGGGTGCATATCTCCCTTCAAATTAGTGGTTTTGTATTCTTTGCGTAAATTCCCAGTAGTGTGATTGCTGGATCATATGGTAGTTCTATTTTTAATTTTTTGAGGCACCTCCATGCTGTCTTCCACAGTGGCTGCACCAGTCTGCATTCCCACCACCCATGCATGAAGGTTCCTTTTTCTCCACTTCTTCACCAACACTTGTTGTTCCTTGAATTTTTTATTTTAGCCATTTTGACAGGTGTAAGGTACTAGCTCATTGTAGTTTTGATTTGCATTTCCCTGATGATGAGTAATGCTGAACATCTTTTCATGTGTCTGTTGGATCATCTGAATGTCTTCTTTGGAGAGATGTCTGTTCATGTCTTCTGCCTATTTTTTAATTGGATTTTTTTTTCTTTTGCTGTTGAGTTGTATAAGTTCTGTATATTTTTTGGATACTAACCCTTTATTGGATATGTCATTTGCAAATATCCTCTCCTATTCTGTAAGTTGTCTTTTTAGTTTTGTTGGTTGTTTCCTTTGCTGTGCAGAAGATTTTTATTTTGATGTAGTCCCAATAGCTTATTTTTGCTTTTGTTTCCCTTGCCTCAGAAGACATAGTATCTACAAAAATGTTGCTACAGCTGATGTCAGAGAAATTGCTGCCTGTGTTCTCTTCTAGGATTTTTATGGTTTCAAGTCTCATATTTAGGTCTTTAACCCATTTTGAGCCTATTTTTGTGTATAGTGTAAGACAGTGGTCCAGTTTCATTCTTTTGCATGTAGCTGTCCAGTTTCCCAACACTATTTGTTGAAGACTGTCTTTTTCCCATTGCATAGTCTTGCCTCCTTTGTCAAAGATTAATTAACCATATAATCATGGGTTTATTTCTGGGCTTTCTATTCTGTTTCATTCAGCTGTGTGTCTGTTTTTGTGCCAGTACCATACTGTTTTGATGACTATAGCTTTGTAGTAATCTACATAACTTGAAGCCTGGAGTTGTGATACCCCCAGTTGTTTTTCTTTCTCAAAATTGCTTTGGCTCTTTGGCGTCTTTTGTGGTTCCATACAAATTTTAGGGTTGTTTGTTCTAGTTCTATGAAAAATGCGATTGGTATTTTGATAGGGATTGCATTGAATGTGTAGATTATTTTGGGTAGTATGGACATTTTGACGATATTTTTTTTCTTTCAATCCATGAGCATGGAATGTCTTTTCATTTGCTTATGGTGTCTTCAATTTCTTTCATCAGTATTTTATTGTTTTCAGAGTAGAGGTCTTTTACCTCTTTGGTTAAGTTTATTCCAATGTATTTTATTATTTTTGGTGCATTTGTAAATGGGATTATTTTCTTAATTTCTCTTTCTGCTGCTTCTTTATTAGTGTATAGAGAATCCATCGATTTTTGGCTTTTTAAAAAAAAATTTATTTGACAGAGAGAGAGCACAAGCAGGGGGAGGGGCAGAGGGAGAGGGAGAAGCAGACTCCCCGCTGAGCAGGGAGCCCAATGCGGGGCTCGATCCCAGGACTCTGGGATCATGACCCAAGCCGAAGGCAGATACTTAACAAATGAGCCACCCAGGCGCCCCGATTTTTGACTTTTAAACAAGATAAAGCCTACTTTTGTGTATTTCTTTCTTTTTTTTTTTTTTAAAGATTTTATTTATTTATTTGAGAGAGAATGAGATAGAGAGAGAGCATGAGACGGGGGAGAAGCAGACTCCCCACTAAGCAGGGAGCCCGATGCGGGACTCGATCCCGGGACTCCAGGATCATAACCAACTGAGCCGCCCAGGCACTCCTACTTTTGTGTATTTCTTGATTTGATTTGCTAAAATGTTGTTACAGGTTTTGGATCTGTGTTCATGAGGGATATTGGTTTGGTGTGTGTGTGTGTGTGTGTGTGTGTCCTTTGGCCCCAGATTTTGTGGGCTTTGGTCACATGTTCCTGTACCCAAATGAGGTGGGAGATGTTTCTCAAAAAGAGGACTTGTAGACTTAGTAGGGCCTCTTATTCTGGAAGAGGAGGATGAAGAGGGGCTAGCATCATCTGATAACTGTGGATCAGATGGAGAAATGGCCTTTTCAGCTGATGCCAGCAAGCATAGATGTCTTGACTCTAACCAGTAGGTTTTCCTCCACACATAGGAAGGTGTGACATCAGTTTTTTGGTTTCTTATACTTTCTATTTCTTTCCTGAGAATATTTATTTTTTTTGTTATTATCATATTTTCCTTTATGTTCATATGCATGCTTATAATAACTGCCTTAAAATGATTGCTGATTTCAACATCTAAGGTCACTTTATGATTGGTATCCGTTGATCACCCTTTCTCCAGAGTGTGGGTCATGTTTTCCTGTGTCTTCATAGGTCATATAATTTTGGATCTTATCCTGGACATTGTGATGATATGTTAATAGAGACTGTGGCTTCATTATAGTCCTCCGAAGACTGTTCATTTTTATTGAAGCGGGAAATTAACTTTGTGGAACAGAAACTAGAAACTCTTTCCCTGCAGGTGATAGAAGCTGAAATGTCAGTTAAGTTCTTTCAGCTTCCACTGGGCTGCTTGTGACTGCCTCACTCATCTGTGCTTCTGACGGATTTGGGCATTTTATACACAAATTTTGGGACTCCCCTTCTATGGCTCTCTCTTTTTTTGTACTTTCCCAGTTACTTTTTAGTTGTTGTAATTGCCCTGACCCCTGGTTCTTCAAGCCAGTAGTACTTTTCTATCCAAAATTTTCTATCCAAGTTCCAGGTGCCCTGCATGGGGCAGACTGGAGCTTGCCATCAGGCTAAACCCCTAGTGGGAAATTTGCCCAGTGCTGTTCACTTCCTTAAGTGTTGACTCTCTCTCAGTGTCTGCCATTTTGTCCCTCTCCAGTGCCTTTAGTTAGTGTAGAATTTGTGGTTGTCACCTGCAGAAGACTTGGTCAGATAGGAGTTCTTTTGCCCTGAGCAGAGCAGAACCTCTGAGGAATGACACCAGCTAACCAAGAAGAACTCTCTCCCTGCCAATGTCACCAATGCCATGGCTCTGTTAGTCACCGAGACTCAGACAGAGAAGAGGATGGAGAAGAAAATCTAAATTGACTGAGTGTAAATCTGAAATGGCTGAACAGAACACCAGATGTCTGAGAAACCCTGGAGCTGACTAGACTAACTTTTCTGCCATCATGTAAAATGGATGCTCAATTTTAAGTTATAGAATATTAGAGAAAATTGCATTTTCCCATTTACATCTTATAGCTGGAAAATATCTTCTAGGGAGATATGAAGGGAAAGGTTTGAAGATGCTCAGTATGGGGTGAGGGAGAAACTGGGTTTAAAGTGATTATTATCTTCCCGGTATTCAGGTTTTTCATCAGTAGAATGATGGGGGAGGGGAGGCCTAGTGTGCTTTTTATGAATTTCTGAGTCCACAAACTGTTTTCTTGACAGAGTCTCTTCTTGTGAAAAAGGGATGTGTCCGGGAGTGGAGGGGCCCAAGCTGTAATTCTTTTGCATGTAGCTGTCCTCGCTGCTCTTGAAGTTGCCTCCTCAGGTCACAGGTTCCATTGGCTCACTGCTGCCCCCATCAGGGGAGATTTGGGACTACAAGTAGAGCAGGCGGTGTCCAAGCGTGGAGCAGCCAGGCATACTGGAGAGGTTTTTCCTCTCTAGATGGGATCAAACCTGTGGCTTTGTCAAGAGACAACGGTCAGATCTTTGGGCAGCTGAACCTGACCAGCTTGCCTCCTCTACCTTATTTTTCCCTTTAAACTTTTAATTTATTTTTAGAATTTCAATTTCTGCCTCTTCCCAGGAAAGATGGGTTGCCCTTAGGTAAGTCAACAGTGAGTTCCAAGCCCTGAGCCTAGCGAGTCTGCCTGGAAAAGAGAGCCACTTTCCTAGTAATTCCCCAGATGTCTCAGGGCTGAGCCCCGTTGGCCCGTCTGGGGTCATGTGACCATCCCTGAACCAGTCACGGAAGCCAGGGAGATGGAGGGCTCTGATTGCCCAGCCTTGAGCACTGGCACCCCTATAGTCACGGGGGTGGAGGGGGATTAACTCCAACCCAAACGGCGGGACTGAGAGATAGAAAGAGGGCTTCCTCAAGGGAAAAGGTGGGGGGCTGTTCCCAAGAGAAGGGAGATGGGATGCTAGTGGGAAATAGTCCAAAGACTTCTACAATAAGTTTTTCTCAAAATTCCAGATTGAGGGCTCCTCAAGGGAGGGCCGTCAGTGCTGCTTGCCCTGTGTAGCTATTTCTCATCTGATTATCACACCCGCCCTGGGAGTCAGTGTTGCCAGAGATAAGGAATGTGAGGTTCACAGAGACCAAGTACCTCCCCTCCAGTGGGGTGGCCCTGGGTTTGAACTTCCTGTCTCCTGAAGGCAGAATCCGGGGCTGCCCAGGTGACCGGGCCCCCTGGATTGTCTCAGACCTGCTGCCCCGACTCCTGCCCCACCAAGGAGACCATTCTTGCTTCCAAACGGAGAGGAGAAATTGGCAATAGCCATGGGTTGAGACGATTTGATAAAATATTTCTTGTTTTCTCAAGTTTACATAGACCAAGTTTTCACTGTTGCTATGGGGTGGGTTGGCAGAGAGATGAAAATAAATCTGTGTAATTTATTTTTTTCTGTGCAGCGAGTATATTTCTGCTCGCTTCACACACACACACGTGCGCGCACACACGCACACAGACGTGCACACACATGCCCGCACATATAGGCTTTAATAAAATACTTAAACCCCTTTAATGCTCTCTGTGGAAGGAATAAATATGTACTGTACTTTCAACTTCTGTTCTTTGAAATACCATATGGTCTGCACTGTGAGCTTAAAATACTCTGGTGAGCGGATGCTTTCATGCAGTAGATAGCCAGGTGGAGCTTTCCCCGCCAGTCTCACAAGGTTAATTAATCCTTTAAAATACAGTGTGGAGGGGTCCGTGCGTCAGGAACAGGCGCTGTGAGAGGGAGGCGGCCCATTGGCCTGCACTGGGGCTGAGAAGGGAGTACAAAGGCGCCGCAAGGTGGGCTGGGCCACTGCCCGATGGCGCCTTTGATGAGCGCTCAGTCACTCAGATACTCACAGTTTGCGTCCTGCATAATCAGGGATAACAGGCTGATGGTTTGCATGAATAACTAAGTTTGTCGTTGTGGTTAATTTTCCCTCAAAAAGAGGCCCCCCATCTCTCTGGCCCAATGCATATTTATAAAGGGCAGGGAAATAAGGCAGAAGAGTCTGGATGGCACAGCGTCCCCAGGAGCTGGGAGGGCTGGCTGGACCCAGAAGCCTGGGAGGCCCGGCTTATGCCAGGGCTGGCAGCTTGGAAGAGGGTGCAGAGCTTTGTGGGGTCGGGAGAGAAAGAACTGCTGGGCGTGGGCGTGGGGCAGGGGGGAGGCCAGTTTGCCAGGCTGATTTGGGCCAGCCTCGTCCCTGCTCTGGACCTCAGTTTGCCATCCATACAAGGCACCTGGGGGCCGCTTGCCCAGGCCTCAGGGTCCCAAAAGGCCTGCCATCTCCAAATGAGGTTGCACTTAGAGAGGAGGGAGAACATCTGTAGTGTTCCACAAGCAAATATTTTTTAGATAAATGCCTCAGTTATCTTGTGAAAAGCATAATTGCATTGCATTGTGTGTGTCTTGGTGTTAAAAATTGTTCGATTGTTGGGGCACCTGGGTGGCTCAGTCGTTAAGCGTCTGCCTTCGGCTCAGGTCATGATCCCAGGGTTCTGGGATCAAGCCCCGCATCAGGCTCCTGCTTGGTGGGAAGCCTGCTTCTCCCTCTCCCACTCCCCCTGCTTGTGTTCCTGCTCTCGCTGTCTCTCTCTCTGTCAAATAAATAAATTCTTAAAAAAAAAAAAAATCGTTAGATTGTTGATTGTAGACATTGTATATAGTCTGTGGATCTTGTAACTTCTTTGTGGCTTTTCTTTCTCGTTCTTTTCAAAGAATGTCCCAGCAGCCACTGAGTGGGCCGGATTCCCCCTTCCCATGCCTTTCAGGGGAGCCCTAACAGGAGTGAGGGAGGGTTCAGGGACCCTGCAAGTCCATGGTTTCCTGGCAGCACCCCCAGGCCTTCTCTCGTCAGGGCCAGCAGGTGGCACTTGGGAGCTTTCCTCCTGGCCACCTCCTTTCAGCCCGGCTCCAGGCCTTTCAGTGCACCTACTGCAAGCTTCTTAGTGCCCCGAGGGAGGTCCTGGCATCCAGGCCCTGCCTGGGATGTACTGGGAAGCTAGATGGGGCAGCCGAGTGGCTGGATCTGCCTACCTACCTCTCCCATACTGTGTCCACATTCAAGGCAAGTGGGCTTCCTTGAATGTGGAGTTGACACCTTAGATGAGACCTGAAGAACAATACAGGATTTCAGGCAGAGAGAATGGAATATGCCAAGATCTGGAGAACACAGAGCCTGGCGCCTTCAAAACCCGAGAGGAGGCTGGTGGGGCTGGGATGTGGACCATTGGGATGGGGGCTGGAGGGTTAAGATGATGCTTGCCACTGGTGGGGGCTGCAGGGCTGGGGCAGCCTGAGCGAAGAGTCCGGACTTTATCTTGAGAACCGCAGGGAATCCCCAGCCCACCCAGACCATCAGATTTGTCCCATGGAAAGATCACTGTGGCTGCAGCTGCCTGACCTGTCCTTAGAGGCCCCCCCCCGCCCCCCGCAGGGCACTCCCACCTCTGTGCCTGCCCCTCTGCCTGGGCGGGGAAGAGCTGCACACCCCCAACCCCAAGGACAACTGCGAGCTGACCGGCCTTGCAGGCTCCGTGGGCTAGGCCAGAAAAAGCTGTCTCCAGGAACCCCTCCCCTCTAGCTGGCAGGGGCGGGGAGTGCCAGGGGGGCCCTGAACAAAGGGGAGCAAGCAGAAGGTCACTACACTTCATGCTGGGCCATTTGGAAAGAGCACTTTCCCCCTTTTGAAGCTGTCCAAGAGTTCCCAATGCCTGGGGGTAATGGCAGGTCAAGGCAAGGGGCCTGAAACGAGGGCACCAGTCTCTAATGGTGGATTTGGGGCATCAGGACTATTTCTGGAGAGAGGAGGTGGCAGGCGTGTGTAGGTGTGCATGCAGATTGGGGGTAGATTTAGCCACCCAGGTACGGGCTCCTGCTTCTTCCACCTCCCTGGCACCCAACAGGAGAGACCCCCGCCTGGGTGACACCTGACATTCTGAAACAGCGAAGCCCTGTGCAGCCTCAGTTACTAATTAATTAATGATGCTCCCAGAGTGTCCCCTGGAGTCCTTCCTCACTGGCGGGAGGGGAGGCCGAGGCTGCAGAGACTCCGTTCAGAGGTTTGTTGAATGGCTAACGGCTGTTGAGATGTAGTATCCACCAAGGCATATCTGACTTCGTATTTAACGTTTAAATATTTAATTAATTAAGTGTGGCAAATATTTCATTAAACACCATCAAAGCCACCATGACACTCCACTCTGCATAATTCCAAGGCAAGCCAGCCTTCTCTCCGGGCTCCTAACCCTGCTGCCAAGTGGGAAATGAACCCACTCGGGACCCCAATTCTGAGACCCAGGGCACCCCATGCCCTGGACACTTGTTTGAGCGGACATCAGGCTGGCTGGGCTATTGAGGGAGTCTCCCCAGCACCTGCTATGTACCAGACCCTCAGAGAGCTCTGCGGCATGTCTTGGGGCCACACGGCGGGGGACTGTTCAACCATCTGATTGTGCCGAATAGAGAAAGTCCTGAGTGGGGAAGGTTCTGAGTATGGGGCTGTTTAACCCCAAGAAAAAGGATGGAGGGTATTCATGGATGTAAAGCCAAAGCCACTGAAAACTGACAATAAATAATAGGATTAATAATAAATAATGCTTCTTCATTACATTTACTGTTTATTATTATCTGTCTCCCCTCAGTTATCTATCGGGACGGCCACCCCATAGATTAGTGGCTTAAAGCAACAACAGTTTATTATTTCTATTGACTAAGTGTGTGGCTGGGCTCAGTGGGCAGATCTTCTGTCTCGTGTGATGTTGGCTGGGGTCGTGCAGATGGCTGCATTTAGCTTGGAGCTCGGCTGGAGCTGGAACAGCAGGTTGGCATGCCTTATGTGTATAGTGGCTGGAGTGGGGCTCAGGGCAGGCTGAGCTCCTTGGTGGGCAGAGTAGTAGAAGTCATCTGCATGACTTCTTAGACTGGACTCTGGGCTTCCAAGAGACCAAAATGGCTAGGCCCAGAGCTGGCACAGGCTTACCTGGCCTACATTCTATTGGTCAAAGCAAGTCACAAGGCAGGCCCAGATTCAAGGGGAGGGGAATTAGGCCCCTCCTGATAGAAGGAGGAACGTGTGCATGCGGGTTCGGTGGAATCATTGGCTGCCATCTTTGGAGACCATCTACCACACCCCGTTACAATGTAACCCCACGAGGGCAGAGATGTTTCCCTTTTGTTCACTGATGTATCCCAAAGTGGCCACTCAAAGTTCCTGGCACATAGGAGATGCTCAACAGGTAGTTGTTGAATGAATTGAACTCAATTTGCCAATACAGAGTTTCTGCACAGATCCATTCTTGGAACACAGGCCCAGCAGAAAGCAGAGTTTGCTTATTAGGAGAGGCCTATGGTGTGATGACCCTGCTTCCCAACCTCTGGCCTGTGTGCCTCTCCTCACGTATGCACAAGTGTATGAAGAACATACAAGAAGCCAAAAATAAGGTGAGTGGAGGGAGATTGGGAGGAGAGCAGGGAGATTGGCAGCCGTGGCAGCCTTCCGGCCTGGGCTCTAAGCCACTAAAGCGTCAGGGAGCCCCTGCTCCTCCCCTTGGTTTCTCTGTCAAGTGTGTGCATGGGGCCCTTGGCTAAATGGGACTGAGGGGCCTTTTAGTTCTGCAGTTCTATGATCACGTTCAAATACGGATTTACTCATTTATTCACTATTGACGCAGAGCGCCAGGCACTGTGCTAGCTGCTGGGGACACAAGAAAGATAAGACACAGTCAGGGACTTGACAGACATGTCCATAGACAGGGACATGTGACCAGTATATTAGGAGGGGTGGACACACCACCCTCAAGATCTAGGTCAGATTGGTTCAGATAACATTCTGAGGCCAGGTCTTCCGTTCCTGGCTGCTCAGCAGAATCCACCTGTGCAGAGTTTTTAAAATGCTGTAGCCCCCCCCCCCCCACCTCTAGAGATTTGATTTAATTGGTCTGAAGGGCAGCCTGGGGTTTCATCTATGTTAGAAGCACCCCCAGGCTATTCTAATAAGCCCCAGGCCCTCTGGTTCAGAGTTCCAGCCTGGGTTCCCAGTCTCCTTCTGGCTCCCCAGCTCACACCTGAAGGCAGGTCCAGCCCTTTCACCTTGATTTCCCTTCCAAAATACCCCTCCCCTCCCTAGAAGCACTTGAGAGAAGCCAGTCTGGGGTGGAGCACTGGGGAATGAGGAGCCTGGCATCCCACAGCTTCCTGCCACTGTGGGGACCTCTTTGCCCTCTCCTGCCCTGAGTCCCTTCCACCCCCATAATTGGGAACTTGGCCTCCTGGAAGCCTGGTAGGCTGTGTTCCTTCATGGCCTGGGAGGACACTGCCAGCACTCAGTGGAGGGGTGACAACATACCAGTCTTTCTCTCACTCCCTCAAGGGCTGAAGCTGCAGGGCTGGGTTGCCACTGCCCAGAAGATGCCTGCAGCCTGGCCCCGTATGCGTGTTGTTAAAGAAGAAATTATTCATGACACTTGTTAAAAATGGCAAGGCAGATTTTATTCAAGGTGGGGGCATGGAAATAGATGTAGGGACCACTGCAATGGGGTCTTGACCTGGAGGAGAGAGATTAGACTCAACTCCAAAGACAACAAAAGAGAGAATTTATAGCCAAGGAGCAGGTGGGGGGTCAGTGGATGGAAAATTACCAACCATGGGGGGTTAGCAAGGATTCTGGCTAAACCGACCTAACAGGATTCTTGCTGAAGGCAGGCCAGGCTGATCAGACATCACCTGGAGGATGGTGGAGGACGAGGAATAAGATTTCGAGGGGGATCAGATATTGAGAGGGGTGGTTCTGGTTAAACTGACTCAGCAGGATTCTTGCTAAAATCGGACAATGCAGAGACAAACACAGAAATCCAAAAGTTGAAGCCTTGTTACAAAAATGCTCAGGGGAGCCCGAGTCAAGTTTGGTTGAGGAGAAAATCCTTCTTAGTGTCCAGAGAACACCCAGCGAAGCAGAACCAGGACCACTGACTCCCTGTCCAAGGGAATTCAGGACCCTGAGGGAGGAATCCAAACTGAAAAGAACAGCGGGCTCTACTAAGGAAGGAAGAGAGCCTAACAAAATAGTAATAATTCTTAAGGAGATGAACTGGGGGTGGCCTGGGGTGTGGGAGGACTATCAGGAACTAAAAAAAAAAAAAAAAAAAAAGATTTCTCAATTTAAAAATCCAACCAATGAGCTCAGAAAAAGAATGATCACTGCTGAGAAATAAGTCAGTGTCCTGGGAGTTCAAGTGGAAGAAAATCTCATTGCAGTGCAAAAACAGAGAGAGATTTGGAGGACAAATCTGGGCAATCTAATTTAATCTTCAAAGGAGAGGGGTTTCAGAAAAAGAAAAAAAAGAAAAAAGAACATATAAAGGGAAAAACAATAATTGAACAATTAAAGAACATTTTCTGAGCTGAAGAAAGCCTTGATTAAAGGGGCTCATAGAATTCTAGGAAGGATTAATTAAAAAGACATATGCTTAGACAGACCCTACTGTAATTCCTGAATTATAAACTTCCAGACAAAAAGGAGGGTTACTGACAAAGGAAGGAAAACTCAGGTTGGTATTGGCTTTCTCATCTCCCTCCTTGCTATACAATCATAACTGTGATTCAGGGTCTTGAGGGACAAGGATAATGACCCAAGAATCCTATATCTACACAAGGTTATCATTCACACACATATCAGGGTGATAGCAAGAAATTTTGGAGCATCCCAAATCTTGCACCCCGTCTGAGGAGAATGCTGGAGAGATGCCTCAGCCCAAACCAGATGGATCAGGGAAGCAAATAATGGCCTGGAAATTGAATTCAGAATGATCAGCAAAATCCAGACGTTGGAGGTAGGGAAGAAGGTGGAGAATAGCAAGAAGAAAGCACATAAAAAGGAAGGGCTTTCATCTAAGTAGGAGAGAAAACATCTAGATAGAAGGGCAGTTACTTGAAATTGATAGGGCTATGTGGTGGTTTAAAAAATATATCCACAAGTTCTTCAGTGATCTTCCCTTTAAGAGATGGAGCTTAACTCCCCTTCCAAGAAGTGTGGAATGGACTTAGTGACTCACTTCTAACCAACAGACAGCACAATGATGGGGTGTGAAACTGAGACTAAGCCATCAAAGGCACTGGACTTCCTGTCCTGACTCTCTGTATTGGGAGCAGCCTTATGGACATCAGCCTATGTGACAAAGGAATGAAGCTTCCTGCCAACAACTACACAAGTGAGCTTGGAAGAAGTTCCTCTAGAAACAGTCAAGTTTCAGATGACCATAGCCTTGGCTGACACCTGATTACAGCTCTGTGAGAAACCCTGAGCCAGACCACCCACCTCAGTCACTCCTGGACTCCTGACCTACAGAAACTGAAATAATGAATGTCTTTCCCTGTAAACTGCTGAGTTTGGGGATAATTTGTTAGACATCAATAGTTAACTAATGCAATCTGTTAAGAAAGACAGCTTTCTAGGATTGTTAGGGATGGAAGTGAAAAGCATCACAGAATTTCCAAATTAATAGGAGGAAAGAGTGATTAGAAACCTGAGCAAATCCACAGGGGCAACAAAATGGGAAAGGGAAAATAACAATAATAATAAGGTAAACATAAACTAGAAAAACATTTAATAAAGTTAGATGACATACAATAAGATCGAAGAAGCTAAACCCAATATATATCATCTATCATAATAAATTATGAATTTTCCTAACAAATTTGGGGAAAAGAAATAAAAATCCAAGTAGATATTGTTTACATGAGACAGCTCTGGCACAAAGATACAAAAGAAGTTTGAAAATTCATTGTTGAGCAAAGAGATACCAGCCAGATGCAGACAAAAAGAAAGCATGGTGGTGATATGAACATTGATCAGCATGAAATCCAAGGGGAAAAATACTGAAGGACAAAGAGGGAAATTATGAAATGTGAAGGTACAACTCACAGAGAAAAAAATAACTTTTATAAACACATATGTACCAAACACTCTAGTAGTCAAACACATAAGGCAAAATTTCTAGGAATACACAGAGAACATGATAAATACACAACTACAATAGGAGATTATAATACAAAAGATTAATTATCTGAATATCCATTATTCAAATCCCTGTAGTTAAGTGGTTGCTTTGGGAAACAAAAGTAGTCCTAATGCACCACCACCACCAACAATAATAATTACCAAAAAAGCACCTACAGTGTGCCAGCTAAGGTTCTGAGCACTTTGTATATATTAATCCTTGAGGTCCTCGCCACAAACGATGTGTCATGATTATTACTACCTGTTTTGCCAAGATGGCTATAATAATTCCTCCCATTCTGGTACATATAACCCTTGCAATATGACTTTACCATCCCCCCTTTTAAGATGAAGAGTCTTATTTTTTTTTTTAATCCATTGAATCTCATCTGGCTTTGTGACATGCTCTGACAATAGAATGTGGCTGAAGTACTTTTTGTGACATTCAAGCTAGGCCTCAAGAGGCCTTGAAGCTTCACTCTTGCTCTTTTGGAACACTCCCACCATCATGTGAAGAAACCTGAACTAGCCAAGGGCCAATCACCAGGCCCTTGAGAGAGCCCATTTTCAAATATCGAGCCTCAGATGAATTACCAGATGACTGTAGCTGCATGAGTAACCTCAGGCAAGAGCAGCAGAAGAACCACCCAGCTGAGCCTAACACAAATTACTGAGTCACAGAATTATGAGAAAATAAAATAGTTGGTTAAAATTTTTTGGAGTGGCTTATGTTATAGAAAGAGGTAACTGATAAACTATTTTGCAAATAAGGAAACAACAGGCACAGAAAAGTTGAGTAATTTGTCCAAATTTTCACAGTTATTATGAGGTTAAGCCATGATTGGAATCTAGGCACCAATGAACTGAGGTTTTATAAAATTAATCCCCACTCAAACATTCCTCTCAGTTTGCAGTTAGCATTTAACCTAAACAAATCATCAACATTTTTGATGGTTTTAGAAATGTTCCATAATAGAATACAATGCAAGTCAATTGCAAAGTGAAACCACAAATCTTAAAAAATATAGGATATTATGCAGTAGGATAAATAAATATATAGGATTTTAATTGTTTTTTAAAATAAAAACACGTTCGAATTGTGTTTTAAAAAGTGATACTGGAGAATTACTAGAACCACATGCAGAACCAGTAAGAGTAGTAAACAATGGACAAGATAAATTTTACCAAAAATAAAAAAAGAGAAAGCATATGTTCTGATTATTGTGACAGAAGCTGTTAATGGCCAACTAATATCCATCCATTCCCTTCTTATTAACAGCAACCCAATTTTGTTCAGTGTGGTGATGTGCTCAGTTAAAAATTTTATGTCCCAGATTTCTTTGAAACTAGGAGTATCCATGTGATGTTTTGGCCAATGAGATAGGAAAGTCTACTTGTGGGATTTCTGTGAAAGTTATTGTCTTCCTGAAAAATAAGGGATAGCCTAAGCTAGTGAGAACATTTTTGCATGGGGTCCTGCCCCCCTTCTTCGAGTTGCAACATGGATATAATGCCTGGAGGTGCAGCAGCCCCCTTGAGAATGCAAGGAAGAAAGCAGTACCCCAAGAATGGGAGAGGAGGAAGCCAGAGGAGCCACATTTGCAATGCTTTCTTTGAGTAATGGCACCCTAGCACATCTATTTGCCCTTGGAGTTTTTGTCATTTGAGAAAAATAAGCTCTGAGCTCGTTTAAGTTGCTAAATCAGGTTTCTGTCAAATGCAATCCTGACTGATACAAATAGCAAAGGATTAAGAGAGACCCTTAGGACGATAGCTGAAGCCATCAATTACCTTTTGCAAAACATAATAGCATTGCAGACGTCAAATGTGAAGTGAAGGGTGTCTTATCATGCTATCACACAATTTTATTGGAAACATTATACTTCCAAAAAGTCAACATTAGATTTATTGTTTTTAAGCAAACTTTTCATTCAAATACAACATACATATGGGAAAGTACACTTGATTTAAATCTGTTTGTTCTACAAAATCATTACATTATTATTGCAATTATAACCTACATTTTGGTAAATACCACATAAAATAAATGCCTTTTTTATAATATTTGGTGTTATTTCTCACCACATAATGCCAGTAAAATCTTCTTTTTACTTTTTGTATGAAATTCTGCCCATATCCCAAGTGGATTCACTTTAAGTGGTTTTTTTTCTTTTTCCTCTAGTACAGTTGTTGAATACTGCTGATGTCCTGTATATCTTCCAGAAAATGGTAGACAAAGATGTAGAAGATTTTATAATACAGTCGTTTGTTATAGGTTTTACTCTGTACATGGAGAACTTAAGTCTTCTCTCATGTCTCCTAGACAGTTGTGAACATAAAGCACATGTTTGCCCACCAGCAAAACCTTAGACAATCTCAGTGAAATCAAGATTTTTTATATCTCACATTCTCTGATTATATCCCATTGAAAACAAAAAGCAGGGATGCCTGGGTGGTTCAATCAGCTGAGCATCCGACTCTTGATCTCAGCTCAGGGTCTTGATCTCAGGGTTGTGAGTGCAAGCCCCATGTTGGCTTTCTTAAAAAAGAAAAAAAAAGCAACAATTTCTTAAAAATAATCCCTTCAAAAAATCACCAAGGAAAACAAACCTGTAATACTTGGAAACTAAACAACCTCTTCCAAGTTATCTGGACCAAAAAGGAATTAAGAAGAACATTTCGTACCAATACCTAAGGGATGAGTTAAAGTCAGATGAAAATTTGTAGTACAGAAATTCTTTTAATATTAAAAAATAAAGTGGAAAAAAACCCCCACTTAAGTATTTAAGAAATTAGAAAAAGAACAATACAAAAGGCCATACCACACACGTTCACATAGTAGAAGGAAATATTTAAGGTAAATTTGCAAATAATGAGATAGAAAACTGAAAATAATATAAAGATAAATGGACCCAAATATGGCCCTTAAAAAAAATAGATTCTTTTCAAGTTAAATTTTGGGGAAAAAGAAAAGAAAAGAAATAGTAAAAGCAAAAAATATCATTAAAAATGAGCAAGTAGTTCCAAGTACAGACCTCATGGTATGCATCTTTATGGCAGTAACTTTGTAATCTAGAGGAAAATGGATAATTTCTGGAAAAAGACTGATCATCAAAGTTTACTCAATTATGGGTAGAAAAAAAAATCTAAGTTGACCAAAAATCATAAAAGAGTTAAGTAGCATAAACAATCTAAGTTGACCAAAAATCATAAAAGAGTTAAGTAGCATAAACAAAATTGGGCCATAGGAAGGTGGCCTATTATTCCACATTGTTTCAGATACTAGCTAATGCAATAAGAGAAGAAAATGAAACAAGTGGTATACATAAAACACAGAAGAGGCAAAACACAGAAGACTTAATTCCAATAACTTTGGAATATAATTTTATTATAGTAAATCTTCCTATCCAGAAATATGATATATCGTGCAAATAATGCCTTTAATCTTTTAATAAGATCTAAAAACTGTCTACTTATAAATGCTGAATTTTTCTTGTTAAATTTATTCCTTATTATTTTTTGGATTTTGTGAACATTGTATTTGGATTTCCCCTCCCCTCCAATTCTACTCATAATCATTTATTGTGGGCATTGAGAAAACCATTGTTTTTGATCTATTTATCCAAAATCTAAGGACCTATGAAAATCTCTTTTAAAATAAAAAAAATTAGCATTTGCATGCAAAAATAATTCTTTATAAGACCATAATTTATTTCCCCATATTGATGGACATTTGAGTTATTTCCAGTTTTGTTGCCTTACACATAATGATGCAGGAAATATCTTTGCCCAGGTGTCATTATATGCTGATATTTTCGGCAGAGGTTGGAGAGTATGGTTACTGGGTTAAGAAGACATCTGCACTGGAGCTGAGACCCTTGGATGCACAAGAAAGAAAAAGAGCTTTCTACTAAAACTTTATTTCAATTTCATATAGACAAGTTAATCTGGGGTTCCCCTTCTTCTGGGTGTGAATCTAAGTTTGGGTCCCCCAAAATGCCCAGGTAGTTCTCTCTCCTGGCTCTGTATTAGGGAGGATGAGGGTGTGGAAAGGGATGGGGGTTTGGGATTAGCTGTGCAGCCCAGGCAGTTCTCTGGCTGGGCTATTCTGGGGGCCTGTTGCTACCTTACTGACAGAGCCCAGCATCTCAGGAGAGGGCCTGCCTACCACAGAAAGGCACAGACAGCTGGCAGTACTTCCTTGCTCTCTCAGGGCCAGTGGCTTGGCTTTTGTCACATCCTCTGCCATTTTCTTTGTCCCCTGCAGGCCATCCATCTGGACCGCAGTCCAGGGAAATCTTTTCTGAAGGGCAGGGTGGAGGGCTGGACAGAAGCTTCCTTCTCCCTAAATCTCTTCTTGCCCTTCTAATGTTTCTCCAATATTCTCTCTGGGCCCGGCGCCTTCCCTGTTTACGTACGGGCTTGGTTTTAAAAAACGAAAGCTGTAAAAATACCTGTCTCCCCCCCCAACCCCCAGCTTCTCTCCCCAACCCCCATCTTCTCTCCTGAGATAATGAGGGGAGAATGGTGGAGTGCCTGCATTGGATGGGGTGGAGGCTGAAGGACAAAGGGAATTGGGGGAGGGAGGGAATAACAGGTGGGGAGGAATAAAACCTGGGATAACGTAAAAATATCTCCTGCCACAGACATTTAAAAATTGTAATAAATAATACACCGTTCAAAAATATATAGAATTCACCTTGCCACCAGCAACGACCTCTGTAGGTGTCTATTTCGCTCCAACCTCACCAGTTCCAAATGCTACTGTTCTTTTGAATTTTTGTCCCCCTAGTGGGGGCTGTTCTCATCCAAATGTACTGGCACTTAGAAATGTTGAGAGTCTTTCAACATCTCCTTTTCTGTGAACTGTCTGGTCCTACCTTTGCCCATTTTTCTATTGAATCGTTTGCTTTTTTCTCCTATTTGCAGGAGACTTTTGTTTACTATAGGTCATGGAGGCTTGGGCAGTGGAGTTGATCAGGGTTCTGCCAGGGGGTAGACCAGGTTGTCTGAAAGATCCAGGGGGTCAGGAGCCTGCATCCCACATGCGCACAGAATGTACAGGACTGTGAGTGGGACAGCGGGAGTGAGTGGTGTGCGGGCTGGGCCAGCATCATGAGCTAAGGTCCTTAGAAAGAGTAAAAATAATGAAATAGGGGGTGCCTGAGTGGCTCAGTCGGTTCAGCGCCGGGCTCTTGGTTTCAGCTCAGGTCATGATCTCAGGGTTGTGAGATGGAGCCCAGTGTAGGAGCCTGCTTAAGATTCTCTCTCTTCCCTTCCCTCTGCCCCTCCCCCACCTCAAAAAACAAAACCAAACACAATGAAACAGATCAAATAAAATACAAGTAAAGGGAGAAGAGAAGAGAAAGGCAGTGATGCTCTGGGACAGTCCACAAACCCTTCCCAATCCCACACCCTCTCCCACTCTTCCTTTTAATGCCCACAGCAATCCTGTAGGTGAGAAATAATATTCCCATTTAGTGGATCATCCAGAGAGGCGGGGAGAGGGTGGAGTGCCTTGCAGAGAAGTAGGTGGGAGAGCCAGGGATGGGGCTTGAGGCTGATTCCCCTCCAGATCACTCAAGATACTTTTTTTCTTATTTCCCGTCATTGTTTTTTGTTTTACTTCATTGTTTTTAGCCGTTCTGTTTCTAAGGACTCCCAAATAAATGTGTGGATCAGTAATGTGCACACAGTAGGCGCCTAATCACTGTCCCAGAGACTGACCCGGAGCGTCTGGTCAGCTGGTCCTTGAAACTGTTAATTCGGCCCCTGCCCCGACCTGTGGCCGCGCTGACGGGGCCTGAGCTGGGACAGTCCGAGGCCGCCGGGCCGACCGGGACGACCTTCCCTCCGCGGTGCATCCTGGCTGCAGGCCCTGGTGGCGGCGGAGGGCGGTGAGGGCTGGGCACAAGTGCCATGGCCAGGTGGGCTTTTTATGGCGTGGCCCAGGGAGCTCATTCTTTTTTTTTTTTTTTTTTTAAAGATTTTATTTATTTATTTGACAGAGAGAGACACAGCGAGAGAGGGAACACAAGCAGGGGGAGTGGGAGAGGGAGAAGCAGGCTCCCCGCAGAGCAGGGAACCTGATGCGGGACTCGATCCCAGGACCCTGGGATCATGACCTGAGCTGAAGGCAGTCGCTTAACCAACTGAGCCACCCAGGCGCCCCCAGGGAGCTCATTCTTAATAGTGGCTTTTACAACGATCACACACTTATTTCTAGCTCCTTAAAGGCTTCCGCCCGAGCCAGCCTCCTGGCTTTCTGTAGGCCCCCCTCCCCCGCCCCTCCCTCAAGTCCCTGGTGCTGTTCTCTCCCCGGGGTTCTTTCTGTCTGAAGAGTGCGCGGGACGTGATAGCCCCGGGGCCCCCCCGATTCGGCCCCCCTCCCCTGGTGCAGAGGATTCTGGCTCCCTGGTCATCGTGGCCTTGGCCTACCGGACGGAGCCTACAGCCCATTAGGCGCCAAACGTTCGTTGCTCTCGATGGCAAACTTGAGGCTCTCTCCAACAGCTCGGAGTGGGGAGCCCAGCCCTCCCTCCCTCTGTCGACAGCCCCCTCGCCACAGCACCCCACCTTGCCCCAGCTCAGATAGTGCCTGGGAGGCCTTGCACCCACCCTTGGCCAAAGGCATCACGTCACGTCTAGCACTCCAGCCAGGCTCTGGGCGCCTTCGGGTGTGATGGACGCCCTCGGGAGTGGGGCCTGGCTTGGGTCTTGGAGCCGGGAGACCGGCGCAGGCTCCCGCTCTGCCATCTACCACCGGTGGCTTCTCGGCAGGACCCCGGAGCTGTCCGTTTCCTCGGGGTTTGGAGAGGTGACAGCCCCCTCCCACCTCCGGCCGGGGCGGAGCCGCCAGCTTGTGAACCGGCTGGCTAGAGGGCCCGCTCTCTTCCTTCAGCCCCGGGGCGGCCCGGCGCCCGCTGCCCTCGAGGCTTGATTGCTGGAGCTGTCGAGCGTCCCCGGCCTCCTCCAAGCGCATCTGGATGCCTGTGCCTGGAACAGCCGCCCGAGGGGGCGGCCCGAGGACTGGGCGCGGGGCTCGGGGCCGACTCCTCGGCGGCCTGAGTTACCTGCCACGGACGGCAGAGGCCCGGCGGGCGACCAGAGGAGGGGACCCTGCTCCCGGGTCGCGTCGCGGGTGGGCACCCCAGGCCTGCGCCCCGGCCCCGCCGTGCGCTCCCTCCAGCGGCGCGATCACAAAGCGTCTGCTGCCATCTGGTGGCGGCGCCCCGGCAGCTGCGCACAGCGCGGGGCGGCGGGGCCAGGGGCGAGGGGCCGGGATTTGCAGATCCTCCAGCGCCCCCAGAGCCTCTCACCTCGGCGCCCCGCAGCCAGGAAGCCTCTGCCCTCGGTGCTGCTCCGTATTCCCCAAGCGGAGCGGCGTCGCGAAAGCGGCAGTGTGGCCGAGTGGTCGGCGCCGGAGCTTCGGGCCAGCGCGGGGCTGTTGAGCCAGACCCGCTGCGTCCCAGCTGGCTGTCGTGCAGCAGGGCCCTTCAGTCTCGGAATCGTTCTGTCATCGGTAAAGGGGGCTGGCACAAGTGTGTGCCTTGCAAGGAGCCTTGCAAAGTCCTGCCTGGGCAGACGCCTGTAAAGCCCCTGGCCCGTGGCAAAGAGCACGGTAAATCCTAGCTGTTACTCCGATAAAATCCCAACCTGCTTCTCAGCTTCGCAGGCTGCCTCTTCTCTCTCCCCCCGCCCCCCTCCGCCTCTCACCAGGGTGCAGCGTTGGCCATGTCATGGATTTTCGGTTTCTCCATCTGTAAACTGGGGATGCCAATGCCAACCTCCCACTCCCAAATAAGGTCGGGAGGGTAAAGATGACTCCGCCTCTCCGCGGACAGGTGCGCCTGGCGGCCGAGGTCTCCTGGGCCTTCCACCTCTAAGCTCCCAGAGGTTCATTCTCTGCCACGAAGAAAAGACTCTCCCGGATGCTGCTCGAACCTGCAGGCTCTGTGCGCAGCCTTGAGGACAGGGCCTATTTTCTGATCTAAGGGGATCTGGGGGGCTTTTCTTCGCCCCCTTCCAGATCACAGACCAGGGGGTCCAAATCAGGGGTCATGATCTCTGACCCCCTTCCAAAAAGGCCTCACCCCTTTAGCAATAGGGTGGAGTAACTGAGGAAAATAACCTTTCCTTTAAAAAAGACAAGGCTGGGGCGCCTGGGTGGCTCAGATGGTTGAGCGTCTGCCTTCGGCTCAGGTCATGATCTCAGGGTCCTGGGATCGAGTCCCGCATCGGGCTCCCTGCTCCTTGGGAGCCTGCTTCTCCCTCTGCCTCTCTCTCTCTCTCTCTGTCTCTCATGAATAAATAAATAAAATCTTTAAAAAAAAATAAATAATAAAAAAGACAAGGCTGTTTGGAGCCTTCCTCGTGCGCGGGGAACCGTCCCTGAGACCTGGGTTTGGTGTGCATGCGCACGCTGTGTCTCACCCAGTGTCCAGTGGGCATGCAGCTGGCGTTACTCCTCAGCATGCAGCAAGAAGGGGCCTACAGAAGCGGGGTGACAGCCAGGGACACCGGCAGGGAGGGGCACGGCTCGGCGGCCACTGTCACTCCGCCTCTGAAAGCACCCGCTCCAATTCAAAGGTATCAAATATTTGCCTAGCTGTTCAACATTTCTTCACATAATATACTCATGGCTAATTCATATCGAGACTCGATGTCTTCATCTCTCCCAGGCCTCCCTCCTGGATTAGCGCGTCTTGTCTATTCTGGGAGGAAGTTGTCCTACATTCTAAAAATAGGCCCCGGAGTGTGGACACCGGCTCGCACAGTCCGTGGAGGCTGTTTTGTTTCTCTTGAGGGCCGTCCTCTGGGGACAGCTGCAACAGAGCCCAGAGGCACACGCATGCGACAGCCAGTGTGGGTGCCTGCCCAGGGGCATGGAGGACGTGGGGCCCTCCCGGGATGTCTGTTCTGGCCCCTGCCTTCCAAAGGAGCCTGTGATCCCCATCGAAGGATGCCCCACCCAGCCTGGCTCTTTGAACTTTGAGGGAAGTGCAAGACTTTCACATCAGACGCAAGGTCCTTTCTGCTCCACATATGGGTCCTTCTCTTCCTGAAAGTTAGAAGCCCAGGATGTCCCTGTAGCAGCCAGGACCTGGCCCGAAGCAGGGGGCATGCTCACTCAGGCCCCTGGGGAGAGCTTAATAAAGGGACTTCTTTTCAAAGTGGGACCCATGAAGGAGGGACAGCGCTCTGCGTCTAGTAGCAGTGGGGCTCTTCCCACCCCCTGAGTTGCAGGGCCTGGGGGGGGGAGAAGCTACCTGAATCTGGAAGCCAAGATGGCTGTGTGGGGACAAGAACGGTGATCTGGGCGGGGAGAAGCCTGGAGAACGGCCACCCAAGCACTCCTCAGTCTTGCGCTAGGGCTCCCCAAGCTCAGACCCACCCAGAAGGCAGGGCAGTGTGTTGATGTGTCCAGGAGGGGGGCTGTGGGGGGGGGGTACACAGAGCAGGTGAGGGAGGGTGCAGAGGACCAGATGTTCAGCTCCCTGTCCCTTTCTTGGGACCTCTACACCTCGCTAGCGTCCTCCTGGCTCTCCTTGTCCCAGTCATTATTGCTCTTGGGGGCCTCACCATCTGCATCTCTTCCTGACTCCCCTTCTCTTTGTTTCCCCCCAGTGATATCGCCCCCACTGCCCGTGCCCTGAGGAAGGACAGTGGCGGTGGGCACGGTGCCCCTTTCCCAATTGATGGAGTTGTAGTGGGGTCCAGCTGCTCACCCCACTGTCACCTGCCACCGCTAGGGGAGGGAAAGCAGCCGGGCCCTGGACACTGGCTTCGGAGGATTCAGCTCTTCCTTCTCTAAACTGCTCTAAATGACGCCAATCAGGACTACTTTCATTTTATTACTTCAAGCTGCGCTGGCTTGGAATGAGCGAGGAGGAGTTGCAGAGCCTCCAGCTGCCTCGAAGCCCCTAAGAGAGCCCCTACTGGGTGCCCGGCCTGCACAAATGCGGTGGGATGCCTGGGCTCCAGGCTGGATCCACCACCCACTCACTCAGTCAGTGGGCAGAATGCGCCCAGGGCCACGGTGCTCGGGCCCTGGGTGAGACCCCAGGTGTGTATGTAGCAGCGAAGGATTTGGCGTCCACTCTTGACAGATACAGATAGGGAGGCTGTGGGCATAGCGGATAAGTTCATCGAAGCCTTAGTTTCCTCTTCTGTTAAATAGGGATGACATTCTCTGTCACCAGGCTTGCTTGGGGGTGATGTGAGATCACCGGGAGTTGTTAAGTGACAGCAACTTGTGCCCTGACCATACCCATAAAAGGTAAAACCTCAGATGGAAGGCGGGCCTCCTAGACATGGCAGGGGGCTGAGGATGCCACAGAGAGAGGCTGAGGTTGCGGGACCTCAGACAACAGGGGAAGGAACAGATGTGGACCCAGACCGCCAACTTCGGCTCTGGTTTTTTGTTTCTGTTTTTTTTTTTTTTAAAGATTTTATTTATTTATTTGAGAGAGAGAATGAGATAGAGCGAGCATGAGAGGGGGGAGGGTCAGAGGGAGAAGCAGACTCCCAGCTGAGCAGGGAGCCCGAAGCGGGACTCGATCCCAGGACTCCAGGATCATGACCTGAGCTGAAGGCAGTCGCTTAACCAACTGAGCCACCCAGGCGCCCTCGGCTCTGGTTTTAAATGGAATAAAATAATTCCCAGAATGAATATCCCCTCTACAAGGCGTGTCCCCTTGTGCGGGCACCCCTACTAACAGATTTTACCATGGCACAAAGAATATTCTACTCTCCCAATCTGGGGATGATATATACAGCCAGTTAATGCAAAATAAATTTTCATGTTATTTTTGCTTATTTTTTAAGTCCGTTGGGTGCATCGCAGCTGATCGCTGTTCTGACATTTTTCTTCCCTCATTAAGAAAGATGCCCCTGGTGAGTTACCTATGTTGGGCTCAGAGCAGAAAATAAATATCGCTGGCATCCTCTTTCCTGTGCTCTCTGGGTGTAATTAAGAGAAAGGCACCTGCAGGAGAGAGAAAGCACAGGGCAGAAAACAGCCAAGAGGTTACTCTTCACAAGAACTCCCCAGTTTTTAGGACCATCCAAATGTCACCCCTTCTATGACCTCCTTCCTGACCTGTTGGGGCCTCCGTCCACATTTGCACCCTAACACTATTCCATTCCAGTGTGGTTTTTTTCCCTTCAGCCTATCTTGCATCCCTGCTGGTCAACAGGTCTGTTCTTCCCTTTGCCCAAGGTACCTGCTTTTCTTTGGGGGACCTACTCATCATGGGAAACCCATGCCATCTGGGAGGAGCCGATCTGTGCCCTAGGGGGGTAGCCAAGCCAGGGCAGTCAGGACTCCCGTCCCAGGACTTGCAAGGAACTGCTTCCTGAAATACTCTTGGGCTGAAGCTCAGCCTGGGAAGAAATTGTCCTCAGAAAGAAGCCAAACAGGGGCGCCTGGCTGGCTAAGTCAGTAGAGCATGCAACTTTGACCTTGGGTCTTGAGTTCAAGCCTTATGTTGGGGGTAGAGTTTACTTAAAAAGAAGAAGGAGAAGGGGAGAGAGCAGGAGAAGAAGAAGAGGAGGGGAGGAGGAGGACAGCCGAGGCTCTCAGGAGATTTTGGGACCTGGTGTCCCGTGTGAGCCCTGGGTGCAGGGCTGCTGGACTTTGCAGACAGGCATGGCGGGGTCCCCCCCACCTTGCCTCGTTCTCGCTGGGCCCAGCCGCTGCCTGTGGCTCAGGGAGCCGCTGGGGGGGGGCGACTCCAGAGGAGGCAGACGGGCGCCCGGCCCCGGCCCCAGGGCTGCAGGTCAGGAGCCTCGATAATGCCTTGATTTCCTGTTTCACAGCCGGAGGCGGCCCACAAATGGCACGGCAGCTAGCAGCTTCAGTGAGCTGAGCCTCCACTTCCTGCCGGGACTGATGGGCTCCCCCCGCCACCCCACCCCCATGCTCTCAGAACCCAGGGGTGAGCCACAGGCAACCCGCCTCAGGGCCACCCGCGTCCCCTCCACACTGGGTTTTTGTCCTGCGTCTCTGCAGAACGCTTTGAATCTTGAACGCCAGGTCTCCTCTTTTGGTTCTGATCCCCCTGCCCCACTTTGGGCCCCTTTCCCTCTCTTGTCTCGCCCCCTTTCCTCTACGACCTTCCAACATGTTCGCTGTGAGCGTCTATTAGGCACCAGGTGCCTGAGCAGAGGCCTCCTGACACCCCGGTTCCGTGTGACTTGAGTTCTGGCGGGGTGCCCTGCTCCTTTCCTACCCAGCGGCGATCGCCCGTTATCATCCGTAAGTGGTTTTTCTGTTTACTGGACTCACTACTGTCTCTCCAGTAATCGTCAGCTCTCAGAAGACGGAAACTTTTCTCGTTTTTCTCCTTAAGTGCGTCAGCACCCGAGTCGGGGATTGGCACACAGTGGGCCCTCAAGACACATCCGTGGAATGACCGAGCGGGCGGGCATGAGTGGGCCAGGCCCTGCGCCTGGTGCCGGAGAGCCGCAGAGCAGAAGCAGGGCATCTGGGGGGTGGAGGGTGAGGGGTGAGGCCTCCTGAGGGTGCGGGCGGGAGGCAGAGCGTACGCGGTGTCCTCGTGCGGACCTGACTCAGAGCCCAGAGCTCGGAGAAGAAGACATGAAGCCTGCTGGGTGGACAAGCTCCCTGGGTAAACTCTTGCGGCTGCAACACAGGGGACTTAAGAGAAATGTAGAAATGAGAGAATGGGGAATTCTGTCCACTGCTGGATCGTGTTCATCTGCTGCTTTGCTCCCCGGTCCCGTCTCCCTGAGAAGAAAGTCAGCTCCCTGGGGCAGACATGGCCTGCAATGCCCCCTGTGCGTCCCGCATCATTTGGCACAGGGCTGGTCTGCGTGGCAGGTGACTGATCATGCTTGTCACCCACAGGAAATGGCTTCTGAGTGTTTAGGCAGGGTTTACATAGTGTCAAAGTGGCCCATGTGCAATGCCCAATTTCAGGCCTGGAGTGAGTGGGGGTGGGCAGGACAGCCCAATGGACGGTCCGGTCCCAATCCAGCAGGACTCATCCAACAAAGGAGTGTGGATTTTCTCCCAAGGGGCCACCTCAGTCGTCCATCCCTGTGCTATTCATACCTCACGGCTGGCCCCAGGGGCCCCCAACATGAGGCTGGTTCTAGCTGGAGGAGAGGTGTAGGCCATTAGGTTTGGGTTTGAATCCCAGCTTTACCACTTAGTGGTGACAGGTGTGGACAAGTCTCTTCGCTTCGCCCACTTCCTGCACCTGAGGAAACTCCTGGGGGGCGGATGCTTATCGACACCTGGGCCCCTGAGGAGGCCCAGTCTGCCACCGTGAGGCCATCTCCCCGCGGCCGCCCCACGCCCTCTGCAGCGTCCGCAGCTCCTGGCCCAGTACAGCAGGGAGACGCCGCCTTCTCTGCCTCCCTGCCTGGTCAGGTTTCCTGGAGGCAGAGACCTGTACCTCTGGATGCTCTTCTTCCTCCTGCCTCACCACCGAGGGCTCAGCGCTGGGCCTTGTGCATTCTTGGTGCCCGCACGGTGTTGGATGAATGAATGACGTATGAATGACTAATAGGAATTCAGTCGATGTTGTAGAAATACCGAACTGTCTTGCTAACTTCCCCCAAACTATCTGCCACCTCCCTCGGCAGGGCGGGGGCCTCTACTTCCCGCCAGGAGAGGGAGGCCCACCGGCCCACGCCTGGAGCCCCAGGTGCAGGGCCGGCCCTCAGATGCTCACACAGGGGCTCCTCGGGGCCCTTCCCTAAGCAGCTACCTTCCGCCCCCCTCTGGGGGAGCCCGGAGACTGCAGGGGCTTCCCCCTCCTCAGCTTGCTGTGCCGTCCTGTAGATGGGAAGTTAGCAACCGCAAGCACAGCTCCCACTCCTGCACACGTGGGAGCAATGCTTAGCATCCATGATGCCCGATAAAGGCTTCGTTAGCAGGGCTGCCCATGGGGAGCCAGTCTCTGCCACTCGCAGGAACCAGGCAGCCCTGACAGCCAGGGCCCGGGGCCGAGGGGTGAGGTTCCGACTTTAAATCTGGCCCCTTTGATGTTGGTCCAGTCCCGTTCCCCAGAGATAAACTGGCCCAGTCTGCCATCTTTCCAGAGAGTTCCTGTTGAAGCAGAAATAGTCCAAATTCTAAGTGTCTAGACACTGACATACGGGGTTTCTTGATATTGTTTTCATACAGGAAAACTTGCTTTGAAAAACAGCTACACACAGACACTCACACGCCCCCCGCCCCACACATGAAATCCTGACTTTCAAAATGCTCAGAGCCCTTCCTGAACTTGTCAGAGACATGACATCATCAGCGTTTGTTCCTGGTGAGTTTTAGAGAGCTTTCTTTAAACACACACACACACAACCCTGACAATTTGTCTCCTCTCCTCTTCCCAACAGCAGGGGGGTCTGGCCCTTGAATATGGATGGGCCTTTGCCACACGGTGGAAAATGAGGCATGAGGGTTCACGCGGGCCCTGAGCAGAAGACAGACAGCCCGACGCCGGGAGCCAGGAGCCAGGAAGCCAGGACAGGCTCTAGACAGAGAGCCCCAGGCAGGACCCTGGGAAGTCTCTTCACCTCGGTTTGCTCAGCAGGAAACTGGGAATAGTAGTTGCTCCCTTGCTTGCCAGATGTGACAATCTCTGCAGGGGATTGGATAAACAGAGGTTGCCGCCATGACTTGGGAGATGGGGAAGCAGCAAGAAAAAACACGTGGACTCTGGATCCAGCTGTCTGCTTGAATCCTGCCTCTGCCCACTGTCAGCCGTGTGAGCTTGGTGGAGCTCCTTGACTTTTTGGGCCTTGGCGTCCTCATCTATAAAATGGGGATAAGGCAACGTCATCAGGTTTGTATTAGGATTGGATGAGTTCATATGCAGAGTTACTGACTGACACCCAGTACCCAGTGACCCACCATGACGGCCTCCTCCCAGCAGGGTCCTCTTTCGACCCAGTGTCTTCTCAGGACACAGCCCCTGCCCTCAAGACCGGGCCTTCCAAGGGTTAGAAGAAGCCTGAGCTTACTTCCCCTTGTGGAAGCCTCCAGTATATTAAGTCATAGCAAAATGCCAAAGCAAGGTTACATAAGTTAAGGTAAACTGAATACATTTACATAAAGCAAGTTAATGGCTTTCAACAGGCACAACAGAGACTCCATGGAAACCCTCACTGGACACAGAGACAACCGTCGGCCCTCAGTGTTCACCAGGATCGAGTGGCCTGGGGAAAATGGCTCTCTTTCCCTTTGCCCCAGCCTGCCCGTAACAGGGCCTACCTTGGGCACTTGAGGGGGAAGGTAGGAAGAACAGAAAAAGCCCCGACTCCCAGCCTCGGCGGACGCAGAGACTAAGGGCTGGAGGGGCCGGTGGATGGCCGCTGCCCAGCCTGGGAGCCTGCCGTTCTTGGGAGCGGCCGCAGGGAGGAAGCGGGTGGGCCGCCCCGCACAGGAGCTTGCCGAGGCGCCGTGGGGAGGCAGCCAGGACAGTCACATCGGGCGGCCAGGGCCTTGGTGCTGGCCTGGCCTCCTTGGGAAGCACCCCCTCCTACCCAGTGACCCCAGGGTGGTCCAAGAGCCCATGGAGGATGTTTTAAAATGACCCTGGAAAGTCTCAGTTCTTGGTGTGTCCCTGCGCTCCCTGGGACTGAGCGGCAGGAGCTCAGTTGTGCAAATCAAGTCAACACACAACCCCTGGAGTGGCGGGAAGCTCCGGCTTCTAAACCTGCTCCCTCCCCGGTTGGCTCTCTCCTTTACTCCACGGGACCTGGGTGTTCCTTCCTCTGTGTCACCTGCCTTACAGGTGTCTCGGGGCTCCGCCAGGAGGTACCTGGCCGGCAGGGTCAGAATCTGGTTCTCACTTTCCTCCCAGGACCCACCCCACCCCCGCCGCCCCAGCTCCTGGGTTCCTCAACCCTGGCTGTGGGGGACTGTCACTTGGGGGAGTGTCTTTAAAATGCTGGCACCTGCCCCCTCCCCCACTCCAGAACAGTGGCACATGTCAAACTGGTCAGGCCCAGGCATGGCTCAGTTGCAGATTTGACCCACTACAGAACCCCAGCCCAGGCTGGGGACTGCTCCTGGGGGGAGGGGGGCCTGAGTGGAGGACTGAGGTCCAGAGAAGCCCATCTCCAGTGCGGCCACACCAGAAACGCCAGCTTGGGAAGACAGGCAGCAGGTGACGGAGATGCTTTGCACGGTGAAGGCCGTGGGTCAGATCGAGCAAGATTTAGCTCCAAAGCCGGCCTGCTTTCACCAAGTACCGCTGTGGGCCAAGCGCCGGCTTAGGCGTTGTCTGTCCCTTCCCTTCTTGCCACAGCGAAGCCGTCTTTTCGTGTATGTGGGGCCAGAGGGCTCCACACGTGAGAACAGGGAGCATCACCCAGCAGGACCAGCCTGTGGTTCCAGAGTCTCTCCATCACCGCTCACTCCCAGGGAACTGAATGCCCAGACATCCTTCGGCGTGGAGGTTCCCAGACTCCAGCGCATGAGAGTTTTACTGCGCAGAGCTGGGAGCCTGGAACCGCATCTGCTGTCTGGTGGGTGATCCTGGGGGCCTTAGGGTAACGCTGCTCAGTATGTGTGCAGAGCCCTGCGGTGACTTGGGCCACGGTCCTAGAGCCCAGCCCCGGTGACCTGCCCCTCCTCCCCCTAGGCACTTCCACCTTGCTCCCCTCTCTCCCTACACTCGGGGCATGGAGACTTTCCTCTCGTCCCTCACCTGGCCCAATTTTCAGGGCTGCAGCCACAGCCCCCACCATGGTGCCCGGGGCAAGGTAGATTCCTGCCAAGCATTTGTTCTTGACAAATGCTGAGGATGGCAGGTGTCCCCGAGCTAACAGTGAACTTGGGAGAATGGATCGGACAGAAAGGTCCGCACGGGAGCCCTGTGGGAGGCTCCAGGGATGGCCAGCCCCTGCAGCATTCACCGTTCCCACAATGCCACTGAGCCAGGGCCCGGGGCTCTGTTGGGGACGGGCTGTGGCTGAGGGAGCCTGCTCGTGTCTCAGGGAATCGCCTTCTGTAGATGACAAGAGAAGTTGTGAACCAATAGCCCAGCTCCCTTGCCCTCCGGGAGGTCTGAGGCCTGCTCTACGCTGTGTCCCAGGTCCCAGTGGTGGGGCTCCCTGCAGCGGGCCTGGAAAAGCCCCCCGCTTTGCTCAATCTGCCCAGCAGCCTTTCAATGATGAATCAGCCTAAGGCAAAGGAGGTACCCTAAGGCTCTGATCACTGGATGTGGATATCCTGCCCCAAGGAGGACCGTAGAGAACAGGTGGTTTCCTTCGCCCCCCGGGGTCAGATCTCGGGTTCCTGGGGAAAACGGTTCCTTTGGTTTCCTGCCCCCTACCCCACAGACAAATTAAACCGGAACAAGGTGAAAAGAGTGGTCACCTGGAAAAGTCTCGTGGCCAAAGGCTGCAGGGGTTTGGGGTCTGGGAGAGACGGAGCTGAAATGATTCGGGGAAGCTAAGGCCAGGGAACCAGCTCCATCCAGAACAAACTTCGCAGCTGGGACACAAGTGACAACGTCAACGGGTGGGAGCGAAGAAAGTTCCGCGACTCCTCTCTCCCAGACATAGTTCCAAGAGCTTTATTTTTCTTGCCAGTTGGCTAAGGAGCAAAAAAGGAACAATAGATTCAAGCTGAAATAATTTGCATTTATGATGAACAGAAGGAATATCTACCTTGCATTTTCCTAAAAAAGAAAAATTAAACCCCACTTTTAATTAACTGATAAACTATTAATCAAATTTTTGCAATGTTAGGTGACACATTATTCATTTAGATAGAATGACTGTGAACTTAAACTAATCAAATCTGATTTGCCCACATAGGCTTGATTGAAATACATTTTAACTAGCATATACAAAGAGAAAATCTTGGATTTCTTACCTAATCTTCAGAGTATACTGCTGAGTTAATAAGGGCAGTTTTTTTTTTTTAAATGAGACCACCATTTCTTCATCTGCATATCAAAATCAAGAGGAACTTAATTGCAAAACACATATTCCTGAAATCTAATCATTACACTGCTTTAGGGTATTTTATTGAAGCATGTTAAATTATGGACAGAATATTAATGATGGAGCTAATCAAACCCAATTAGTCACTTCTAACAATAGTCACATAAATATACAAGTCAGGTACTAAAGTACCGTAGATATGATGTAAATTTGTTAAAATACTAAATGTATGGGATATTTATGAAATATTCATGTAGAATTTAAAGTAAAAAATTATTGGATAAGTCACTTTAAAGAAAACAAGTTAGGCAGTGTCCTACAATATTTGACTAGAATTCACAAGTGTTCACCTATTCTTCAGGTACATTCGAATCCAGGGGATTAGCGAGTCTATAATCAATCAATCAGCAAATTCTAATAAGATGACTTACCATATTCATGACCCAGTATTTCACTCTTGCATCCAGAGACTTTTTTCAGTCTTTTGTTTTCTGACTTTTTCAGAGCCTGCTGGAAGGGTAGGTCTGGAGTCTTGGGGCCTTGGAGAAGCTGATGGAGGGGTGGATAGAGCGGTCTGGGGCCGGAGCATTTCCCTCCCCACCTCCACCCCCAGGGCAAAGCCAGACAGGACGAGATAGGAAAGCCACTGCTGGTAGGTGTCTTCCTCCCTCCCATAGGTGAGGTTTCAGGAGGGGATGCTAAGAGGCCCAGGGGAGTTCCAGCCTTGGCCTGTGAGGGATCTTGGTGGAAGATTCCAGGCCTGGGAGCTGGGCCAAAGCAGGTGGGCAGCACCAGATGTGGGAATTCCCCCTGCAGAGACCTCCCCTGACCCTGTTTCATTTCCAGCATGGCTGCATGGTCCCAGACCAGCAGCCACACATGACCGCATGGCCATTTCACCATGGGCTAGCTCCCAGGACTTTCCTTCATAAAGGAGGCTGTCGAACCTCGCAATTCACTTTACTGGCCCTTGTCCTATCCTAGTATCCCATCCAGACCACTGCTTTCCCCCTCTCTTGTCCTCTTTCTAGAACGCTGCCCTCCTGCCTCTTATGCTGGAGTCTTGGCTCGGGGGAGAGCGTGGTCCTGAGGCACAGGGCCCAGCTCTGGCCAAATGTCCCAAGTGAAGTCCCAGAGCAGTATCAGCCATTGTTGTACCCATCCATCCATCTATCCTACAAACCCTTACCAAGAATGAGTATGGCCCAGGCCCAGGCCCTCCCTAAACTTGGGGAGCATAGAAATGAGGCAGAAATTGTGTAAATCGTGTTGCTTTTTCCTGTACATCATGTATGCTCCTGCTTCAGATAATGACACCTCCATTTTCCTTCAAAGAGCCCCCTTGCCCCCACTTTCAGCCTCTGAGTCTTGGGGGCTGCTCTATTCCCTGAATTCGCGGTGGCCAACAATACTCCGTCCCTTCGTCCCTGTGACTAGCTCGTAGGTGGGAATGTGAGCAGAGTGTGATCTTGGGGGTTTCGCTGGAGCTATATGGAAAGAGAACCCCTTTCCTGCTGGGGTGTCCTGGGAACAGAGGTTGGGGCCGCAGCATGCACAGAGACCTGTTCACAGAGGAGGGAATAAGTCCCTACCACATTGCTTGAGCTCCTGAATCTAGCTGTGCCCTGAACTTCTAGTTACCTGGACCAGTAAATCTCCCTTTTTCTCTCTCTTTTTCCCCCCTTAGCCAGTTTGAGTTGTGTTTCCTGTCACTCGCAACCCAAAGAGACATGGCTAATAGACAGAGAAGCAGAAGCGACACAAGCTAGACTCTGAGAGACAATGTGAAGACGAGGGCGGGTGTGGCCCTGCTGATTCTGCAGCTCGTGCAATGGGGAGCTGGGCAGAAATCTGCATCTGGCTCTCAAGGGACAGGCAGGGCTGCGTCTTCACCCCCGGGTGCCCCTTTGTCACCCGTGAGGGATGGCAAGTGGAGTAAATGGTCACCTTGCAGAGGTGGCCATGATGTGGACACACTGAGCGTCATCACGGGGTGCATGGCCCAGCCTGTGGTTCAGTGAGTGGTTGCAGATGTGCGCGGGTGGATGGATTCTAGCAAGTTTACGTGCCAGACTAGTCCTGAAAACGCAAGCTCCTTCTGGCAAGAACGGCCCTCTTGCCTGGCATCTGTGGCCCTCCAGGGCATAGTTCCAGCTTACTCCTGTGGTTTGAGTTCCAATGCTCCAAATTGAAGGCAAATTGAGCTGCCTTCCTCAATTTGCTCATCCTCAAGCACGTTCCCCAGCCTCCAGAAGCCTCCAGTTCTTTGTCATTTCCTTCCACAGGTCCCACCTCCACTGCCACTTCCTCCATGAAGCCTGCCCTGGTTCTTCCTAGCTCTGCTGGATCTCTCCCTGTTATTTATTTATTTATTTATTTATTTATTTATTTATTTATTTATTTACTTACTTACTTATTTATTAAGTAGGCTCCACAGCCAGTGTGAAGCCCAACACAGGGCTCAAACTCTGAGATCAAGACCTGAGCTGAGATCAAGAGTTGGACACCTGACCCACTGAGCCACCCAGGCGCCCCAGGATTTCTCATGACCTTGGCTTTCCATGCATTGGAGTGGGAGGGGAAATCTTGGTGCAGAAGTTATAGCCACATTTGGGTGGGGGCAGCAGCAGAAACTAAGGGCTAGACTTACAGGTGCAGAGTTAAAAACAAGAGCTTTGCAGAAGTTGAACACCTCCACCAGAGATGAGCAGGAGGATTTGCAGCAGGGCCATGGGATTCCTCACAAGGACATGGGAGTGGTGCCCACATCATGCACACCTAATCTCTAGGGAGGGGGTGATGCCCTTGACCTGGGTACAGGGCTGCGACCATAGCCCCCGAGGGCAGGCAGAGAGCAGGCTTGTTCCTTCAGCCTCCTGGTGCTATCGGGAAGAGCTGGTTGGCGGACAACTCCAGACTCTGAGAACTTCCTGGAGGCTCCGAGACCCCGTTTGGGGGTTCCCACACCAGGCTCTAATTGACATTTAGTTTTGGGTCAGCATGTGGCCCACACTTGTGGGCCATTGGTACCATTTTGCACCAGCCTAAGCTGAACTTTTGGAAAGAACCACGTATACTTTTCAATATTTTTTAAAAGTCAGATAATGAAAAATCATAAACACCGGTTAACATTTTTTGCCATTTCTGCCTCAGACTTTTTTTTTTGAAATGCAAAAAAGTAGCAGACGACATGATGCGGTGTATTCATTGCCTAATGGCAGGCGCTGCATGAGTCCTAGTTGGTGAGTGTCCTTCTACACGTCTCCTTGGGCACATGTGTAAGCATCTCGAAGAGCAGTAGCATCTTCAGCTTTGCATTTTATTGCCAAATTTACATTCCCACCATCATGTGTGAGAGTTTACCCAGATCTTCTCCGACACTTGGTATTATGACCTAATTTTTTTTTTTCTTATCTCATGGGTGTGAAATAGTAGCTCATGGTTGATTTAAGGTATATCTCCCCGATTGCTAGAAGCCCCATGTGCCTTTTCAGGCGATTTTTCTTTTTTTTTAAAGATTTTATTTATTCATTTGCGAGAGAGACAGAGAGAACAAGAGGGGGAGAGGCAGAGGGAGAGGGAGAAGCAGACCCCTGCTGAGCAAGGAGCCCGATGCGGGACTCGATCCCAGAACCCTGGGATCATAACCCGAGCCAAAGGCAGACGCTTAACCATCTGAGCCACCCAGGTGCCCCAGGCGATTTTTCATCCACCCTGTCATCACATTCATCTCCTCCCTCCCAAGATTGGGCTCCTGCAGGAGGCACAGCTGTTGTGGGCTTAGGCTAAGCAACTTAGCCTCCATTTCCTTATCTGAGAAATGGACAAAGTGATGGCTAATTCATGAGTTTCAGACCATGCAGTCCCACTCTTTCAGCTTCGTAGGGTCCAAAGCTGATGAGTGGACCACAGTCTGTCTTCCTCCTGCAAGCAATCAGGCCTGGGGTGACGCCTTCATTTTTGTCCAAAGAAAGTGAGTCCAGAGTGCCATTTCAATTCAAGCAGAGCTTCTGCGGAAGCTGGGGTAGCAGGGAAAAGTGAGCCCTCTCCCCAGAGGAGGCTGGGAGGAGAAGGCAGGGGCGGTGGAGGCGCACAGAAGACACATTTGGAGCTCCATTTTGTGGGGCTGGTGAGAATTTGAGCTGCAGGGTCTCCTGCTCCCTCTTGGCAGACCTCCATCTGTTCTCCATGCAGCCCAGGCGACTGGCCTCTCCTACTTGGGGACTTTGGCAGGCCTAGGAAGGGGAAGCAGGGCCCAGGGTCAGGTCAGCTGACATCACCAAAAGGAAGCATCTGCTGTGGGAGACGCACCTGACAGATGATTTATTTCTGCCTTAGGTTCCCCAACGGCCCGGCCTTATCTCTGCTTTGCAAGGCCTCCCAGGCCCAAAATGCAGAAAAACTCTGCTTCACTCAAGACAGGAGAGAACCATCTAGGTGACTGCCTGAATTTCCCTGGAAAATTTCCCTGGGAACATTCTGAAGCAATTTGTCAGCCATCAGGTTACCTGAACTTTTCAGTTACCCAAAAAGCAGTACCAAATCACCTTCAAAGGCATCCATTTCAAGGCAAATATCCACGCTTGTCTAAGCAGGCTTACGTCTTCCAAAATGCATCATTTCTGTGGGTTTTGATCCTATTCGTTGAAAACACAAAATTGCAACTCTCTCCAATCAGTGAGCAAGAACATTGACCCACATCAGGGAAGACTGGCATCTGCTGGCTGGATTTTAACAGAGACCTTTGCAGAGTTGGTAGATGGAGTGGAAAGTGAGCCAGTGATTTAGTGATGCCTGTTCTCCATTTGGATCCACATATCTGTCTAAAGCGCCTTTTTAGTTATCGAAACCATTAAACCAAGTATCAAGAACCAGGCTTCTGAACTGCTGCCTCACAAAGTGTTAATCAAGATTTTCAAAAATAATGAAGCGCATTTAATCACATTGCCACTCACGAAGAATATCATAGTTAATATTTGCATGAGAGCAAAAAGATTATGTTGTTAATAAATAAGTTATTTTGGGCGCCTGGGTGGCTCAGTTGGTTAAGCGACTGCCTTCGGCTCAGGTCATGATCCTGGAGTCCCGGGATCGAGTCCCACATCGGACTTCCTGCTCGGCAGGGAGTCTGCTTCGTCCTCTGACCCTATCCCCTCTCAGGTGTTCTCTCTCTCTCATTCTCTCTCTCTCAAATAAATAAATAAAATCTTTTAAAAAAATAAATAAATAAATAAATAAATAAGTTATTTTAAATATTGTTTATCTCTATCTTATCCTTGTAAAATGTGGATTTTGTGTGTCTTATTATAAACACAGTGAAATAATACCATAGAATACAGCAGACTCATAGGCAAGGACTTGGGTGCAGGTTGTTCGTTTGGGAGGTGGTTTCAGGAAGCGGGAGGGAGACTGGGGCGCACTGGGGATGGTCTGGCTCACTCCCACAGAGGCCACATGAGGCATCATGTGGAATGCATTCCGATCGTCCCATTGAGGGATGGGGAAGCTGGGAAATTTTCCACTGGGTCACTTTCCTTCTTTGGTTGGGAGTTGCCCTTGGGATGTCAACTTCCCGCCACTTCCGGGCTGTCCTGAACGTTGGCTAAGCAAGCTTCAGTGATGCTGGAAAAGCCTTTAGTCTGGCAAGCAGTGAGGAGCCAATGCCAGTGGTGGGAAGCTGTCACCTGTGTGGGAAGGAGCCACCGTAACTGTCACTGAACTCAGCCGTGGGCGCAGGAGATATGAGGTGGCCATCCACAGTGTCCGCTAGAAGGTCTGTGCTTGTAAATGTCTGACTGAAAACGTGCATCTAACACTGACTGGAGATCACTAACCTGGAGACTGTTCAGAAGGGTGTGATCACCCAGTGACCGGGCATAAATCCCAACTCCACCCTTGTTATTAACCGTGAAAGCACTCCTCTCCTTGTGGCCGTGCACAACGGCAAGATGGAGGTGCACATTTCCAAGAAGAGGACGTTTGTGGCCAACGGCATCTTCAAAGCTGAACTGAATGGGTTTCTCACACGGGAGCTGGCTGAAGATAGCTACTCCAGAGATGAGGCCCAAGCTATACCAACCAGGACAGAAATCATTATCTTGGCCACCAAAACACAGAATGCTCTTGGTGAGAAGGACCAGCAGATCCGGGAAGCGACCGCTGTGGTTCAGAAAGGGTTTGGTTTCCCTGAGGGCGTGGAGAGCTTTATGCTGAAAAGGTGGCCACGAGAGGTCTGTGGGCTATTGCCCAGGCCCGGTCTCTGCATCATAGGCTCCTTCCTAGGAGGCCTTGCTGTGCAGAGGGCCTGCTGTGGCGTGCTGTTTGCATCATGGAGAGCAGGGCCAGAGGCTGTGATGTCCTGGTGTCTGGGAAACTCCAAGGCCAGAGTGCTAAATCCATGAAGTGTTTGGATGGCCTGATGATTCACAGCGGGGACCCATTGACACTGCTGTGGGCCGTGTGTGGCTCAGACAGGGTGTGCTGGGCATCAAAGTGAAGATCATGCTTCCCTGGGACCCAAGGGCTAAGACTGGCCCTGAGAAGCCCCTGCCTGATCACCTGAGCATTGTGGAACCCAAAGATGAGATCCTTCCCACCACCCCCATGTTGGAACAGAAGGGTAGGAAGCCAAAGCCCCCTGCCATGCTGCAACCAGTACCCACAGTGTAATAGGGGCTCCTTGGCAGCTGGATCTGGAGTCTGGATATTGCTTTGTAAATATCTTTAATAAAATCTGCAAAAAGAAAAAACAAAAACAGTGAAAGCACATCTGCCCCTCCTAGCCACCATCCACCCCTTCCCCTTGGCATCCAGCCCAGATTATTTTATGGGTGAACTCAGTTAAATCATTAAGGAGCAATAACCATGCTGCTTACTGTCCCAGAGCACAAAAAAAGACCTACTATGTTCCTAAACAGAAAAACTTGCTATTGAAATTATGGTCATTCCCTAGGGATTAGCCTTCAAATTTAATGTAATTCCAATCAAACGAGGGGAAAGTTGTTTTGTCAAAATTGTTAGGCCTTTCTTTTGAAAACTCCTAAAAGGCACCCCTTAATGGCTTTGAATTTCATTTTTAATCCACTTAATTGAGGTGCAATTTCCATACCCCCAAAATTTGCTGCATCCACTTAGAGCATACACTTTGATGAGGCTGGCGGACGCATGCACCTCTGCAAACAGCACCACAGTTGTATTTCCACCGCCCCCGGAAGTTTCCTCATGCCGCTCTGCGGTGCCCCCTCTCTGCCCTGGTCCCAGCAACCACTCGTCTCTTTCCTGTTACCGGAGATTAACTCGCATTTTCTAGATTTTGACATAGGTGGAATTACGCAGTATGCATTCTTATGTGTCTGTCATCTTTCACTCGGCACAATTATTTTGGCATTTACCCACGTGGTTTGTTCACGGTTATGACCAAGCAGTTTTCCATTGTACAGATATCCCACATTTTGTTCACCGGACACCTGGTGCGTCATTTACGTTGCTTCCAGTGTTCGGCTATTGCGAATAAACGATGAACATTTGTGTACGAGTCTTTGTGGGCATATATCAGTTTTCTATTGCTACTGGAGCAAATTACCACAAATTTAGTGCTTAAAACAATAGCCATTTATTACCCCACAATTCTGTAGGCTGGAAGTCTGGATACAGCATTGCTCACCGGAATCCTCTACTTAGGGCTTTATAAGGTTGAAATCAAGCTGTTGGACATCTTTGACTCTCATCTGGAAGCCCTTCGGGGAGAGTCCAAGTTCATCTGTTTCCTTGCAGCTGTAGGACTGAGGCAAGCTCCCAGCCCAGGCCAGCCTTTGGGCTTAGAGACCGCCCTCTGGTTCTTACTCATGGCCACTGGCTCTCAAAGCATCAAAGGTACATCAAATCTTTCTTATGGTTGGAATCTCTCTGACTTCTCCAGCTGGAGAAAATTCTCTGCTTTTAAGATCTCATTTGATTATACTTGGCCTGTATGATACAGAATGATCTCCCTTAATTACATTTGCAAAACCCCTCTTGCCATATTCATAGATTCCAAGGGATCAAGGTAGGAACATCTTTGTAGGCCATTCTGTCTACCACAAGATATGTGTTTTAGTTTATCTTGAGTTAAACACCATCGTGGAATGGCTATGTTGCAAGGTAGGTGTATATTTAACTTTGCGAAAAAAAAATCAGTCAGCTTGTATGTGAAAGTTCTATTTGTTCCATATCCTTGTCAACAATTGGTATTGTCAGTCTTTTTTATTTTTTCCATTCTAAATATGTAGTTTTAATTTGCCTTTCCCTGATGACAAGTGGTGTTAAGCACCTTTTCATGTGATTATTGGTTATTTGTATATATTTTTTTATAAACTGTCAATTCAAATATTTTGTCGATTTTTTTGATTGGGTTATTTATCTCCTTATGTCTGATTATAAGTATTCCTCTGTGTTCTGGCATTACGTGCTTTGCAAGATATATGTATCAAGAACAGTTTATTACAGTCTGTGACTCAACCTTTCTATAATGTTAGAGTGACTTTCCAAGAGCTAAACTTTTTAATTATGTTAAAGTGCAGATAATCATTTTTTTCTTTATCATTCATGCTTTTTATATTCTAAGAAATCTTTGCCCGTCCTAAAGTTACAAAGATTTTCTCCTCTGTTTTTGTCTAGAATTTTTAGCTTTCATAACTTTACATTTAGGTGTGTGATCCATTTCAAGTTAATTTTATGTATGATGTAAGGTTGATGTTCTTTTTTTCTAATGGATGCCCAATAGTTACATTTGCCGAAAGCTTCCTTTTTCCTTACTGACTCGCTTTGCCATCTTTGTCAAAAAGCAGTTGAGGGTGCCTGGGTGGCTCAGTTGGTTAAGCGACTGCCTTCGGCTCAGGTCATGATCCTGGAGTCCCTGGATCGAGTCCCGCATTGGGCTCCCTGCTTGGCGGGGAGTCTGCTTCGCCCTCTGACCCTCCCCCCTCTCATGTGTTTTCTCTCTCTCTCAAATAAATAAATAAAATCTTAAAAAAAAAAAAACCAGTTGAAAATATACGTGTGGATCTATTTCTAGACTCTATATTCTGTTTTATTATTTATTCTTTTGCCAACACCTCCTTGAGTGATTACTGCCACTCAGAGTATGATGTGAAATCAGGTTGTGCAAATCCTCCAATTTTGTTTACCTTAAAAAAAATTGCTTTGGCTATTACAGATCATTTAAATTTCCATATGTGTTTTACAATTAACTTGTCAATTTCTATAAAAAATCCTGTTGGAATTTTTACTGGCATAGCTTTCAATCTATAGATCAGTTTGGGGACAATTGACATTCCAACTGTATTCAAACTTCCAGTTCAGAAATGGTGTATGGCTCTATTTAATTGATGTTCTGCAGTCTTAATTGTAGAAGACATCCATGTCTTTTGTTGTATTTACTCCAAAGTATTTTATGTTTATCGATGCCATTTTATGTGATATTTAAAATTTTTTGTTTTCTAATTGTTCATTCCTAGTATCACAAAATATAACTGATTTTTACATATTATTCCCCTACCCTTTGACTTTGCTAAATTCTCTTCTTGGTCTGAGCAGATGTTTTGTAGATTATTTAGAATTTTTTAATGTAAACAATCATATAAATTCACATGCAGATTATTTTATTTCTCCTTTCCAATATTTATGTATTTTATTTCATTTTAATTTTAATTTTATTTGTATTTCATTTTACTTTACTTTTATTTATTTATCTTATTGTAATGATAGTGTAGTCGAATAAAAGTGGCGGGAGAAAGCATTCTTGCCCAGTCTCGGGGGAAAACATTCACTGTTTATTTCACCATCAAGGATGATTTTATTTTGTTTTATTTTTTTTAAAGATTTTATTTATTTATTTATTTGAGAGAAAGAGAGACAGAGAGAGAGAGCATGAGTGGGAGGGGAGAGAGAGAAGCAGACTCCCCGCTGAGCAGGGAGCCCAACACAGGGCTCGATCCCAGGACCCAGGGATCATGACCTGAGCCAAAGGCAGATGTTTAACCAACTGAGCCACCCAGGTGTCCCAAGGATGATCTTTTTCTTCCAAGGATGGTTTTAAATGTAGATTCTTTGCAGGTAACTTTCAGGGAACTTTAAAAAAGTTCCCCTGTGTTCCTAGTTTTGCTGAAAGTTTCTTTTAATTAAAAAAATTTATTATTGAAGTATAGTTGACATACAGTGTTATATTAGTTTCAGGTGTACAACATAGTGATATGACATTGCTATACATCATTCAGTGCTCACCAGGAGAAGCCTGCCACCATACAATGCTATTACAATATTAGTGACTATATTCCCTCTGCTGTACTTTTCATTTCTGTGGCTTATTTATTTTATAAGTGGAAGTTTGTACCTCTTAATCCCCTCCACCTGATTTGTCCATCTGTGCATCCACTTCCCCTCTGACAACCACCAATTTGTTCTCTGTATTTAAGTGTCTATTTCTGGAGGGTTTTTTTTGTTGGTTTATTTGTTTTGTTTTTTAGATTCCACATATAAGCGAAATCATATGACACTTGTCTTTCTTTGTCTGATTTATTTCACCTAACATGATACCCTCTAGGTCCATCCATACTGTCACAAATCGCAAGATCTCATTTTTTATAATAATACAAAAAATATTCCATTGTACGTATATACCACATCTTCTTTATCCATTCATCTGTCGATGGACATTTGGGCTGTTTCTGTATCTTGTAAAAAATGCTGCACTAAACATAGAAAGATAGAGTGCACATAACTTTCTGGATTAGCGTTTTCCTTTACTTTGGGTAAATGCCCAGTGGTGGAATTATTGGATCATATGGTATTTCTACATTTAACTTTTTGAGGAATCTCCATATTGTTCTCTACATTCCCACCAACAGAGCACAAGGGTTCCCTTTTCTTCACATCCTCACCAACATTTATTATTTCTTGTCTTTTCAATACTAGCCATTCTCATGGATGTGAGGTGATATCTCATCGTGGTTTTGATTTGCATTTCCCTGATGATGCATGATGTTGAGCATATTTTCATATACCCATGGCCAGCTGTATCTCTTCTTTGGAGGAATGTCTATTCAGGTCCTCTGCTCATTTTTCAGTTGAATCCGTTTTTTGTTTGTTTTTATTGTTTATTGTTTATTTTTATTTTTTATTGTTTTTAAAATATATTGAGTTATGTGAGTTCTTTATATATTTTGGATATTAACCCTTTATCAGATATATCATTTGCAAATATCTTCTGCCATTCAGTAGGTTGTCTTTTCACTTTGTTGATGGTTTCCTTTGCTGTGCAAAAGCTTTTTATTTTGGTGCAGTCCCAATAGTTTATATTTGCTTTTGTTTCCCTTGCCTCAGGAGACATATCTAGAAAGAAGTTTCGATGGCTGATGTCAGAGACATTCTTTCTTGTGCTCTCTTCTAGGATTTTTATGGGTTCAGGTCTCACATTTAGGTCTTTAATCTATTTTGAGTTTTGTGTGTGTGTGTGTGTGTGTGTGTGTGGTGTAAGAAAGTGGTCCAGTTTCATTCTCTTGCACATAGCTGTCCAGTTTTCCCAAAACCATTTGTTGAAGAGACTGTCTTTTCCCCATTTTATATTCTTGCCTCCTTGTCATAGATTAATTTGCCATCTAAGCATAGGTTTATTTCTGGGCCCTCTATTCTGTTCTATTGATCTATGTGTCTATTTTTGTGCCCAGTACCATACTGTTTTGATGATGACAGCATTGTAGCATAGTTTAAAATCTGCGATTGTGATGCCTCAGCTTTGTTCTTCTTTCTCAAGATTGCTTTGGCTATTCAGTGTCCTTTATGGTACAATACACATTTTAGGATTATTTGTTTTAGTTCTGTGAAAAATGCTGTTGGTATTTTGATATGGATTGTATTAAATCTGTAGATTGTTTTGGGGCACCTCAGTCGGTTGGGCATCAACCGACTTCGGCTCAGGTTGTGATCTCAAGGTCCTGGGATCAAGCCCTGATCTGTTTCTCCCTCTCCCTCTTCTTTTCCCTCTCCTCTGCTTGTGCTGTCTCTCTCTCTCTCAAATAAATAAATAAAATCTAAAAAAAGAAATCTGTAGATTGTTTTGATTAGTACAGACCTTTGAACAATATTAATTCTTCCAATCCATGAGCATGGTATATCTTTCCATTTGTTTATGTCATCTTCAATTTCTTTAATCAAAGTCTTAGAGTCTTCAGAGTTTTGAGAGAACTGCAGTCACTGTGGGCATGCTAGTGGGTGGAGCCGGCACTTCTTCTGGCTGTCTGCAGTGAGTCGTGCCACAGCTGTGAGGACACCAAAAGGGCAGGGCTTGCTCCATGGGCAGCTGGCTAAGAGTCGTGGCTGCAGGAACTATGGGTGCACTGTGGGTCTTCTCCCCAGGGCAGGAGTTGCTTAGGAGAGGCACTGGATGGGGGTTGCTGCCAGGTGTGGCATGGTAGTAGGCACTTTGGGGAGGCACCTGGCAGGGGTATACGGGTTGGGTGGAGGGGTGGAGTGGCTCTGCAGGGGAATGAGGGGTGGGGCACCCAGTTGCCAGCAAGGTGGATGGAGAATGTTAGAACTGGCTCCTGCAAGCATCCAGGTATCTGGGCTGCAGAAAGGCAAGAATGCTAAAGAATTAAAAAAAAAAAATCATGTATAGATATTAAATTTTGCCAGATGCTCTTTTTACATTTATTGAGGTTATCATGTTTTTTCTGCTTTATTCTGTTACTATGGAGAATTACATTGATTTTTAAATGTTAAATGTCTTTATTAGATTTTGTTTATTTTATAAGATTAGTTGGGAAGTGTTAATCTCCTCTATTTTACAAAAGGGTTTGTGTAATATTGGTGCTATTTCTTCCTTTCAAGCATAGTAGCAGTTACCAGTGAGCCATCTGGGCCTGGAGTTCTCTCTGTTGGAAGGTTTTAACTACCAATTCCATTTCATTACTAGATGTGTGGGACTATTCAGATTTTGTTATATCTTGTGTTAATTTTGGCAAGTTGTCCTTTTCAAAACAATTCGTCTAATTCTCTTTTTATCTTGATCAGTCTAGCTAAATGTTTTTCAGTTTTGCTGATCTTTTCAAAGAACCAAAAGAAGCACTTGTGGAGCAGATATGAGCCCGACCCACAGAGAAGAGCCCAGACTCTTCCAGGCTCACTGGCCATGGAGCTTCATGCAGAGCCACCCAACAGAGCCCAGCCCAGGTCAGCCAATTGCCAGCCAGTCTGCAGATACAGGAGTGAGAATAGGTGATGATTGTTCCAGTAACTGAATTTTGGAGGTGGTTTGTCAAGCAGCTATAGCTGACTGATACAGTTTATAGGTACTGCACTTCATTTAACCAGTTCTCTACTGATGGACATTCAGCAAAGTGAACTATTCCAAACAAAGCTTGGCTCATCTTTAGAAAGCACTTCTATAAGACTTATCTCTAGAAGAACTGTAGAGTCAATGGTTTTGCACATTTAAACATTTTATTTTATTTTATTCTATTTTATTTTTTTAGAGAGAGAGAGCATGCACTCAAGTTGGGGGGTGGGAGAGGGGCAGAAGGAGAGGGAGAGAGAATCTTAAGCAGGCTCCATGCTCAGCGCAGAGCCTGACATGGGGCTCGATCTCATGACCATGAGATCATGACCTGAGCCAAAGTCAAGAGTCGGACACTTAGCCAATCAAGCCACCCAGGTGCCCCATATTTAAACATTTTAAATAATATTCTTGAATTATGCTCATCAAAGCTATGCTAATTCACATTCCCACCAGCAGTTTATAAACATCTGTGTTTCCTCATAGTTTCCAACAATACAGATTAAAATATTTAATTTTCATAGATATAATAAATGGAATATGATATCTATTTAAATATACATTTCCCTGGGCATTGCAAAATCTTAATAGTTTCCATGTATGTGTTGGCTGCTTATATTTCTTCTCTGAATTGCCCCTTCATGTTCTTTGTTCACCTCTATAATAAATATTTTGTCTTCTCCTGATTTGTAAGATACCTTTTTTTTTAAAGATTTTATTTATTTATTTGAGAGTGAGAGAAGGAGGGACAGTGAGAGAATATAAGTGGGGAGGAGAGGGAGAAGTAGGCTCCCCGCAGAGCAAGGAGCCCTATGCCGGGCTCAATCCCAGGACCCTGGGATCATGACCCAAGCCGAAGGCAGCTGCTTAACCCACTGAGCCACCCGAGCGCCCCAAGATATTCTTTTTTAAAAAAGATTTTATTGATTTATTTGGGAGAGAGGGAGAGAGAGCATGAGCTGGGGGAGGGGATGAGGGAGAGGGAGAAGCAGACCTCCCTGCTGAGCAGGGAGCCTGATGTTGGGCTTGATCCCAGGACCTTGGGATCATGACCTGAGCCAAAGGCAGACACTTATCCAACTGAGCCACCCAGGTTTCCCTAAGATAGTCTTATATATTCTTCATATTACCCTTTTATCTGTTAAAAATATTACAAACACATTAATTTGAAGTTTTTAAAAAAATTTTATAGTCTTTTGCTGGAGAGAAGCTTAAAGCAGTTAAATCTGTTCATTGTTTTCTTTATATCTACTAGATTTCCCTAAGAACAATTTTCCCATCCAAAAAGTACTTAAAAAATTCCATCATATTTACTTCTGTTATTTTTATAGTACTTTTTATTGTTTTACAGCTTTAAGTCACTTTAAAGACATTAGTTTTGAGTTATTATTTTGAGTTAAGCATAAGGTTCCTTTTCTGAACAATAGGTAATTTTTCCAACAGTTTTTATCAAATACCCCATTACTACTTCCTCTTTAATTTGGAATGTCAAATTAAAACTAAATTTTTGAGTTGTTTCTAGAATTTTCATCCTATTCCACCAATTTCTCATAGTCTTCTCTTAATACAATGTTGTTTGATTGCTGATGTCTTAAGCCATATTTTGGTATTTGCAGGCAAAATACTTCCAGTTGCTGTTCAGATAACTTTTTTTTCTTGGCATTTAAACTTCCAGGTGAACTTAAGAATATTAACATATTCATAACAAAATCTATGTGGATTTTGTTTGGGATTGCATCAAATATATAGGTTAATTTGTGGAGAATCGTAGTCTGACAGCTTTGGGTCATTGCACATGATTTACATCTTGACTTTTAGATGATATTTAGTGAAAATTATTTGGTTTTCTTCATGTAGGTTTTGCACAATTCTTGTTAGCTTTAGTCTTAGAGTTTGTTTTTGTTGTTCTGAAGTGAACTTATTACATGAAAATCTTTTTTCTGATGTATGAGGCCAAAACTAAGGTTAATAGCATTTATGATGTGATTCCATTTTTGTGAAGAATATATCTGTGTATATGGATATCTGTATATACAGAAAAATCTTTGAGTATAATTGCTTATTTCATTCTCTCTCTACTAGGTTGACCTCTTCTTCTGGGGTGGAAGCCCTATTTTGATGACTTATATGTAACACCTACATAGAACTGGGAACATATCAGTAGCTCAAAGCACCGTTGTGAAATGAATAAATGAATGAAATAAAGGGATACTGAATGACCTACATAGAAAGGATAAGTATCTTTTCCCTGAGTATATGGAATTATGGATTTCCTTAACTTCTTTCTGTATTTTCTGATTTTTCTCTTGTGATCATGTATTATCTTGTACTTTAAAAAAAATTAGGAGATGATTTTCACTTGGAAAAAGAAGAAAACCATAATGAAAGAGCACCATAGAGTGTATCTCCTACAATACTTGGAATTTTAAAAAATTTATTTTAAAATTCCAGTATAATTAACATACAATGTTATATTAGTTTCAGGTGTACAATATAGTGAATCAGCAATTCTATACATTACTCAATGCTCATCACAATAAGTGTACTCTTAATCCCCATCACCTATTTCACCCAGCCCCCCACCCACCTCCCCTCTGCTAACCGTCCATTTGTTCTCTATAGTTAACGGTCTGGATTTTTGTTTGTTTGTTTGTTTGTCTCTTTTTTCCTTTGTGTGTTTCATTTCTTAAACCCCACATATGAATGAAATCATATGGTATTTGTCTTTCTCGGACTGACTTCTTTCACTTAAAATAATATTCTCTAGCTCCATCCATGTTGTTGCAAATGGCAAGATTTCATTTTTTTATGGCTGAGTAATATCCTAATATACACATCTTCTTTATCCGTTCATCTCTGGATGGTCACTTGGGTTGCTTCCATATCTTGGCTATTGTGAATAATGCTGTAATAAACATAGGGGTGCAGATATCTTTTTGAATTAATGTTTTCATTTTCTTTGTGTAAGTACCCTGTAGGGGAATTACTGGACCACATAATAATTCTATCTTTAATTTTTTTTAAAGATTTTATTTATTTTTTAACAGAGAGAGAGACAGCAAGAGAGGGAACACAAGCAGGGAGAGTGGGAGAGGGAGAAGCAAGCTTCCCGCCGAGCAGGGAGCCCGATGCGGGGCTCGATCCCAGGACCCTGGGATCACGACCTGAGCCAAAGGCAGGTGTTTAACCGAGTGAGCCACCCAGGCGCCCCTATTTTTAATTTTTTGAACAAACTGCTTACTGTTTTCCAGCCCAGAGGGGCTGTATAAGTTTGCATTCCCACCAACAGTGCAGGAGGGTTCCTTTTTTCTCCACATCCTCGCCAACACTTGTTTGTTGTGTTTTTTATTTTAGCCATTCTGAGAGGTGTGAAGTGACTTCTCATTGTGGCTTTGATTTGCATTTCCCTGATGATGAATGATGTTGAGCTAAAATGTCCATATTACCCAAAACAATCTACACATTTAATGCAATCTCTATCAAAATATCAACAGCATTTGTCATAGAACTAGAACAAATAATCCTAAAATGTGTATGGAACCCCAAAAGACCCTAAATAGCCAAAATAATCTTGAGAAAGAAGAACAAACCTGGAGATATCACCATCCCAGATTTCAAGATATACCTTAAAGCTGTAGCAATCAAAACAATATGGTACTAGCACAAAAAGACACATAGATCAATGGAGCAGAACAGAGAGCCCAGAAATAAATCCATGATTTATACGGTCAATTAGTCTTTGACAAAGAGGGCAAGAATATGCAATGGGAAAAAGGCAGTCTCTTCAACAGATGGTGCTGGGAAAGCTGGACAGCCACATGCAGAAGAATGAAACTGGACCACTTTCTTACACCATACACAAAGATAAACTCAAAATGCATGAAAGAACTAAACGTGAGACCTGAAACCATAAAAATCCTAGAGGAGAGCATAGGCCATAATGTCTCTGACATTAGCCGTAACAACATTTTTCTAGATACGTCTTCTGAGGCAAGGGGAATAAAAGCAAAAATAAACTATTGGGATTACATCAGAATAAAAAGCTTTTTGCACTGCGAAGGAAACAACCAGCAAAATGCAAAGACAACCTACTGAATGGGAGAAGATATTTACAAATGACATCATACTACCTGTAAATTTAAAAAAGAGAAACAAATGTGTAGACTCTAAGCATGGCTAGGGAGGCAGGTGGTTCACCCCTCCGGATGACTGGTCATTCCGATTTTAGAGGCTTGGTTTTGCCATCTGAAAAATGGGATTATTTTTGCCTTGCCTTTGCGTGCGTCTAATCCTCCTGGGTTGTGTGAGGACGGGTTTGCCTGTGCTCCTGCAGGGCTCCGGGCCTGAGCTCAGCACGGGCCAGTGCAGTCAGGAGGCATTAGAGGGGAGCTAGGGAAAGTAATTCTCCAGTCCCTGGGGTTGTTTTACATTATGATGATATATGGTGTATGTGGCTACAAAGCCCGGGTGCACTCACAGGGAGGGCGGACCAGGAAGCCCTGAGGGTCGGGCGGGCCACCAGGTCAGTAATATTTGCCACTGGCAGAGGAGAACGCCAACCCCACTCCCCGCCCCCAGAATAGATGACTCTAACCCTGGAGTCCTGGTTTGCATGTCAATAATGGGCCAGGGTACCACTTGGCTGCCTTGAGGACAGAGTGAGACAAGAACGAGAAAGACAAACTAGAAAAATATGAGGGTACCACTTACAGATCTACGCAAGGAAGTATAATTCATCAGCTTAATTTTGCTTTCTCTAGAAACACAGCACAGTGTTCGTATGTTTCTATATACCGGGGGTAGAAAAAAAATTTCTTGGGATGATGATTATCAAGTAATGAAAAATTAATAATAAGCTTCTCAGGAGGAGGACTGAGGCATCGATTGCAGCATTTGGCAATGGAGCCCTTTACAACCCTGCCCAGCACCAAGCTGTCACCCCAGGATGATTTCACTCCAATGAGAGCACCTGGGCAGGCGGCTGAGGGTGTGTGACCCGGTGAAGTTGGGCTCTCTCTCTAAGCCTGGTTACAGGCAGCAGCCGAGGGCCTGCTTAACCTGAAGGCTCCTGGTTTCCTTTTTCAAACATTTTAAGGACAGAGAGTCCTTTATGGGCCCTGTATTTCCCATGCTAGACCAGAGCACAGGGCCAGGGCACCATCCTGGCCTCCACGGATGCTTCCTCTCACACTTAAACACTTTTTTTTAACTGACAATTTTTAGAGCAGTTTTAGGTTCACAGCTAAATTGGGAAGGTACAGAGATTTCTCACATGCTCCTAGCCCGAACACATGCACAGCACTCCCCCATCATTAACGTTCCCTGCCGAGTAGTACATTTGTTACAATCGATGAACAGACATTGACATATAACAACCAAAGTCTATTGTTTTTTTAGGGTTCACTCTTGGTGTCACACATTCTGTGGGTTTGGACAAGTATAATGACATGTATCCATCATTACGGTATCATACAGAACAGCTCCCTCGAAATTCTCTGTGTTCCCCTGTTCATCCCTCCCCCACTCCCCAAACCCCTGGAAATCACTGATCTTTTTACCATCTCCATAGTTTTGCCTTTTCCAGAATGTCATATAGTTGGAATCATACAGTGTGTGGCTTTTTCAGATTGGCTTCTTTTACTCAGTAATATGCCCTTAAGTTACTTCCACGTTTTTGCATGGCTTGATAGCTCATTTCTTCTTAGTTCCACTGTCTGCTTGTACCACAGTTTATTTATCCGTTTACCTACTGAAGGACATCATGGTTACTTCCAAATTTTGTCCATTATGAATAGAGCTGTTATAAACATCTGTGCGTGGGTTTTGTGGAAACACGAGTTTTCAACTCCGTTGGGCAATACCAAGGCGCATGATTGCTGGATTGAATGGTAAGGATATGTTTAGTTTTGCAAGAAATTGCCAAATTGTCTTCTGGAATGACCCTCCCATTTGCATTCCCACCAACGATGAAGGTGAACTCCTGTTGCTCCACATCCTTGCCAGCATTTGGTGTTTTTAGGCTCTCAGATTCTGGCCATCCTAATGGTATGTAGTGGTATCTTGCTTCACCTTCCACTTTTTTTATTATGGAAACTATAAACATACACATGAGTAGATGGGAAAGTATGATACTCCCTTCTCCATGTCCCCAACTTTGACCATTATCAATTCACGGCCATTCTGTTTCATTTCTACTTGTACCTCCTCCTCTTTACATGGTCACAGACTGGAGATTTGAGTGTCTTGGGGAGAAATCCCACCTTGTGCAAGATTCCAGGACACAGAGAGCCAGGCTTCAATCGTGACAAGACCATGACCTTGTTAAAGCCAGGGAAAGAGAGAAAACCAGGCTAGAGAAGAAAAACCCAAGAAGCTGCAAGAGCCACCTCCAATTTTGGCAAGACAATTAAGGAAAGGAGGAAACAAAAAGCTCAGGAACTCCAGGGAGACAAATTTGGGGTATAACTTAGGGAAAGATGTTCAAAGTACAGAGAATAGTACAGAAAGGTATTCACCAAATGCTGATACCTCTAGGGGGTCGGGGCTGGGGCCAGCACCAGGGGGTTGGGGTCCAAGGACAATTTAGCCTTATATGCAGTGATTTAATTACCTATTTCAAAGGGAAATACTTTCAAATTTGCCTCTACTAAGAGCAAAAAAAAAAAAAAAAAAATTAGAGAAAGGCATTTCTCACAATGATGAGCGCCTCCAGAGATGTGTCCAGTTGAAGTTGCTGGACACAGCATGATTACCCAATCTGGACAGTGGAAGAACCACTCGGGAGCTCATTGAAATACAGAGATCATGGTCTACCAGGTCTGGAGGAGGACCCAACAGCTTTTTAAAAAATTTCATAATATTTAAATCTTGACTGGACATTGGATGATATTAGGACATTATTAATGTCCAACAGATGTGTGAAAAAATGCTCAACATCACTAATCATCATGGAAATGCAAATCAAAATTACCATGAAGTATCGCCTCACAACTGTTAGGATGGCTATTATCAAAAAACAGGGGCACCTGGGTGGCTCAGGTGGTTAAGCGTCCAGCTCTTGATTTCGGCTCAGGTCATGATCTAAGGGTCGTGAGAAAGAGTCCCACGTGGGGCTCCATGCTGGGTGTAGAGCCTGCTTAAGATTGTCTCTCTCCGGGGCGCCTGGGTGGCTCAGTTGTTAAGCGTCTGCCTTCGGTTCAGGTCATGATCCCAGGGTCCTGGGATCGAGCCCCGCATCAGGCTCCCTGCTCAGCGGGAAGCCTGCTTCTCCCTCCTCCACTCCCCCTGCTTGTGTTCCCTCTCTCGCTGTGTCTCTCTCTGTCAAATAAATAAATAAAATCTTAAAAAAAAAAAAAAAGATTCTCTCTCTCCATCTCCCTCTGCCCCTCTGCCCCAATTTGCACACGCTCTCTCTCTCTCAAAAAAAACAAAAAACAAAAAACCCAAAACCAAAAAACTAAAGATGGCAAGTGTCAGTGAATAATCGGAATGGAAGTGGAATAATCGGAACCCTTGTGCACTGTTGGTAGAAATGTAAATGGTACAGCTGCTTTAGAAAACAGTACGAAGCTTCTTCAAAAATTATAAAAGAATTGAAATCGAGATCTCAGAGATATCTGCATTCCCATGTTCATTGCAGCATCATTCCCAATAGCCAAGATGTGTAAATAACCTAAGTGTCCATCTATGGATAAAGGAATAAAGGAAATGTGGTATATACATACAGTGAAATATTCAGCTTTTATTTTTATTTTTTTTTTAAAGATTTTATTTATTTATTTGAGAGAGAGAGAGCATGAGATGGGGGAGGGTCGGGAGGGTCAGAGGGAGAAGCAGACTCCCTGCCGAGCAGGGAGCCCAATGCGGGACTCGATCCCGGGGCTCCAGGATCATGACCTGAGCCGAAGGCAGTCGCTTAACCAACTGAGCCACCCAGGCGCCCAAATATTCAGCTTTTAAAGAAGAAGGAAATCCTGCCATTTGAAACAAATGGATGGACCTGGAGGACATTAGACTAAGTGAAGTACGTCAGGCACAGAAGGACAAATACTGCATGATCCCACGTATATGAGGAATCTAAATAGTCAAACATGGATCAGCAGGGAGGGACACTTGGGTGGTGGTTCAGTAGGTTAAGCACCTGCCTTCGGCTCAGGTCATGAACCAGCCCTGTGTCAGGCTCCTTGCTCAGCGGGGAGTTCCTGCTTCTCCCTCTGCCCGCCCCCCCCACTTATGCACGCATGCGCACTTTCTCTCTCTCTGTCTCTCTCTCTCTGACAAATAAATAAGATCTTAAAAAAACCCAAACCACGTAGAAGCAAGGAGTAGAAGGGAGGTTTCAGGGGCTGGAGAGAGGAGGAAATGGGAAGTTGCTCTTCAAGAGGTATAAAGTTTCAATTATGCAAGCTGATTATGTTCTAGAAAGCCGCTGTGTAACACTGTCCCTCTAGTTAACAATACTGTATTGTGCACTTAAAAATCTGTTGGGGGGTAGTGCTCATATTCAATGTTCTTACCACAATTAAAAAAAGGAATTATTATAACTATTTTTCCTTAGATGTGGTGATATTCAGGTTATATTTTTTACAAAGTCTTTATCTTTTAGAGATACATGATGAGCTATTTACAGGTGGAGTGATATAATGTAGGGGGTTTGTTTCAAAAGAACTAGGTGGGGAGGCAGTAGATGAGGGTACAGATGAAACAAAATTGGCCATGAGTTGATGGTTGAAGCTAGGTGAGGGAGATGTGCAGTTCATTATGGTGTTCTGCTCTATTGGTCTGAAATGTTCTGTAAAAAAAAATCTCCCCAGGTGATTCTGATGATCGACCTGAGATGGGAACCCTGGGTTGGCTGATCAGCAGTCTGTTTCCCAGTTAACTGTTCTCCGATCCTGTCCAGGGCACGAGTAAGGAAAATTAGCCAGGCCTGGGCCATGTTCCCACCCCAGTTGGAGGAGCGGGGAGGAGGAGTCGTGAGATACATTCACAAGAAAAGGGTCTGGGGAAAAAATTTCCAGACAGACAGATATGGTCCATGCTATCACCTGAACTGCATTCCACTGGGGCTAGCATTCATCGAGGACTCATCTTTTGAAGATTTTATGTGACAAACACAGAGCCATCCTGCCACATGCCAGGATGATGGTCTCCCGCTAAGGCGCTCTGCAAGTGTTTACACTGGGAGCTGGATTGGCTCCTTCTTTCTCATGGAATGCTATTTTCACTTCAAAGAAAACCTGACATGTAAAAACTATGGTTATTCAGACTTGGGCGTTTGGCAGACATTTTCTCAAAAATAAACAAAATGAGCCTGTCAGGTCAAAGAAAAAAACTGGCAGTATGTGTGGCCGATGATAAAATTCAAGATTTCAAGTTAAATATTAGAGTTTTGGGAAGACTCTACCACCATGAGCTTGACAGCTTCTCAATATTTAAAGGCTTTTCTAATGAGATTAGTGGTGATATTAAAAAATTTGATTTTTGGGGCACCTGGGTGGCTTAGTTGGTTAAGCATCTGCCTTCAGCTCAGGTCATGATCCCAGGGTCCTGGGATGGAGCCCCACGTTGGGCTCCCTGCTCAGCGGGGCCTGCCTCTCCCTCTCTCTCTGCCCCTCTACCCACTCATGCTCTCTCTCTCTCTCTCTCTAGTGCTCACACTCTCTCTCTTGCTCACTCTCGCTCTATCTCAAATAAGTAGATAAAATCTTCAAAAAAAATGCCAGAAAAAATGACCCACCATCAAGGTACAAAACTATCAACAGAATCAGCTTTTTGATACCAAATAAAAATCTTTCAATATTTTTATTTTGTTCCAATATAAAAACTACTTCAGACAAACAAAAGCTGAGGGAATTTATTACCAACAGACCTTCATCAGAAGACTTGTGAAAGAAAGTTTTCTAGGCAAAAGGAATAAAGCATCGTGGTATAATAAATAATATATTTGGTCTTTGTCCTCAGTACCTGGCACAGAGCTCCCTAAACCCTTGGGATTTCCTCAGCAATGGGAGTGCCTTTTGTTATTCACATTGAACCTCTTTTGATCACACCTGAGTTTATGTTAATGAGGTGTCTTCATTGTGGGAATTCTCAGGATGGGGCTGGTCACCAAAAAGCCAGAGTGGTTAGAGGGCTGGAATTTCCTGCGCCATCCACAGACCTCCAAGGAGGGAAGGGGGATGGAGGTTGAGCTCTACAAAATTCCTGCACAATGAGACTTAGGGAGCTTCCTGGGTGGTGAACACATCAAGGTGCTGGGACAGCACCAAAGAGGGCATGAAATCTCCATACCCTCCCCCCATATCATCTCCCACCCTATGCAGCTCTTCCTTTGGCTCTTCCTGAGTTGTATCCTTTATAATAAATTGGCAAATGTACATATTTTCCTGAGTTACGTGAGCTGTTCTAGGAAATTATCGACTGGGGGGGTCATGGGAACCCCAAAATTTGTAGTTAACTGGGCAGTATGTGGGTAGGCTGGGTACGCCTTTTGCAGTTGGCATCTGAAGTGGAAACTGAGCCTTAACCTGTGGGGTCTTTGCTGATTTAAGGAGTTAGTGTCAGAATTGAATTCAGTTGGTGTCAGAGAAGTTGATGCAAAACTGTGAAATCATAAATTTAAAAAGTAATTTTTTAGTAAAAATATTTTATATGTGCTAACATATTGTGGGTTTATTATTGTTACTTTTAAGGGAATTAATAAACATATATGTAAATTCTCTGTTTCGATTTATAGTAAATATCAATTGATAAACATAAACAGAAGGTCTTTGGTATCCTCGATAATTTTTAAGCATGTAAAGGGGCTGAGACTGATATATTTGAGAATGCTGCTCTAAAAAAACAGATGAAGGAGGCAAAGGACTGGAAACAACATACATTGTCATCAACGTCTTCATCTTCATCATCTGCCACTGAATCATCACATGATTCTGCTGTGCCGAGCACTACCCGAAGGTCTTCCTGTGCATCATCTCATTGACTCCTCTCAATCACTGTGAGATGAGTGTGATTGCCATCACCCCATTTTCCAGATGAGGAAAGTAAGGCTCAGAAAGGTCTGGTAACTTTCGCAGGGTCCCATAGCAGGAAGGGGTAGATGCCAGGTCTGTCTGATTCCAGGGCATCACTTACGCTCTGGTCTTAGAGTAGGAGACTGGCACCTGTGGAGTTGAAGGTAATATGGGCTTCCCACTCATTTATTCCTTCTTTGGTAAATATCAGTATCAGTGTATGCCTTCTGTGCCTTAAAAGAGCCTAAACTGTTTTGAACATAACAGTTCAGATGAAACATAGACGCAAGCACTCAAGTACATACACCAAACCCTGGCGTACTCGGATAGCTTCATTTCTCTGGAAAAGAAAGGACCCTTTGGGACCAGTTCCCTTCTCCACCACCCTGGGAGTTACAAGGGCCCCCATTATGAAGTCAGGCCCCCATTATGAAGTCAGGCCCCCATCAGAACTAAAGGCCATCAACACACTAGCATCTGTGGTCCTGGCTTGTTCTTGGGCTCACTGTCCCCTGAGGAATGGGTTTCTAAGAGGAGCTAACCAGACCTGGCAGAAGATGCTGAAATCCCCATTCACAAAGGGCCTGGGGTTCACGTGACAAGCCCCCGACGACAGCTCTATTAAGTGCAGTGCCGCCCAGGAGAGGCCCTCGTAGGGGGAGCAGGGCCCTGGAAGGAAATATGCCCAACCCGAAGAATCAGCGTGCTAGCAACCACAGGCGTGTTCCCATGGAATTGCGACACCTGCTTGAAGCCCAGGGACCTCAGCTCCCGCTAGAGACGGGAGACCCAGATCTGGGAAACAAATGGCCTCCTCTGGAAACCCATGTGCTTCCCCAGGCTGCTCACAGCTTTTCCCCTGATACCTCGATGCTGTGCGGGAGATGTGACTGCCTATTCCCTGCTGTCCCGGGACAGCTCCGCATGTGCCTCCTTCCCGAGCTCCGCCCGGCCCCACCCGGGAAGCCTCCGTGCAGAAAACTCCGCAGTTCCCCGGGAGACACTCTACACCTGGTTGAGGGTCCGCACAGGTGGGTCTTACCCTTCAGACTGAGCCTTTCCAAGCGCAGCGAGAGAGAGGATTTTGTGTGTGCTACAGGAAGGCAAGTTTTGCCCTCATTTTGTTTTGCTTTTTGCTTAATAGCTACTACTATAGCAATGATGTTTCCTTCCTTTTGCTCCTTCTTTCTAAATATTGAATATCTAAAACTGCCACTTCTCATAGACATGAAGGGTATGAAGAACTGTCTACCTGCCATCCTGCCTAAGAGAGAATACCACGCTGTGTGGCCGCCCCACTCCCACTCCCTCAACCCCACCCGCGGTGTCTGCTCTCCTGAATCATGTGCCTCTCATGAGGATGACTCTTCTGAGCTTCACCTCACACCTCACTTGTTCAGTTTGGGCTGGTTTTGATTTCTAGAAGTGGATTCCCGCTCTCCGTACTCTACCATGACTTCTCTTTCTTCGGCAGTGTAATACATTTTGTATCCTAGAGGTTATATGCTTATTTTCCTGTGGCATTAGATAAAAATATACATAACTAGCACATAAGCTCATGAGTTCATGGACATTATTGCTAAATTAAATCTTTTTTTTTTATAAAGATTTTATTTATTTATTTGACAGAGAGAGACACAGTGAGAGAGGGAACACAAGCAGGGGGAGCTGGAGAGGAGAAGCAGGCTCCCCGCTGAGCAGGGAGCCCGATGCGGGGCTCGATCCCAGGACCCTGGGATCATGACCTGAGCCAAAGGCAGACGCTTAACGACTGAGCCACCCAGGTGCCCCAAATTAAATCTTTACATTAAAAAATATGAGCGGAGTTAGATTAAAAAAATACCAAGTAAATATTAGTACAGGTGGCAAATGGATATGGCAGGAAAAAAATGATCCCATTGGAATGTGAATAAAGTTCAGGAAACATGGTTTTAAGTAAAGACAGATACATCTAAGATTGCTCTGGATTTTTGGAACAGGCCTGACCCCGCTAGTCTCTTCTATAAGCCAGGGCCCCCTGTCACAAGCCCTACCTGGGCACAAGGAGAAGGTGGTTGGTCCATGCTTACTCGTTGCTTGCTTCAGGCCACTTTCGGCCAGCCAGCTCGGCGGCCTCTTTCCTCCCTGGTCTCTGCTCCCTGCCTGGGACTGCTCCACAGTGTGGCCCTGCTCCCAGCTCCTCCATGCATGGCCCGGGCCAACCCACGCAGCCCACCTTAGATCAAGCTTTCTTCCAGGGCTCCACTCACTCAGGTGGGAGACTGCATTCACCGCCCGTTCTTCACCACGCTTTCTGCCACATAACCGCAGTGCCCTCTCCTGCTGCCCCTGGGTGGGCCACAAGATCTGTGTCGGCTAACAGAATGAGGCTGAAGTCACAGTGTGCCCATTCTGAGCCTACGCCTCAAGGGGTCCTGCCGGTCTGCTTGCTCTCTTGTGAACTTCTGCCATCGCTGGTCCTAGGTGGAAGATGAGAGACATGAGCCACCTGAGCCGAGCTGACCCAGCTAAGGTGCTCCGGCCAGACACCACCATAGCAGGGCCCCAGCTCACCCACAAACTCATGACGAATAAGAAATGACCGTTCTTTCAAGCCACTGAGCTTCAGGGTGGCTTGGTACCTGGCAACAGCTAACTGGTACATGGCTAAAGAGCATCTGGCTCCAGCCCCCGTTCAGTGGCCGTGCTCTACCCAGACCTAGAGCAGGAAATGCTTCCATAAGGGACTCGAGCATGTCCACACTTTCACAAACGTGCCCCGTGGCTGGGCCAGCATTAGCCTGCCTAGTGGCAGGGAGCGGGGACAGTGAGGGCAAAAGGAGCCCTTTTCGCTCAGTCCCAGGAACAAGTGCCCGCTCTCTTCCACAGCCTGCATGGTCCTTGACCATCTGCTTCTCAGCAGACAGTCCTGCTGGTGGGGACTGGAGCTGAGGCAGGATGAGAGGCTGGGGCCGTGCGGTGTCCTGGGGATGCCAGGTGAGGCCTGGTGACATGCCCCTGCCTGGGACAGAGAACTGGAATCCTCATGTCTGCCAGATTCTAGAGCCCTCTCTGGGTCACAGGTGGGTATTCTTTCTGGGTGACCGTCCAGCTCTTTTCTGGGCTCCTTGAAGATCAGCCCCGAATGTTAACATGGTCCTTCTCCCCAGGACGTCATGCCCCTGAGCTGCTTTCAGCCTGTGCGTTGGTGAGCTGAAGCTTACCTGCCTGACGGCTGCTTGGCTGGAGGACCATGTGAGCCCTTCTTCAAACATTGGGGTGTTTGCACTCATCTTCTGTCACGGCTCTGCCCATTTCTCCACAAGCAGGGGCAAAGTTACCTGCAAGGTCGAGAGCTCCCGGCTCTTGTTCTGATTACTGGCTCTGTAAGGAGACGAGGTGTGTTGTAGGACATTTTGCCACATTTTAGCCACCCAGCATCCACTCCCTGGTCCTAATGACATTGATTTCATTCTGGCGAATCTCCTCCGTCCCGCTGTGGGAACCAGAGGAGCCAGGGCCTCCCTCTCCCAGCCCTGGGACAGCCAGGGCTTGGGCCCCTGAGCAGCTCCACTAATCCGACCTTGTCCTGGAACTGGGAGCTAGGGACAGGGACGCTGAAGGGGCAGACGGCGCCTGTGTGAGCCAGGCTGGGAGCTCACTCCTTCTGTTCACTCCCCCCAATCCCACTCAGCCCTGATAACACTGTCCTGACTTTTAACCCTTTAGATGAGTGTCACCTCTTTTTAAGCTTCATACAGATGGACCCACACAGGATGTGCTCCCCCACCCCCCGCCCCGCCCCGGGTCTGGCTTCTTCCATCCAGTGTCAAGTTACCTCAGATGGTATTTTCCTTAGAGCTGGCTACAGAATTGGTGGGACCCAGTGCAAAATGAAATGCAGGACCCCTTGTTCAAAAATTAAGAATTTGGAAATAGTGACAGTGGAGCCTAAGTCAAGCCTGGGGCCCTTCTGAGTGCCCGTGGGAGCCTCATAGCCACATGCCCATGAAGCTGGCCTTGATGTCAGTCATCTCTTTGCTTGTGCGTCCCCTCCTTGGGAGCAGAGGCTGGTCTGATGGGGATGGTGTGGCTGCTGTGAATGGAGCATGGAAAAGTGGGTGTTTCTTCAGGACTTCCATTGGAGCCTCACAGAGGCCCTGAGGCCCGCAGGGCTGGCGATCATTGTAAGCATCAGGCCACTTCATAGATTAAGAGCCCGGACTAAAGATGCCTCGGGACCACCCCAGTCCCACAGTGAGTGCAGGGGCTGAGGCTCATCCCCAGGCCCTCTGGCTCTAGAACCCCCTCTTGCCCATTAAGCCATGCCCAGCTCTGCTTGAGACCCTGCTATGTGCCAAGGGCTAGATTCAGGGTAAAGGGAAAAAAGACTTCTTGCCCACAGGAACTTACAATCCTAATGGAAAACAAAGGACTTACATGCATTGAAAATTATTATTAACCAAAACATTTCTTCCTTCAAGGGGGTCTTGTAGCTGCAAAAACTACAGGTGCTCTCTGTGTCTCCAGGCAAGAGGAATCAGTTGGCGAGGTCTGTGGGAGGACAGGAGACTAAGGGCAGGCAGATGTCCCCAGAACGCTGAAGGCTGAAGAATGGGACCCCAGCCTGGCTCACACAAGCGCAGGGCCAGGGTCGCTAGCTCACAGGCTGGGGACAGAGTCTGCATAGTGGAGCAGGTCAGGGGCCCAATCCCTGGCTGTCCCAGGGCTGGGAGAGGGAGCCCCCGCCACCCCCAGTTGTCACGGTGGGAGGGAGGAAATTTACCCTCTGTGTTTCTAGAAATGTTCTATTTTCTTGATCTGAAAGCTGGTTATATAGGTATGCTGACTTCGTGAACATTCATCAAACTATGCACAGGATGTGTGCATTTTTCTGCATGAACGTTACACTTCAATACCAAGTTAAGAGACTATTGGTGAAAGGGCCTGTGTGTAGTCAAGGGACACATGGGGTGCTGTGCTTGACCCACCTTTGGGTGCTCAGAGAAGGTTTCCCAGAGGAGGGTCTGAAGAAAGTCCTGAAGGAGGGAGCAAGCATTCCTTGTCAAGGGGAGATATGCCTGTAATTTGAGAGCTAAGCAATGCGCGGCACAGGGGAGCATGGGTTTGTAGGTGAGATTGGCTTTGCCTCTGAGCTTGAGGAGCTGGACAGGGCAAGAGGCACAAAGGCCAGCCTGTGTGGGCCTGCTAGGCCTTCTGGAGGCCTAGGATGGTCAGGTTGCCACAAATAGTTCTGAGCTTGAGACTCCAGTTCAGGGGTGGGATAGATGGGGAGGGCAACGGGAGGCAGGGAGACGCTGCCGAAAAGGCCACCAGACTCTTCTAGGTGAGCAGTGATGGTAGCTGGGGCTGGTGGAGTGTAGAATAGGGAATGAATCCCAGAGACCTCTTTTTTCAAATGGTACGTTTGGGGGTTTTAACATACAATGACAAGTTCTTTGACATTTGTCCCATCAAGAGAGTGAGTCTAATCGCCCACCTCTTGCACATGGGCTGGCCTCAGGGACTTGGGATGAACTGGAAGTGACCGAAGGAGAGCTTAAAAAATTCCCAACACCCAGGCCAGATCCAAGCATAGATATTCTTTCAAGCTCTCAGTGTTCAGCTGAAGTTGAGAATCTAACCTAAGACCAAACCTAAGATGCCCTCCCATTTCTCCCACTTCCCCGCCTCCAGCTTCCTTTTGTCCTTGCGCCCTCGTTTCCATCTTGGGTTCCTGGCCCACGACAGTGAAAGTGATGCTGTTCTGCGTCAGGGATTTGAAATCAGTGCTTTAGTCCCCGCTGCCCGAGGTGTTTATTTTGAAAGCCATGTAGGTAAGTGGATGTGGAGGGAGAGCAGGGAGGCTCCCATGGGTGGGAGTGTGAAGAGGATTGCCAGATCGAATACAGGAGGCCCAGTTGAAGCTGAATTTCAGATAAACGACAAATTTGTTTTTAGCACACATGGGTTCCAGATTGTACATGGATGTAATAGAAAATTATGTATTGTTACCTGAAATTCAAATTTTACTGAGTGTTCTATATTTTTATTTGTGAAATCTGGCAACCCTAAGTGTGAAGCCAGGTCAAGGTGATATTCGGGCTTCACCTGGGGACATCTATAGATTCCTGAGTCCTTCAACAGCAGGGTAGGATATACCTCAGAAATCCTCAGGTCACTGCCCTTGTTGGGGGAAAGCGAAGCTCCAAGACAGGAATTAATAAATCCAAAACAGGCTGTTCTTGAGTTGCACAATATTGTGTTAACTAAACCCAACATGCTGGCACTGTGTCCTTGCTTTGCTGCAATAAACATTTGCATGCACGTTTTTATGTCGACATAAATGTTCAGATCTGCTGGGTGATGCCTGGCAGTATGATTGCTGAGTTGTATGTTAAGTCTGTGTTTAACTTTGTACAGAAGGGTCAAACTGTCTTCCAAAGTGGCTGCACCATTTTGCATCCCCATCAGCAATAAGAGAGAGTTCCTCTTGCTCCATATCCTAGCCAGCAATTGGTATCGTCTCTTGCTTGGATTGTAGCCATTCTGATAGGTGTGTAGTAGTGTCTCCTTGTTATCTTAACTTGAACTTCCCCAAGGACAAATGGTGTTGAGCATCTTTTTATATGCTTTTTGTTATCTGTATATCTTTGGTGGTGAAATGTCTGTTCAGATCTCTGGCCCATTTTTAAATTGAATTGTGTGTTTTCCTATTGCTGAGCTTTAAGAATTCTTGATGCCTTCTAGATACAAGTCCTGTATGAGATACATGGTTTAAAAATATTTTTCTCCTGGTCTGTGGCTTGTTTTTTCCCCTCATGCTTTCAACAGTGTATTTTGAAGAGCAAATGTTTTTAATTTTGATAAAGTACAATTCAGCAATTTTTTTCATTGCCCAAATCATGGTCACATGGATTTTTTTGTATGTTTTCTTTCTAGAAGTTTTATTGTTTTGTATTTTGCATTTAGGTCTGTGACTTAACTTTTTGAGTTAATTTTGTGTAAAATATGAGGTAGGTATAGTGTCTTTTTTTTTTTGCAAATAGACATCCAGCTGTTCTAGGATCATTTATTGGAAAAAACGATTCTTTCTCCATTGAATCGCCTTTGCACCTTTGTAAAAACTCAGTTGGCTGTATTTGTATGAGACTATTTCTGGGCTCTCTACTTGCCCCACTGATCTGTGTGCCCACGCCTTTGCCATTTCCTCACTGCTGGGATTACTTTAGCTTTACAGCTCAATATACTCCTGTAGTATATCTTTTTAAAAAATATTTATTTATTTATTTATTTATTTATTTATTTATTTATTTATTTATTTATTTATTTATTTATTTATTTGATGTAGTGTTCCATGATTCATTGTTTGCGTATAACACATATCTTTGACTTCAGGTAGTGTGAATATTTTTCAGGATGAGGGACCCACTTGAATGCACTCGAGAAGAAAAGGAGATTTGATTGAAAGGAACCAGGGACTTCTCAGATTGCTGCAGGCTAGCGGGTCACCTGCTCTCCCAAGAGTGATACTGGGCTGAGTCAAGACCAGCCCTAATGGCCCAACATCCCTGCAGCCTCCCCCGCCTTTGTATCACTCTCCACTCTCTGCGGGCCTGTCTCAGCACCTCTGGCCCCATCAACATGGACCGACCTCTCACAAACCCCGCAGACCTGTGTTTTTATCTAGTACACAGTTTTGTTTTGTTTCTTAAGTTGCCGATATTTTAAAATTGGGTGATTTCACAAAGAAGTTAAGAAATTGGCTTCTCCTGGAGAATGGGATCATGCTGGGCCTGAATCCCATGAGTAGGCTGGAGCTAAGTAGCAGTAGGTCCCTGAGATGAACTGGATCTCTAGTTGGCCACCTCCCCCAGCCCTACCCACCCCGCCCCCCTTGCTCATTTAGGGAACGGTCTGTCCCCTGCAGACCTGAGTGTACAATCTCTGGCCTCAGGCTCAGGGTTCCAGTCTGACAGAGAGATCCAAGCAGAGCAGCCCATTGAAATACCCTCCCCACAGTGACTGAGCAGTGGAGTGTGGCAGCCAGGTCTCTGCAGAACTTGTAATGCCCCAGGTGCTGATATGCTCGAAAGCCATTGTGAAGGCCATGCCTCCCATCTTATCACTGGGCATGGTGGGGATCCTATCAGGCCCGTTCCTGGGAGGCGTAGGACTCCTTGGATGGTCATCTTTGGCTTGAGGACTCCTCAAAACAGCCTTGTTGAACTTTCCTTAGAACTGTATTGCAGTGTTAGGTGTTTCTACCCAAACTTCTTTTCTGGGTATAAATTTCGTACATGTTGATCTTGTTTTGGCATCTGCTTCTCAGAGGACCAGGTTTTAACACAGGGGCGGGGCTCACTCGGCAGGTATGACAGAAGCAGATTCTTGGAGAAGGGGCTGTGGGTGTGGGGAAAGCAGAGACCTTGCCCAACAGGCTCACTCCACCCTGTCATTTGCTGGTAAAGGATAGAATTGGATTGGACCACAAATCTCCCCAGTCCCATCCTGGCTTCTTTCTTCCCCCGTGTTGAAACCATTCTGAGTCGGAAAGGCTCAGAGAAACCGCAGGGCCTGAAGTGGGGAGGTGGGAAGCACAGTCATCAAGCCTAAAGACCCAATCTGCCAACCAAATGCCCCAACTAACCATCTTTACCAAGCTCCTGTGAGTACACAAGGTATCACAGACATTTGCTTGATTTTTCGGTCACGCAGCATCCCTCCCTCTCCTCTGGTACAGGGCCTGAGCTTCCGGGGTGCACGGTGTTGGGTGCTAGTCCAAATTTCACTGTCCTCGAGCCACGTTATTGGCTCAGGACAGGGCATGTGACGCAGTTCAGAGTCTATGGGATGCTCTGAGACTTTGGCTGGGAAAACCCCGGAGACTGATGCTTCTCTTTCTCACTCAGAGCAGACAGAGTTACCCACTTGGCCCTCGAGGTCGGGAGCCTGGAGCTCCCAGACAGCTGAGAATGATGTAGATGCAGCAGAAGGCAGGGCTCAGAGAAGAGAAAGCAAGCCCAACTGCTGTTGTTGAAGCCAGTTAATCAGGCCACACCTGAAAGCTGACCCACTCCTGAACTTTTCAGTATTGAGAGCCAGTAAATTGTCTTTTAAATTAAGGCAGTTTGTAACACATTTGCAACTTAATAAATCCTAATTGACACAGGCATTTGATCATCCACTAAGTGGATCATTTAGGACTCTCATCTTTCTTCTTCTGGTATTACTTATCATTTTATGGTTGGCTAACTTCTACACCAGGGAAAGGAGTAGGTTAAAAAAATAAAAATTTTGAAAAGGCAAGGAATACCCAGGCTCCTGGGGGCCAGCAGCTCTTGTTGAAGCCCTGAAGCTTATAGTGGGCATTTGAGGGTTTGCCTGCATAGCATCCTCTCCTATGTCTTCAGATGTTCTTTGGGAAGACACCTCATACCCGTAATCATTATGTTCGGAATGGAGTTGACCCATCCTCTCCTCTTGGGCTCTAGCTGTGGACAATGAAGCCCGCCGATCTAGGGAGAAAGAGGTATCTTCTTCCCAGAGTACATTGATGACTTGGAATGTTGGGACCCTCCATGTTTAAGGAAACTGCTTCAGAATAAAGCCAGTGCAGAAGAAAGCACAAAGAGGAGCAGAAAGACCTGTCCATGATGCTATATATTGAGCTCCTGGGTCTAGCCTTATCTGAAACTATCACTGAACTTTTCAGTTACACGAGGCAACAAAGCTCATTGTTTCTTTGTGTTTTTTTTTTTTTTAAGATTTTATTTATTTATTGGAGAGAGAGAGAGAAAAAAAAAGAATGAGTGGGGGAGGGCCAGAGGGAGAAGCAGGCTCCCCGCTGTGCAAGGAGCCCGATGTGGGGCTCGATCCCAGGACCCTGGGATCATGACCTGAGCCGAAGGCAGACGCTTAACCGACTGAGCCACCCAGGCACCCCTCATTCATTCTTTCTTTCTTTCTTTTGGAAAATATAACATAAAATCTATGATTTTAGCTATCTTTAAGTGTACAATTGAGTGGCATTGAGTGCATTCACAATGTTGTATAACAACATTTAACTAATGTTGTGTCACCACTAGTTCCAGAACTCTTTTATTATTCCAAACAGAAACTGTAACCATTGAGCAATGACCCCCATCTCCCTTTCCCCCCTAGGCCTTGGTAACCTCTCATCTACTTTCTGTCTCCATGAACTTACCTGCTTTCAATATTTCATATAAGTGGAATAATACTATATTTGTACTTTTCATCTGGCTTAGTTCACTTATGTTTTCATAATTTCATATTTATTTTACATTATTTCATGTTTTCAAGATTCATCAGTGTTGCAGCATGTATCAGAACTTAATTCCTCATTATGATGATTAAATAATGTTCATATGCATATGTATACACACAGTATAAATATACACACCACATTTTGTTTATCTATTTATCTGTTGATGGAAACTTGATTTTTTTTTTCACCTTTTGTCTGCTTGAGTAATGCTGCTATGAACATAGATGTATTTGTTTGAGTATCTGTTCTCACTTCTTTGGGGTGTATGTCTAGGAGTGAAATTATTGGTTCATATGGTAACTCTACATTTAACTTTTTTTTTTTAAGATTTTATTTATTTATTTGACAGAGAGATAGCACAAGTAGGCAGAGAGGCAGGCAAAGGGAGAGGGAGAAGCAGACTCTCCACTGAGCAGGGAGCCCGACGTGGGGCTCGATCCCAGGACCCTGGGATCATGACCTGAGCCGAAGGCAGCCGCTTAATCGACTGAGCCACCCAGGCGCCCCTACATTTAACTTTTTGAGAAACTGCCAAGCTTTCCCATAGCAGCCATAACATTTTATATTCCCAGCAGCAATGACAGAATGTTCCAATTTCTCTACATCCTTGCCAAAACTTGTTATTTCCTCTTTCCTTCCTTTCTTTTTTCCCTTCCTCCTCCTTCATAGTATTCATCCTAGTGGCCTTGAAGTGGTATCTCATTGTGGTTTGGACTTGCATTTCCCTAATGGTTAGGGTCAGTGAGTGTCTTTTCATGTGTTTATTGGCCATTTCTACCATCTTTTTTGGAGAAATGTCTATTCAAGTCCTTTGCCAATTTTTGAATTGTTTTCTGTTGTTATTGTTGAGTTGTAGGAGATATATCTTTCTCTCTCTCTATAAGCTTATATAGAGAGATAAATGTAGGTATAGGTAGATATTCTTTTTTTTTTTATTCTTATGTTAATCCCCATACATTACATCATTAGTTTTAGATGTAGTGTTCCATGATTCATTGTTTGTGCATAACACCCAGTGCTCCATGCAGAACGTGCCCTCCTCAATACCCATCACCAGGCTAACCCGTCCTCCCACCCCCCTCCCCTCTAGAATCCTCAGTTTGTTTTTCAGAGTCCATCATCTCTCATGGTTCGTCTACCCCTCCGATTTCCCCCGCTTCATTCTTCCCCTCCTGCTACCTTCTTCTTCTTCTTCTTTATTATTTTTTTTAACATATATTGTATTATTTGTTTCAGAGGTACAGATCTGTGATTCAACAGTCTTGCACAATTCACAGTGCACACCATAGCACATACCCTCCCCAGTGTCTATCCCCCAGTCACCCCATCCCTCCCACCCCACCCCCCACTCCAGCAACCCTCAGTTTGTTTCCCGCGATTAAGAATTCCTCATATCAGTGAGGTCATATGATACATGTCTTTCTCTGATTGACTTATTTCACTCAGCGTAATACCCTCCAGTTCCATCCACGTCGTTGCAAAAGGCAAGATCTCATTCCTTTTGATGGCTGCATAATATTCCATTGTATATATATATACCGCCTCTTCTTTATCCATTCATCTGTTAGGTAGATATTCTTGATATTAAACCCTTATAAGATATGATTTGCAAATATTTCCTCCCTATATTGTCTTTTCATTCTCTTGATAGTGTCATTTGTGGCATAAAAGTTCTTAATTTTGATGAAATCAAATATACCTATATTTTTTTTGTGGCCTGTGCTTTTGGTGTCATAGTTAAGAAATTGCCAATTCCAAAATCATGAAGATTTTCCCCCATGACTTCTTCAAGGAGTTTTAAAGTTTTAGGTCTTATGTTTAGGTTTTATTCATTTTGAGTTAATTTTTGTAGATGGTGTAAGGTCAGGGTCCAATGTCATTCTTTTGCATGTGGACATCCAGTTTCTCCAGTGCCATTTGTTGAAGTGACTGTTCTTTCCCCATTGAATGATCTGGGAACTCCTGTCAAAAATCAATTTACCGTATATGGGAGGGTTCATTTCTGGGCTCTTTATTCAGTTCCATTGGTCTATGTGTTTATCCTTATGCTAGTGACAGTGTTTTGATTACTGTAGATTTGAAGTAAGTTTTGAAATCAGGAAGTGTGAGATCTTTTCCAACTTTGATCTTTCTCAAGATTATTTTGGCTATTGAGGGTCCCTTGCAATTCCATGTGAAATTTAGGATGCGTTTTTCTACTTCTGCAAAACATGTCATTGGGATTTGATAGGGATTGCTTTGAATCTATAGATTGCTTTGAAGAGCATTGTTTTATTACTCTTCTTGGGCTACGATCCCAAAATACCACAGATTGGTTGGTTTAAGCAACAGGAATTTATTTTCTCAGAGTTTGGGAGGCTAGAAGTTCCTGATCAAGCAAGTTCAGTTTCTAGTGACAGATCTTTTCCTAATTTACAGATGACTGCTTTTTCACTGTGTCCTCACATGGCCTTTCCTCAGTGTGTATGAGGAGAGAATGAGCTTTCTGGTGCCTCCTCTTGTAAGGACACTAATCCTATTGGGTGGGGCCCATTCTTATGACCTCACTTAACCTTAATTACTTTCACAAAGGATCTCTCTCCAAATTCAGTACCTTGAGGGTTAGGTCTTCAACATAATAATTTTGGGGAGACATTCAGTCCATGACAATTCTCATGACCCTGAGATCCTGACCTGAGCTGAAACCAAGAGTTGGATGCTTAACTGACTGCATCACCAAGGCGTCCCTCTATTTACACTTAAATTATTGATAAAGAATGACTTAATTCTGCCAAATAGCTATTTGTTTTTGTGTATCTTTTATGTTTTCTGTTCTTCACTTCCTACATTTTTGTATTTATTAGATTATTTTGTAGTGTATCATTTTGATTCCCTTCTTTCCTTGTTTGTATACATTTTAGTTATTGTCATAGTACTTGCCTTGTGAACTATAATTAACATCTTAAACTTATAACACCCCAGTTTGAATAAAACCAACTTAGTTTCAATAGTATACACTGGGCTCCTCTACAGTTTTGCCCTTCTCCTTTATATTGTTATTGTCCCAGATCACATTTCTATACATGGTGTGCCCAATTAACATAGATTTATTATGATTGTTTTATGCATTTGTCTTTTAAATTGTAGGTGAAAAAAGAAGAATTACAAACCAAACCTACAATGATACTAGTTTTTATGTTTACCTATGTAGTTACCACTTTTATCAGTGTTCTCTATTTCTCATATGACTGAGTTACTGTCTAGTGTTCTTTTATTTCAGCCCAACAGACTCACTCTAGCAATTCTTGCAAAGCAGGTCTACTAGTAAGCAGGTCTACTCCTTCAGCTCTTATTTATCTGGAAATGTTTTAATTTCTCCTTCATTCTTGAAAGATAGATTGTCCAATATAGAATTCTTTGTTGAGAGGTAGTTTTTCCCTTTCAGGACTGAATATGCTCTTTGGCCTCCATGATTGCTGATTAGAAATTGTCTGTTAATCTTATTGAGGATTCCTTGTATATGACAAGTCACTTGTTACTTGTTGCTTTCAAGACTGTCTTTTTGTTTTTATGTTTTGACAATCTGACTATAATGTATCTCAGTTATACACATCTCTGAGTTTATCCTGCTTGGAGTTGCTTAGTCCTCTTGGATGTGTGTATTCAAATCTGTCATCAAATTTGGGAAGTTTTCTGCCATATTTTTTCAAAATTTTTGGTCACTTGCTCTCTTTCTTCTCCTGGAACTCCTGTTGTGCAAATGTTGGTATGCTTAGTGGTGTCCCTCAGGCTCATAGGCTCTGTTCCTATCTCTTCACGTTTTTTTTCTTTCTGTAACTGACTGGATAATTTTGAGTGTCTTACATTCAAGTTTGCTGATTATTTCTTCTGCCTGCTCAAATCTGCTTTTTGGCTCCTCTAGTGAATTTATTATTTTATTTTTTGTTTATTGTATTTTTCAGCTCTAGTGTTTCCATTTTGTTCCTTTTTATAATTTTGATCTCTTTATTGCCATTCCCTATTTGTTCATACATTGTTCTTGTGGTTTCCTTTAGTTCTTTGTCTATGATTTCCTTCAGCTTATTAAGTATATTTAAGACAGTTGATTTAATGTCTTTGACTAATATTTCCAATGTCTGGGCTTCCTTAGGGATGGTTTCTAATTATTGTTTCTTCTGTGAATTGGTTTTTGGAATGTTTTATAATGTTTGCTGAGGACTCAGCATTTTGAGTATTATTATACGGTAACTCTGGAAATCCAATTTTCCTGCTCCTCAGGGATTGCTGAGTTTTGCTTGTTGGAGGTTGCCACCATTTGGTTAGTGATTTTCCAACCTTTTTTTTCAAAGTGTATTCCTTGGTATGTATGGTCACTGATGTTTCTGTTCTGTTAGCTCTGCAGCGATTCAGTGATTTGACAAAGATTTCCTTAAAAAAAAAAAAAGTGTTCTGTCCCTTTAAATCTTCCAATGGATGCTGTCAGGGGAAACTGCCAGGATTCCAGAAAGCTAAAACCCAGACAAGAGTTGGTGCTGTCTCCACCAGTCTCTCAGGGAGCTGGTAGATTGACCAAAATGCATAACCCCAAAGTTTTGGAGAACAAGGATCTTACTGCTCACCCTGGCATCAGCCAACCACTCCAGGAATGCTGGCTGCTAATCCCACAGCTGCATGGTGGGGTGGCGGCTGAGGAATGGGGCTTGGCAGCTGGTTCTCACAAGCCCCTCCCCACCACTATCCTCTTACCAACAGTTAGCACCTCTTCCTTCATCAAGCACTCTCCTGGTTTTTGTATCTGTTCAGGTTCCAGAGTTGCAAAATAGTTGACTCTGAAGTGTTTCCTGTTTCTAGTTGATAGAAACTAGATGTTGTTTTGATGAAGGGACTGGTCCGTAGGGCCTCCTACTCCACTATTTGCCTGATGTCCTCCTGAACCCTGCCTTTAAAGGTTTTTTTTGTTTGTTTTTGTTTTTGTTTTTTTTGCATAAGTCACTCTAAGTTGGGTTTCTGTCACTGGCATCTGAGAGATGGCAACAAACTGCAGCAACTGCCATGCCTGTTGCTATGTATTTTTCAGATTTAAGGAAGATTTCATCCTTTCCTTGGAGGGCAGGCTGAAATGTACAGAAAAACCACTTACTACAAGGATTAAAGTGATCAGTGTCAACCCTAAGAATAAGCAGATGAAGTACTAGGGGAATTTCCTGGAGGGGATGATCTTTTGACCTGGGGGTTAAGGACAACCTTCCTATAGAATTGTTAGAACCTCATCTAAGGTCTGCAGCCCTCCGTTGACTCCAAGATCCGTGGACAATTCTGGTGCCTGCCTTGCTCCCCTCATGTCCCCTGTGCCTAGTGGAGGGCCTGGTACATGGAAGGGTGTCAAGAATATTTGCCGAAATTTCACTTTCTTTTGTTGAAGGTGTTTTGGGGTGCCTGATGTTCACCTGGATGAGTGATTATAATTTGAAGGATTTTAGATGGATGGAGGAAGTTCTTCAAGCCAACCCTGAGGCAGGTGGCACTCTAAGACCTGTTGTACAAGTTAATGAAGTTCAGAAGGAGGTTAAGTGTCTTGCCTAAGGCTTGTCAGCAGGCAAGTGGCAGAGTTGGGATCACAACTTGGGTCTGTCTGGGTTTATACTTCAAGTTCTTCCATTGTCACTTTTGAGCTCTAGGAAGCAGAAAGTGTTCATGGAATGTCTACCACATCCCTGCTCTCATGGAGCTGGTGTTCTAGTGTGAAGAGATGGTAACTAGCATGGAAGCAGATAAAAGTGAGAATCCTAAAAAGTAGTAAGTGCTATGAACATTTAAAAAGTGAGGTGCTGGAGGATGCTTGGAGGAGCGTGGAGGGCCTTCTATGGGAAGGATGTCAGGAAAGCCTCTTCATTTGGATTGAGGCCTGAGTAATGCAAAGGGGTAGACCATGCAAAGATCTGGCAGAAGTACTGCAGGCAGAAAGATCAGCCAGTGCCAAGACATGGAGGCAGGAGAAAGGAGAAACCAATTGTGATTGATATGAGTGGCAGGGGGCATGCAAGGAAGTGGGAAAGGTGGGTCAGATAATACGGAATTCTAGTAGGACATCTGGGTTTTATTCTAGTTGCAGGGGGAAGTCATGGAGGGCTCAAACACGGAGAATGACATGATCTGGTTATTTTTAAAAGCTCCCTCAGGCTGCTGAGCTGAGAATAGATTGGGAGTGCATGAATCAGAGTCTTTGGCTGCTAGTGATAGAAAACCTGATGCAAACTGCTTTAATCAGTCAAGACATTTACTGGCTTCTTTAACCAGAAGTCCAGAGGTAATGCAGATTTCAGAATTGGCTGATTCAGCCCTGAATCAAGTTCTGTGAAATAGTGAAGAACTCAAGTTCTGTCTCTTGGCTCTGCTGACCACAGACTCAACTACATTCTGAGTCTAGGGGATGTCTAGGCAGTCTTACTAGACCTGAAATATGCTTTGTACTTCCCCACCAAGGGATAGACTTTTTTTTTTTTTTATGGAAATGCTTCCGAAGAATGAGGGAGAACTTTTTCAGAAGCCTTCAGGAAACCTCTGTCTGTGAAGTATCACATGCTCATTCCTGAATCAACCACTTATGGGGTAAATGCATTGCCTTTAGACTGGAGCTGGGGGTGAGTCAGCTTCCTACAGGCACAGGAGTTGTGTGGGCTAGGGCTGACCATCTGAAGGAGGGAAGGTCGGTTGGGCAGCCGACCATGTCCAAGAGTGGAAACAAGGAGGCCAGAGAAGAAGCTACTGAGGTGGCTGAGGTCAGAGAGATGATGATGGAGCTAGAGGAGGTGTATGAGCAGTCAGATTTGGCCTCTTTCAAAGATGTTGACACCAACGTCTATGCAGTGAGGAAAAGAGAGGAATTAACATTTATCATTTGCCCAAGTTTTCCTTCTGTCTTCCTTTGAAGCAAATGGAAAAAGGGTGTATCTGGACTGGGGAGCAGGCCAGGAGAGAGGGAAGAGAAATAGAGCAAGCAGGCACACAAAGGTGTAAACTGCAGGTAACTCCAAGCCTATTCCCATCTGTACAATGCTGAAGGAACAGGATCCATCCATTTCTGTTAGGAGTTGGAGCAGAGGTGGTTGTAAGGCCAAGGCCAGTTCCAGCCAGTAAGCATTAATTGGGTGCCTACTGTGTACAGTATGAGAAAAAGGGCATAGTTCTAAAATAAGAGAAAAAGAATGGGCAAAGTTATCCTTGAAAAATCTCTTAAATAGTCCAAACATAGCACTATATTAATATAAACACAGTAATTAATACACGGCAAAGTATAATTGCATATTTTAATTCACTAAACAGGCACAGGAAGGAGTTGACTTTGCTAAAATTAAATGTTCTTACGAAACAGCTTTGGTGCATTATCTAAGCTCCTATCGCCAGATGCAGCGCTAAACGACTGGTGCATGGAGGATGAGGAAGGCGCAAGGCTAAGACAGTGCCCACGTCCAAGAGCGCTCACTGAGCGTCAATCCCGCTAGAATGAAAGATTCCAGAGGGCTACAACCCACCGCAGCCTCGGCTGACCTACCCTAGTCGCGCCGCTCCCGCACCACGTGACCCACCGGGGGCGGGGCCAAGGGCGGAGGCTGCGCGCGCGCTTCCCGGCGTGCCGCGCGGGGCGGGGCGAGGGGTGGAGCTTACGAGGGAGGCGCGGAGGAGGCGCGGCCGCCACAGGACGCCCGACTCGGCCCGGCCATCGGACAGGCGCCTCCGGCTCTCAGCGGCCCGCCTGCTGCTTCGAGCCCGCGGCGGCGGCGGCGGCGGGCGGCATGCGTGTGTGAGATGCGGCCGCGGGTAGCCCGGACGCGAGCAGCGGCCGCCGCGGCAGCGGAGAAGGCAGGCGCGGCCTCCTCAGCGCGGGGCGCGCAGCGCATGAGGGCGAGCACGCGGGCGCTGGGCAGCCGCCGGCCACGCCGCCTCCATAAACATTTGTTTAGGACTCGTTCGCCCCGCTGAGGTCCCGGCGCCCCCGCCATGGAGGCCCCGCCCGACCCCGGGCCCCACGCCTCGGCCTCGGCCTCGGCCGCGGCCGCGGCCGCGGCGCCGCTGCGCGCCCCGGAGGTGGCGCGGCTCCGCGAGGAGCAGGAAAAGGTAACAGGCCGCGCTCCGGGCCCCGCGCTTCCGCCGGTGGTCTCGGGAGGCGCCCGCGCCCCCTTTCCCGGGGCTGGGACCCTCGTCGGGGTCCGATTCCCCTCCCCCTCGCCCGCCCCGGCAGCCCCCTCCTCTCCTCTGTGGCCCGCAGCCCTCCGCTCTGAGGCCCAGCTCGATCTTGACCCGGTATCGGGGAGGAGCACAGCCTCTAGGCCTGGAGAGAGAAAGTGTTGGGAGAAACTTTTGTCACGTGCTTTTGTTGTCTTTTGTCTGGAGCCCTTTGACCTTCGAGGGGAGGGAAGGGATGGGAAAGAGGGAGGTGACAGTCTGTTTAACTTGCATATCAAAGTGAGTTTTTAGACTTAATGAATGCAACAATGCGTGGGAATTATTTTTGGTTTGGGGTACGCGGTAAATGGAAGTGCTCACCTTAATAGCTTTTTTAAAAAAATTGTTGCTAAAATGTATACTCTTTGTTGCTCTTTATCTGATTGCATTTAGAAGTTTCATTAGTTTTGTAATGATAGCCTTCATGTGCAATTCCAGCTTTGGTGGTTTAGTTTTTGTCAGGATAGGACGCTATTTTATTACATTTTAACTCCAGTCGTATCATACGTGAGTTTTAATCTGCCAGTGTAGAGAGAAAATTTTGCATTTCCTAATGGGATTGTATATGAAGAAGTATGCCCAGGTTAAGGAATACGGTGTTACTGTTTAATCTGAGATTTTTTCCCTTTGGATTCTGTAGCATTTCAGGTTCAGGTTATTTGCTGAGTTTGAAATTCTTACTTTGACAAGCAGCATTACTTTACTTAAAATGTCCTAGGCCATACCGGGAGTATCTTGGTTAAAAGGGTTAGGAAGTTGCAAAACTCTTCATAGTGGGAATCCCTAACTTTCTATTGAACATTCCTGTATAAAAATAACTATTTACATAGATACATAAATATACTCAGTTCAGCTAGATGAGGGACTTTTCATAGAACCTAAAAAATTCTGGTTTGCTTGGAAACCACCTGTTAGGATGACTGGGAATCTTTCCTACTTATTTTATGCATTGTATTTCCTTTTCTGAGAGCCATTTTTTTTCTAGTGCCTTATATGACTGCTGGGTTTTAAACTTGGCTTTTTTTTTTTTAAATCCAACAAGTATTGTGTATTTAAATTACAAGACGTTAATGGATCTTAATTTTTTTTAAGAGAAAAAGAAAAGACAGCTCTTTATGAGAACAATTTGTTCATTTTTGGCAAAAGTATTTACATTTTTTGTTCTTTTAGGAAATGTGGAACAGACCCTCAGAAGATGGTGTTTCCATTGCCTGTAGTCTGTTCTGTAGAGAAATTACTTGTCTCTTTCATAGTATAACATGTGCATAATGCTGACTTTGATATGTTTTCTTCTGTTTGTCATGGTAAAAAGAGATATCCTTAGTTTTATTCTGATGTTAGTGTGGCTGAAATACAAAGGATACATTTTGGGGTGCTCTGAACAGCTTTCTGGTGTAATATTCAGTTACATTTGAAGACTGCCTTTTCAGTTACAGTCCTGTGGGAACCTAAATAACTATTTTCAGTAGACATTATGTTACCAAATTTCTGTGTTGTGTTAATGTTTTGGCACATAAAATAAGCATGTGTGTGTGTGTGTCATGGGTATGTAAAATCATTCCCAGTTGATGATAAAGCCTTCCCTAAATAGACTACACTGTATTTTAAAGGATCTGCTGCAGTGAACAGGAGACCCATAATGCCACAAAATATACTGGTTAGATAGCTATACTTTAATTATAGTTTAGTATAGGAAAACTTTACCTAGTAAATACTCAACATTTTTTTGTGAGGGACTTTATTTAGGCTTTAAAACCAACCCAGATACAGTACAGTAAAATAGAAGTGTTGGGACATTCTTAGAATGAAAAAAGGAAAAATGTCATTGTAGCTTTATATTTGTGTGACACTTAGTATTTTTTTATATAAATTCAGTTAAATGTGCTTTAGGACTTGGGTTTTTCCAATGGTTTTCCCAATGTGAGAAAGAACTAACACCTGAAGAAAATGATACGAATGACTATGTGTGTGTGTACCTAGCTAGTAGGCTTTAGATGCAGAGGAGAGAAATTAATTCATCATATACAGTGGATACCTTAGATTTAGGGCATTATTTTCACTGGGAGCCTTGTTTGAGAACGGCTGCCAGGTAATGTGGTTTAAATGTTGCTCATCATTGTTTTTTGTTTTTTGGATTTTTTTTTTTTTTCCAAATTCAGCTAAGACGTATGACAAGTTGGTTCCTCTCTCTTTTTTCCTTTGTTTATACTTTGGAGCAATGAATAACAAGTACAAAAAATTAGTGACTAAGGAAAAAAGACAAAGGAGGAGCATAAATGAACCCCAGCCTCAACAAATGGCAACATCTGTAATAAATGGACATGATCAAATATTTTAACATTGTTTTCATTTATAGTATCAAGGCTGAGACATTTTCAAAAACTTTTTTTTTTAGTTAAAGCTCTTGTTTATTCCTTTTTGATTTAGCAAAAAGACATGTACAGAAAGGTTCCCTGCAGCTTTGTTTATAATAATGAAAAACTAAAAATCCAATGTTAGGATATTGATTAAATCATGATAGTATGAGGAGCTTTTATGCAGACATTAAAAATTTAGAGCAGTATGTGTAGTGTGGTTACAGTTACGTGTATATGTATGTATTCACAGTTTATATAGGAAAACACCATTAAATGTTTTTAAAGCACACAATTTCATTTCTTATTTTAGCTAAAAGTGAGTGAAATTGGATGGGATTTTAGCTCTTTCAATAAAGGCTGTTGAAAAAACTTACTTTAATTAATTGTAATGAAACTGGGATGTTGTATCTTTAATTGCTAAATACATTCTGGGCCTGAAAAATGGCTCTTGGCTAGTTTGAACACCAGTTAATGTGGTTTATTTTCTTGGTTATTCCAGAATTGATAGATATAATTTATTCAAACATCCGTTCCCCAGTTGATTTCCTTTTTTTTTTTCCTTGGAGGTTTTATTTGCTCTTAATTCTCTGTCAGAAGATTACAGTGGGACAAGAAAGAATGTAGCTCATCTTTTTTTTTTCCTTTTAACTAAATATGTTTTTACCAATGGCAGTAAAATATTTGGTGGAAAACGTGAGCTACTTTGGAGCTTTTCTAGACCGACCTATGCCATAAAAGTTATGATCTAGGACTGTAGGGGGCTGTTCTAGGGAAGTTTCCTGATACTCAGATCTTGTTAAATCTAGTTCTATCTTAGAGTTGCATTATGTTGAAATTTTGGTTTCTTGGCCAGGGTAATATTTCTACAATATCTGCATTTTATATTTCCAGGTACTATTATCTTTTGTTAGCAGAATTACTGAGATTTTATTGTAATGTGAAAAAAGTGGTATATAGTATTGTTTTCATAGGTTTATAGGATAATAGTAACTTTGGAGAATTCGTGAGTATAATATTATTTTGTTATGATTACTGCTGAGTGACTCTTATAATTATCAATTGGAGTTTGGAATAATTTATACTTTCCTGATGTAGAACCTGGATTAACACTAAATCTTTCAAATTCTTCATAAAGCAGAACAATTAATTTAACTTAATGGAGGGTTTTCATATTTCTTATGATAAACTGAACTGCCCATAGTTTAAGAAACTGTCAGCCGTGTACCTCATACAACAGCTGTTCTTCTCTCCAAGCCCAGAATCCAAACATGTAACTTTTCAACAAATACTGAGTTGAATGCCAATATTGAATGCCACATGGCAGGCACATACCTACTACATGCCATCCTCTGCTGAGGATACAGTAATGAACAAAACAAAGTCCTTGCTTTTGTGGAGATTACATTCTAGTGGTAAAGGCATGGAATAGGCACATTTAAAATGTCCGATGGTTTGTGATAGGTAAAGCTAGGTAGAAGAGAAGGTTTTGGTTAAGGAGGATATTTTGGAAAAGACATTTCTAGTCCCGGCAACCAGCTCAGAATGAGTCAAGGTGAGAGTTGTGCCAGGCTATTGTAAGGATTTTGGTTTTTATTTTTATGATACGAGAAGCCATTGGAATGTGTTTTGAGAATCATACTGATCTTCAATTATAAGCATCCATTTCTCCTGTGTGAAGAAAGGGATAACGGGACTGGGGGGTTGTGTTATATATAATATAATGAAAATTCTGTGTGTGCTAGGCTGATACTAGAATCTTCATTGACTCTCTTGATTTTTCAGGTGAACAATTTGGGTTGTTTGTACTTTTTGCCCTGAACTTCTAATGGGGTATTTGTCTTCAGTTCTACCTATAATGCTTGTTTTCCAAAGTGGTTATACCAATTTACACTCCTGTCAGCAGTGGGTGAAAGTTCCAGCTATTGCACGTTCTCATCACCACTGTTATCTCTTTCATATTGGCTAGCCATTTTAATATTGACTAATGGGGTTGATCACCTTTTCAAATATTTATTGGCCACTTGCTTTTTTGTTTTGTTTGTTTTTGGTAAAATACTTGCTCATCTCTTGTCCATTTTCCATTGGGATGTTCAGCATATTCTAATTGGTTCATAGCAGTTCTTTATGTACTTTTGATATGAGTGCTTTTTTTTTTTAAGATTTTATTTATTTATTTGACAGAGAGAGAGAGCCAGAGAGCACGAGTAGAGGGAATGGCAGAGGGAGAGGGACAAGCAGGCTCCCCACTGAGCAGGGAGCCCGATGTGGGGCTCCATCCCAGGACCCTGGGATCATGACCCGAGCCGAAGGCAGGTGCTTAACCATCTGAGCCACCCGGGCGCCCAGATATGAGTGCTTTTTGGAATGCTTTGTAAATTTCTTCTCTAGTCTGTGGCTTGACTAACATTCTATAATGGTGTCCTTTGATGAAGAGAAGAAATTCTGAATTTTAACAATCCTTTATGATTGGTGGTTTTTGTTTTTTGTTTTTTGTCTTGTTTTTAGGAAGTCTTTTCTACCCTAATGTTCTGAAGATATTCTCTTATCTTCTAGCTTTATTGTTTTGCCTTTCATGTTTAGATCTACAATCTACCTGAAGTTGATTTTGTATATAATGGGGGACTGAGGTCAGGTTTCATTTTTACCATTCCTAGTTGCCCCATCACTATTTATTGGAAAGATTGTCCTCTTTCCATTGCATCATTATCTTTGTCATAAATAAGGTAACTATATGTGTGGGTCCATTTCTTGACTCTGTTCCAAGGGCCTGTTTGTCTTTTCTTGCAAACCTATACTAATTATTATAGCTTTATAAATCATCTCGATACCTGGTAGTGTAAGTTTTGTTGTGATTCCTCAAGATTGCCTTATTTTATCCTTCCAGTCCTCATGCTTTTTATTTTTCTTGCCTTTTGCACTGGCTAGAATTTTTTTTTTTTAAAGATTTTATTTATTTGACAGAGAGAGAGAGACAGCAAGAGAGGGAACACAAGCAGGGGGAGTGGGAGAGGGAGAAGCAGGCTCTCTGCCGAGTGGGGAGCCTGATGCGGGGCTCAATCCCAGGACCTTGGGATCATGACATGATCCGAAGGCAGACGCTTAACGACTGAGCTACCCAGGCGCCCCCTGGCTAGAATTTCTAGTGCAAGGTTGAATAAAAATGGTGATGGTGGGTGTTAGGGGGTAAACTTTCAAAATTTCACCATTAATGTGATGTTTACTGCGGATATTTTTAGTATTTACTTTTTATCAGATTAAGGAAACTTCCCTATATTCCTAGTTAGCTAAGACTTTTTCTGAATGGGTGTTGAAATTTTATTTATTTATTTATTTTAAAAGATGTTATTTATTATTTATTTGACAGAGAGACACAGTGAGAGAGGGATCACAAGCAGGGGGAGAGGGAGAGGGAGAAGCAGGCTTCCTGCAGAGCAGGGAGCCTGATGCAGGGCTCGATCCCAGGACCCTGGGATCATGACCTGAGCCAAAGGCAGACGCTTAACAACTGAGCCACCCAGGTGCCCCAGGTGTTGAATTAGAAAATGTTTTTTTTTTCTTCTTCTTCTTCTTCTTCTTCTTTTTTTTTTTTTAAAGAGAGGGAGAGGGGAGATGGGAGACTCTCAAGCAGACTCCATGCTGAGCACGGAGCTGGCAGTGCTCGATCCCATGACCCTGAATCATGACCTTAGTGGAAATCAAGAGTTGGATGCTTAACCTACTGAGCCATGCAGCTGCCCCTAGAAAATGCTATTTCTAAATGGAGTATTATAAGTAATTTATTGAAGAGTGTGTTTGATCTTTCTAATGTTGAGGTTCTCTCCTTTTTTTTCCCCCCACTTCTAAGAAAGGCAGAGTTGTAAGTTACATATGTTTGTTTATGGCTGAAGGTATATTTTTTAAGTAAATGAGTTTTTAGAACTAATTACTTTTGAATTATATTTTACTTTAGAACAACTTGTTTTTGTTACTGTTGTTAGCACTTACTATCCATACCAGTTATGTACCGTGAGAAAAAACAACTTTGAGTTTAGTCTTCCGGAATTTTTTTTTTTTTTTAAGATTTTATTTATTTGTCAGAGAGAGAGCGCACAAGCAGGGGGAGAGGCAGGCAGAGGGAGAAGCAGGCTCCCCGCTGAGCAAGGAGCCCGATGTGGGACTCCATCCCAGGACCCTGGGATCCTGACCTGAGCCGAAGGCAGACGCTTAACCGACTGAGCCACCCAGGCACCCCTGGAATTTCTTAATAAACATTAAGATACAATATTTCAAGAGGGGGGGAAAACCCCATTTTCATTATATTAGGTCTCTCCAGATTAGAGTAGAAGACAAGAATAGTTCCAAAACTGATAGGGAAAGGGAAGAGGAGGTGCAGTCTATGCTTCAACCATAAGTGCTTGATGTCTTCTCATCTAATGTTTTTAGTATGGGTTTAAAAATCTTTTAGCTTGGGGCGCCTGGGTGGCTCAGTTGGTTAAGCGACTGCCTTCAGCTCAGGTCATGATCCTGGAGTCCCTGGATCCAGTCCCGCATCGGGCTCCCTGCTCGGCAGGGAGTCTGCTTCTCCCTCTGACCCTCCCCCCTCTCATGTGCTCTCTCTCTCATTCTCTCTCTCAAATAAATAAATAAATAAATCTTAAAAAAAAAAAATCTTTTAGCTTGCATCATTCTTTCCTTCTTCTCCAGATTGGTGTGAGTTCCAATCTTTTTACTCTGCCCTAGGGCAGTGTTTTTTTTGGGGGAGGGGGCAGTTTTTTCTTTTTTAAGCCACAACTGTTTATTTTGAAAATTTGTAAAACAACAGAAAAGTTTAAAGAATAGTTTAGAGTCATCAATAATATTTTGTACCACTTGATTTTTCTTTATATGTCTGTATTTCTTTCTTTCTTTCTTCTTGTTGAACCATCTGAAAGTAAATTGCAGACATCATCATGTCTCTAATACTTAAGCTCATCATATTCTTTTAGAACAGGGTCATATTCCTACATAAACATAGTATCTTTTTTCATACCCAAGATATGAACATTGGCACACAATGTTATTATTTAATATACTCAGATGTCTTCAGTTTTTCTAAAAATGTCTTTTATAGCTGTTTTTTCCATCCAAGATTCGATGAAAGATTGCATTTGGCTGTCTTTTCCCTTAGGCTCCTGACATCTACAACAACCCCCTTGCCATCTTTTTGTGTTTATGAATTTGGCATTTTTGAAGAGTTGATGGAAGTTTTCTTTTGGAATGGCCCACAATTTGGAGGTGTGTGTTGAATAAAATCATGAAAAAATTAAGTTAAACATTTATGGCAAGAATCCTACATAGATGATGATAGCTTCTCACTGCCTCACAGCAGGAGATACATGTTACATTATCCCATGATTGGTGTTGCTAATTACTTGTTTAAGGTGGCATCTGCCAGATCTTTCCACCATAAAAGTACCCTTTCCCCTGTATAAGGATTAAATGCTTGAAGACTATACATACCCTGTTCCACAACAACCCTTTACCATGGGTATTCCTTGTCTGAATTAGTTATTATGTTAATGTTTGCAAATTAGTCATTTTCTAACCATCTATGTTGATAGCTGGCAGTTTTCTGTAAAGAAGAGCCCCTTCCCCTCTTTTCGTATTACTATAAACTTTTTTTTTTTAACATTTAGTGTGTGATAATTTGTCATTATTCCTTCTAATGCTTAAATTGTTTCAGTTTGGCCAATGGGAGCCCCTTGAAGCTAGCTCTTGCCTCCTTTTGGCATGTTCCTTAATTCCTAGATGATCACTCTGGTTTTGGGCACAAGGTATCCCAGGCTTACCTTGTAGTTTTCTTGCCTGAGTCCTGAAACTGACTATTTCTTAGAAGAGCTTTGTTTCTTTTTAATGAGAAATGGTTAGAAATCAAGATTTGGGCTCCAGTATTGCTCATTGCTGCTGTGTGTTAATTTCATCAAAGCCTTTCAGTGGATAGTGGAAATATATTAACTTTCAGTATACCAGGAAAAATAGTCATCACGTTTTTCAGGTCCTAGGTCCAAGGGATCCTTTTTACTTTTTATTTTTTGGAGTAATTACAGAAATAATTTACATAAGAATAAGGGATAATAATAAACAATCTTATTAGATATTTTAATAAGAATTTAAACATTGCTATCCTCTTTGTATTAAGTAAATTTTGGTATACAAAGATCATGTGAAATTTAAGAACACTGCCACATGTCCTTTTAGAAAAATGGGATAATCCAGGTTCTTTTTTTTTTTTTAAAGATTTTATTTATTTATCCATGAGAGATAGAGAGAGAGAGAGGCAGAGGCAGAGGGAGAAGCAAGCTCCCCGCAGAGCAGGGAGCCCGATGCGGGACTCGATCCTAGGACCCTAGGATCATGACCTGAGCTGAAGGCAGACGCTTAACCGACTGAGCCATCCAGGCGTCCCTGGGATAATCCAGGTTCTTGCTGCATGCTATTACATGATGAAGTTCTTGTTGAATGACTAATTGGATGGGAATACTCTTACTTCCTTTGTGTTCTTATAAGTATATCATTGTTCATTCATTCATTTTTTTCCTCCTCAGTTCAAATCAGTCATCTTTTATTCAACATCCACTATATTCAAATACGTGTAGTTCTCTTCCCAGTTTGCATGGTTTCCCATTTTCTAGGATTTAGGGAGATAACAAAGATAAACCATTACATAATCTTTGCTTTCAAAATTCATTTCCAGTGCTGTTACCTCCCCCCTCCCCCATTCTCTGAGTCTCTGACCTCAAGCAACTTACTTAAAACTTGTAGGAGTGAAAAAAGAAATAGAATGTAGAGATTTTTTATTTCAGCAACCTTGTTTATTGTGATAAAATATATACAAAATAAAATTTGCCATTTTAACCATTTTAAGTGTACATTTCCATGGCATTAAATACATTAACTGTTTTGGATCCATCACCACTGTTTCTAAAACTTTTTCAACACGCCAAACAGAAAGTCCATAACCATTAAGCAATAACTCATTCTCCTCTCTCTTGAGTCCCTGCTTACCTCTAACCTACTTTCTGTCTATATGAATTTAACAATTCTAGATATTTCATATAAGTGGAATCATATGATCTTTGTCCTTTTGTGACTGACTTATTTCATGTAGTGTAATGTTTTTAGGGTTCGTCCATGTTCATCATCATCATTTCTGTTTATGACTGAATAATATTCCATTGTATGTATATACCACATTTTATTTGTTCATCTCTTGATGAGCACATGGATTGTTTCCACTTTTTTGCTCTTGTGAGTAATGTTGCTGTGAACATTGGTGTACAAGTATCTGAGTCCTTGTTTTCAGTTCTTTATGGTATGTACCTAGGAGTGGAATTGCTGAGTCATACGGTAGTTGTGTGTGTAACTTTTTGAGGAACGACCAACTGTTTTCCACAGCATTTGCACAATTTTACATCAGCAATGCATGAGGTTTCCTATTTTTCCACATCTTTGCCAACACTTATTGTTCATTGTTTTTAGCTATCCTAATAGGTGTGGAGCTATCTCATTATGGTTTGGGTTTGCATTTCTCTAATAACTAAGGATGTTGAGTATCTTCCCATGTGTTTATTAGCCATTCAAATGTCATCTTTGGAGAACTGTCTATTCAAATCCTTTGCCCATTTTCAAGTTGGGTTGTCTTTTTGTTGTGTTGTAGTTCTTTATTCTAGGTACTAAACCCTTATCAGCTGTATGATTTGCAAATATTTTCTCCCATTCTATAGGTTATTGTTTCACTTTCTTGATAATGTCCTTTGTACAAAAGTTTTTAATTTTGATGAAGTCCAGTTTATCTATTTGTTTTGTTGCTCATGCTTTAGTGTTGTATCTAAGAACACATTGCAAAATCCAGGGTCATGAAGATTTATACCTGTTTTCTTCTAAGAGCTCTGTGGTTTTAACTCTCATATTTACATCATTGATTCATTTTGAGTTAATTTTGTATATTGCCCATTGATTGTTGAGTTTGAGAGAATTTAGGATTTTGTCATCTGAAGATTTATAATCTGAGATTTAATTTATATTAATTTATATTATCATTTTTTACCTTTGTCTAGTGCAAATATGGTGGCCACTAATCACATGTGGGTATTAAGTTTAAAATTCAGAATTATTAAAATTAAATAAAATTTAAAAATTCCTCAGTCGAATTGACTGCATTTCAGGTGCTCAATAGCCATACATTGTTGCATTTGACAGTGCTGATTTAGAAGCTTTCCATCATCAAAGAAAATTTTATTGTACAGCACTGGTCAAGAAAGCTGCTATTTTTAAAATTCATATTCTAATTTGTTTAATAATTGTGAAATGTCTTCTTCTGTCACTTTTTTTCTCCTTGCCATCATGGACAGAAAATGAAAATTTATGAATTGTCGGGGCGCCTGGGTGACTCAGTTGTTAAGCGTCTGCCTTTGGCTCAGGTCATGATCCCAAGGTCCTGGGATCGCACCCCACATCGGGCTCCCTGCTCCGCGGGAAGCCTGCTTCTCCCTCTCCCACTTCCCTTGCTTGTGTTCCTCTCCGGCTGTCTCTCTGTCAAATAAATAAATAAAATCTTTAAAACAAACAAAAGAAACAAAAAAAAATTTCTGAATTGTCAACTGTATTTAAAGCTAAAAACAGACTACAAAGATAGTGTCTCTTGGCCTTTATACCTTTTTTGAAAGATGGTGTAGTACTTTGGACAATACAATAAGAAAACTGAAGGATGATTTTTCACGATTGATTGCAGTATCCTTCTAGGTGGTTCCATGATTCCCCCCCCCCCATTTTTTACTATATAGTTCTTTTTTTTAAAGCATAGTTAGGAATAATAAGTGATCGTGAAGTGTAAATTACTAGGGTGATGAAATAACAAGACATAGGAAAAATACAATCACTAGGATCCTGTAATGTAACTTAGACTTACAAAAAGGTTCACTGTACTCATATAATAATTGTAAGATAAAATGAGTTTTATTCTTTTACTAAGTAAATTTTCTCCATTTTTTTGGAAGACCTTTAAGAAGTCATGAAATGCCAGTCTTTGCAAATAATTAGAACTACTCAAAAAAGAAAGTTGAAAACTAAAATTGTTTAGTGGATCCTGAAACTTTTCATTCAGATCCATTACCATAGGGTTCTTCTTAAAATTTCTGCCATCTATATTTGAATCTCCTGTCTTCCATAGTAAAAACCTTGGTTCTCAACAACATCTGTATTTATTCATTTGTTCTATCCTACAATATACACAAAATAGTTTTAGAATTACTACATTAATACTGTTGCCAACAGCAAACCTGTGAAGCGAAGCTCAGGATCTCCTTGCAGTTCCATTTGTCCTTATAGAATTAACTCCCTTAAGGTTGTAGAGTTAGGATACTAATCTCAAAAATGCTTGAGTTATTACTACTTTTTCTGTGCAGTTATCTCTTGGATTTGATGTACAGTTTCTATTTGTATTGGATTGTAATGTTTGCTTTTTTATCAGTTTGACTTAATTTCGTTTTATAAATACATAAAACATCTACATGGTGTAAAATCACAGCTGTGTCAAAAGATATACTGAGATAATTAATTCCATTCTTCTACCTATCCCAGTTAATATTTTCAGTAATTCCTAGTTTATCCTCCCGGTGTTTCTTTTTTAAAAATAAATATGAAAATATACCTATCTTCCCTCTCACCTTCTTACACACAAGGTAGCATGTTATATTTTGCCCCTTGTTTTTCTCATTAAATTTATACCTAGGAATTACTCTGGTTCATAGAGATCTTTCTCTGTGTATTTTATGGTTGTATAGTACTCTATTGTGTGGTATCTTTTTTTCAACTGGTATCTTTTTGATGGGCATTTGGTGGTTTTCAGTCTCTTGATAATGCAAATAATGTTTCAGTAGAGCACTCTGTGTATGTTGTTTCTCATCTGTGAAGTGATTTCATGTGAAGTCCTAGAGGTGTGATTATTGATTTGAAGGGTAAACTGGTTTTGCTTTATAAACTTCTAGTTATCTTCTCAAAGAATATTACTCAATTTAACTTAAAATATTAAGTAAAAAGAGGTAAGAGGATTAGAAGAATAAGATGGTCAAAACCTAGAGAACAGTGTGTTTGGTTCCTTGAATTGGCTATTTCCTGTGATCTCTACTGCCATTTTCAAGGTATCATTTCTTTCTTTTTAAATTAAATTAAATTAAATTTAATTTAATTTTTTTATTATTTAATCACCATACATCATTAGTTTTCGATGTAGTGTTCCATGATTCATTGTTTGCGTATAACACCCAGTGCTCCATTCAATACGTGCCCTCTTTAATACCCATCACCAGACTAACCCATCCCCCCACCCCCCTCCCCTCTAGAACCCTGAGTTTGTTTTTCAGAGTCCATAGTCTCTCATGGTTCGTCTCCCCCTCCGATTTCCCCCCTTCATTCTTCCCTTCCTGCTACCTTCTTTTTCTTCTTTTTTTTAACATATAATGTATTTGTTTCAGAGGTACAGGTCTGTGATTCAACAGTCTTACACAATTCACAACGCTCACCATAGCACATACACTCCCCAGTGTCTATCACTGAGCCACCCCATCCGTTCCACCCCTCACTACTCCAGCAACCCTCAGTTTGTTTCCTGAGATTAAGAATTCCTCATATCAGTGAGGTCATATGATACATGTCTTTCTCAGATTACTTATTTTGCTCATCATAATACCCTCCAGTTCCATCCACGTTGTTGCAAGTGTTAAGCTTTCATTCCTTTTGATGGCTGCATAATATTCCATTGTGTGTGTGTGTATATATATACACACACATACACACACACATATATATATATATACACACACACACCACATCTTCTTTATCCATTCATCTGTAGATGGACATCTTGGCTCTTTTCATAGTTTGGCTATTGTGGACATTACTGCTATAAACATCGGGGTGCACGTACCCTTCGGATCCCTACATTTGTATCTTTGGACTAAATACCCAGTAGTGCAATTGCTGGGTCATAGGGTAGCTCTATTTTCAGCTTTTTGAGGAACCTCCATACTGTTTTCCAGAGTGGCTGCACCAGCTTGCATTCCCACCAACAGTGTAGGAGAGTTCCCCTTTCTCTGCATCCCCGCCAACATCTGTCTTTTCCTGACTTGTTAATTTTAGCCATTCTGACTGGTGTGAGGTGTATCTCATTGAGGTTTTGATTTGTATTTCCCTGATGCCAAGCGATGTTGAGCACTTTTTCATGTGTCTCTAGGCCATTTGGATGTCTTCTTTGGAAAAATGTCTGTTCATGTCTTCTGCCCATTTCTTGATTGGATCATTTGTTCTTTGGGTGTTGAGTTTAATAAGTTCTTTATAGATTCTGGATACTAGCTCAAGGTATCATTTCTTACTTGGAGGCAGTAATTCCTGCCTAGTCTTGGTGGTTCCACTCTTAGTTCCCTTTGGCCTATTTTTGAGAGCTGTCTTTTTTTTTTTAAACAACATAAGTAGAATTATGTCACTTTTATCATTCTAATTCCCATTGTACTTAGCACAAAATCCAGGGTCAATAAAATGTGATTTGAGACCCTTGTATTGTCTGACTCATTTTTTTTAGGTTCATTTCTGGCTACTCCTCACTTATTTACTGTACCTTAAGGTAATGACATGTTTTTTGGGGGGTAGAATACTCTTAAGTATGTTTCTTTAAAAATACTTTATTTGTTCTAAAGAAATCCTAATAACAATATAGCAAAAAAATAAAAAAATCCTATTTAATCTGTGGATTTGATCATTGTTCCTAAACCTTTGATTTCTTTGGTTTTTAAAATTTTTAAAAAAATCTTTTAGAGAGAGAGCATGTGCATGCACAAGCAGGGCAGGGGGGAGGGGCAGAGAGAGAGAGAGAATCTTAAGCAGGCTCCACCTAGTGTGGAGCCTGATGTGGGGCTGCATCCCACGACCCTGAGATCATGACCTGAGCTGAAATCAAGAGTTGGATCCTTAACTGACTGAGCCACCCAGGTGCCCCTGATTTTTTTTTTTAATGAATCAAGTAATACTAAAGTAATTGCAAATGAGTGCTTTTTCCAGGGAACAAAAAGACAAGACTGAGTTTCGTTCCAGACACTGTGTTGGATACCGTGATACATAGGGAAATATGTTAACAAAACATAATACAGTGTGATAATTTTCTCTTTTTAATTCTTTGCTTTTCATTTGCTTCTCAAGCTACTGTAAGCTAGCCTCCATCTTTTCATTGAAATTACTCTAGCTGAAGTTATTATATTTCACTTGCCAAACTCAGTGGACCTTTTCTCAGTTCTGGCCTTCCTTGACTTCTGTTCTTCATTTGAAACTTTAATTGCTCCCTGTAAACTATTGAAACTGTGTACCTTAGGAATTTTTGTGATTTCACTTTTTTTGGGGGGGGGGTCTTCTACCTCTTTATTGCTACTTAGTCTCTAGTTTCTTCATTCGATCCTTAAATATTAGTAATCCCTGTACTTTCCATTTTTGGCTGTCCTCACTTGTTATTCTGCCTGTGCTTTCTTATGTATTCCTCCTGTGTGCCCTCTGCTGTTGCCCACACCTGTTGCTTTTTGGGTAGCTTCTGTTGGATGTCCCATAAACAGTTCAGTCTCATTTACTAAAATTGAATCGATCACTTTTGTCGCTAATCTACATGTTGTACATCCTTATCCCAATTCTGGGCAACACCATTTAAACCAGAGTCTTTTTAGCTTGTACTGATCCATCTCTTTAATTCTACCAATTTACTAAATCTTGTCAATTCTTTCTGAGTGATATATAACTTCTAAAGGGACCACTAGCTTATCTTAATTAGGCTCTTATTTGAAAAATAATGTTACATTTTTCAGTTAAATGTTACTATGTTAGATATTTTCAGTCTTTTTGTTAGCCTTCTTATGTTATCTCATTGTGCTTTTATTTTTGAAGTTCTAATCTGTGAACATATTTCTCTATTTACTTAGGTCTTTAAATTTTCTCATCCATCACTTAGTTCAAATTTAGTTCTACCTATCTTACCATGTATTTTCCACTTGTCATATTTGTTCTTGTTCCTTCATTTCTTTTTCTTTTGTGTTATTAAGATATTTTATACTCTTAAACTCTGTTAGCTTTATAGTTATATGGGTTTTATTTTCCTTTGTTATTACCTTAGAGATTACAATATGTAACATTTACTTATTACAGGCTACTTTAAATTGGTAGGAAATTGTTCATTGATCTTTTGAAATTTTGCCACTTAAGAAATAATTCAAATAATTTTTGATAGTTTAATTTTATTGACCAACCCTGTCTCATTTGTGTTATCATATATTTTACCTCTACATGTGTTTTTAACCCTGAAACATTAGGATTATTATGGTTTTAAACATTGTTTTCATGTTTATTTAATATTAAGCTGGTAGGTTCACCCCTTCCCCCAACACTTTTAAGATGCCATTCCATTATCTTTTGACTTTCTTCATTTCTGTTAGTCTTCTGTCAGTGATAGTGTTTCCTTCTCTGAATATTTTTTTTTTTTTTTGACAGAGAGAGAGACAGTGAGAGAGGGAACACAAGCAGGGGGAGTGGGAGAGGGAGAAGCAGACTTCCTGCAGAGCAGGGATCCCGATGCTGGGCGCGATCCCATAACCCTGGGATCATGACTGGAGCCGAAGGCAGACGCTTAACGACTAAGCCACCCAGGTGCCCTTCTTTGAAGAATTTGTATATATTTTCCCCTTTATCTGCTTTAGGATTTTCTCTTCATCTTTGGTTCTGTCCTCCTTTGTATGCCAATTTAGATACCTTCTATTGAATTGTATGTATCTAATCTAGTAAACCCACCTACTAAATACATAGTCTCAGTTGTCTTTACAGAATTTGTTTTCTTGTTATTTAAGTGGATTCTAGGCCTCTATTTTCGTGAATATGTTTATCATAAAGTGTCTTTTAACCGCAATATGTAAATCAAGTGAGAGTCTGTTTCTGTTGTTTATTTTTACTCTTGGTTTTTCCTCAGCTGCTCCTATTTTCATAGGCTGCCTTGTAATTTTTGATTGGATGCCAGACATTGTAGTGAAAAATGGTAGAGACTCTAGGTGATGTTACTTTTCAAACACGAGTAAGTTTTCTTTTAGTGGCCAGTTGAAATTTTTTTTGGTCTCTTTGAATATTGCTCTTATTCCTAGCACGTAACCCTTACTCCTGAGGCATAGCTCTAATTCCTTATGGAGTATGTCTTTTTCATAAATTACGTGATCATGTATATGTAATTCTGTTTTTCTTTATTTCATTGTATTATTTGTCTCTACTGGCATGAATACCACATTTTCTTGCTAGGTCTTGGTATCTAATAGTAAATTCCTCTAACTTTGTTCACCTTCATGATTTCCTTTACTTTTCTTGAGCCTTTGCTTTTTCATGAATATTTTAGAATCACCTTTTCAGTACTTAAAAAGTAACCCGCTGGTGTTTTGCTTGGAGTGCACTGAGTCTAAAGATTAATTGGGGGACTGTTGACATTTTTACAGGAAGTTTTCTAATCCATGAACATGGTATATCTTTCAGTTTTCGTTCTTTTCTAACTTCGTTCAGCATTGGCTTTTAGTATATAAATCTTGCATGTGTTTTACATTTATCCCTTGATATTTGGTACTTATAATTGCATTTTGTAATTTAGCTGCTGTTCGTCTTTTGCTGGTATAAGGTCATATACTTGATTTTTGTATATTGACTGTTAAATGTATATTCTGATAGTATGTGTATAGATATATACAGGCCTATTGTTTGCATAATAGAAGTTTTATTCTTTCCAGTTCTTAAGGCTTTTATTTTATTTTTTCCCTATTGAATGATGTAGGACCTTTAATACAGTGTTGAATAAAAGTAGTGATAATAGGCTTCCTTATCTAGTTCTGCATATCATGGGAACAGCTTTAAATACTTTATCATTAGAAATGATCTTTGCTGTAGGCTTTTTGTTGATAGTCTTTATAAAAATAAGGAAATGCTCTCCTGTTCCTAGTTTGCTACCTTTATCATGAGTAGATGTTGAATTTTATCGCATGCTTTTCTGTGTTGAGATGTTAATGTGGTGAGTTAATTTGATTTTTTTTTAATATTGAAACACCATTGCATTCCTGAAAAAATCCTCCTTGTTACGATGTATTTATCTTTTCATATAATGTCAGATTAAATTTCATATTAATTTGTTAAGGTATTTTGTTTCTGTGTTTCATGAGGGATATTGGTGTGTAGTGTTTTTGTTTGTTTTCTTGTAATGTTCATGTTTGGTTTTGGTTTCATGGTTATGGTGGTCTCATAAAATAACTCATTTTTGTGTATTTTATAAAAAAGCTTGTATACTATTGGTATTGTTTTTAATGGAAATAATTCATCAGTCAAGTTGTCTGGACCTACTATTTTCCTTCTGTTGATATTTTAAAATAGGTCTCAATTTCTTTGTAAGAGGGCTATTCATATTTTCTAATTCTAATTGTGTCAGTTTTGGAAATTTGCTTTTCAGGGACTTTTTCTTTTTATCTGAGTTTTCAAATTTACTGTCCTTGAGTTATTTGTAATATTCCCTTTTTAATATCTATAGATTTGTTAGTAATGTCCTATTTTTAATTCCTTTTATTTGCAATTTGTGTGCATGTGTTTTTCCCCTTAATTTGTCTTTCTGTGGGCTTAATCAGTTTTATCAATCTTTTTAAAGGAACAATTTTTGACTTTTTTCTCTAGTAAGTTGGCTCTCTACATCATTGATTTCTATTTTTATCTTATTCTTCCTTTTAAAAATTTCCTTTTGGGGGTGCCTGGGTGGCTCAGTCGTTAGGCGTCTGCCTTTGGCTCAGGTCATGATCCCAGGGTCCTGGGATCAAGCCCTGCATCGGGCTTCCTGGTCTGTGGGAAGCCTGCTTCTCCCTCTCCCTCTCCCCCTGCTTGTGTTCCCTCTCTTGCTGTGTCTCTCTGTCAAATAAATAAATAAAATCTTAAAAAAAAAATAAAAATTTCCTTTTGGCTTTGATTTTTTTCTAGTTTCTTGAGATGAAAGCTACTAGAGATGAAAAAGTCATTGATTTTTGTTCTTCTTTGTAATATATGCATGTTGAGTTTTAACTTTTTCTCTAATCATTACCTTAGGTATCTATTGCCTTTCTACTTGACTTAATTTTTGTTTTTAAATTTGTAGTAAACTATAACATATAATCGTTTAAATCAACTTTAAGCATACTTTTCAGTGACATTAAGTACATTCAGATGCAACCATCATCACCATCCATCTCCAGAACTCTTTTTTATGTTGTAAAACTGAAACTAGGCATTAAGAAATCCCCATTATGCCTTTCCCATATGCTGGCAACTACTATTTTATATTCTGTCTCTATAAATTTGACTACTCTAGGTATCTCACATAAGTGGAATCTTACAGTATTTGTCTTTTTGTGACTCTCTTACTTTACTCAGCATAATGTCTTCAAGGTTTACCCATGTCGTAGCATATTTCTGAATTTAACTTTTAAAGGCTGAATAATATTCCATTGTATGTATACATTGCATTTTGTTATTGATTCATTCATTGACGAACATGAATTGCTTTCACCTTTTCATCTATCGTGAATAATGCTGCTATGGACTGAGTGTACAAACATGTTTGAGACCTTGCTTTCAACTGTTTGGGTATATAACCAGAAGTGGAATTGCTGGATCATATAGTAATCCTGTATTTAGTTTTTGAGGAACCACCTTACTGTCTTCCACAGTGGCTGCACCATCTTACATTCCCACTAGTAGTGCACAAGAGTTTCAGTTTTTCTATATCCTTCCAAAAGTTATTTTCTTTCTTCCTTTCTTCCTTCCTCCCTCCCTTCCCCTTTCCCTTCCCTTCCTTTCCTCCCTCTCTCCCTCCCCACTCCTTCCTTCTGAGCCATCCTAATGGGTGTGAAGTGGTAACTCATTGTGGGTCTATTTGACCTGCTTTTATGTTCTTTTTCAGCCTTCCCTTGATTTAATCAAATATGTCATGTTGCATTTTCTCCCCTGTATGAGCTTGTGATACATTTTTTTTTTTTACATTAAATATACCATATACTTATATTGTATCCTTATGCCATCTTTTTTACTAGGGTAATTTTTTCTAGAGATCACAGCGTGAATTCATTTATTCATTCTACTTCTTGCATTATTGGTTTCATGTGTTTTAATTCCATGTTTTAAACACCACAATACTTTATATAATTATTTGATGTGCTCAATATTGATTTACCTTTACTTTTTAATTTTTTTAATTTTTTAAAAAAATATTTTATTTATTTGACAGAGAGAGAGCACAAGTAGGCAGAGCGGCAGGCAGAGGAAGAGGGAGAAGCAGGCCCCCCGTGGAGCAGTGAGCATGATGCGGGGCTTGATCCCAGGACCCTGAGATCATGACCTGAGCTGAAGGCAGACGCTTAACCGACTGAGCCACCCAGGCACCCCCTACCTTTGCTTTTTAAAATTACCTGTGCAGTTGTTCTTTAGTTCTTTCTGCATTTACGTCACTCTGAATAGTCACTGTAGCATTTTTTCCTCAGCTTTATTGAGATGTAATTGACATATACCAGTATATAAATTTAAGGTGTACAGTATGTTGATTTGATATGCTTATATATTGCAAAATGATTATCACCTTGGCATAAGCTAGCACCTCCATCACATCATATGATTACCTGTAGTATTTCTTTTAGTGAAAATTTGCTGGTGAAGAATTTTTTGTGTGTGTGAAAATGTTTTTATTTTTTTCTTCACGTTGAAGGATCTATTTGCTGTACATAATTACTGATTTTCAGTTTTTTTTTTTTAGCACTTTAAGATTTATTTCTCATTTTCTATCGTTTTTTTTTTTTTGTTGTTGTTGTTGAAGTTCCTTTCTAGCTCTTCTAGTTGCTACTTTGAAGGCAGTGTATTTCCTCCTTGCTCCTTCTTGCTGCTTATAAAATTTTCTCTTTTTTGGGGGGTTTCATTTGTGTAAGTATGTTGTTCCTTGATGTAATTTTTTTCTCTTGCTTGAGGTTCTTAGAGCTTTTTGAATCTGTTGGCTGACACCTTTCTCTTTATTTTAGAAAATCCTGTCATGGTAGGTTCAAATATTGCTTCTGTCACATTTGCTCTTCCTTCTCTTTCTGGGTTTTCAATTATACAGTGTTTCTTACATGTCTCTTACTGGTCTTTTCTGTATTTTCAATTTTTTGCTTTCAAATCTCTGGGCTTTAATTTGGAGGTTTTCTGTTGACCTATAATGAAGCTCAACTAGACACAAATGATGGTAAAAATGATAATATAAAATTAAATCTCAGATTATGAATCTTCAGATGATAACATCCTAAATTTGGCAATGGGCAATATACAAAATTATTCAGAATGGATCAGTGATGTAAATATAAGAGAAGGAGACAAAATGATTGGTATCTCTGGTAAAACAGTGGGTATGCAAGCTGCGATTCAAGCATTATTTCACATTCAGAAATAAATATGGGTTACAATCCCCCATCTGCAATTCAGAAGTCTAAAAAGCACTGAAAACAAAGTTATTCCTAAGTGTGTGGCATATTCATTTGTTGACAAACTGATTGGAACTGATTTGAGTGAAGCACGTATTCCACTTACTTTGAATATTCATATGTTTTATTGCCAGTGTTACTGTATTTGATACAGAGTGGTGTTTCACTGGGGGTTGGTGTTTCATAATGTATGTTATGCGTACTGTATTACTTTGTTAAGTTATGAAAATTTCTAAGTTGAGAAACATATCTGCTCCTGAGGTTTTTGGCTACGTGATGGTAGACCTGTACTTCTTTAAAAGGACTTGATGCATGCTTCTGTATGGCAGGTGAATACGTTGGTGAATAAAGTAGACATGACCCATAACTCACTGGGTTTTCAGCCAGTACAGTTAGAGTTTCCTGGATTCCTAATTCAAATAATCCTAAAAACAGAACCCTCCTAACATCAGGGTCTTCATTTTTAGACATATTGCTGGATGTGTATGTTACCAGTCTCTAATATTTCCATTATGACAAAACTAGCTTTATATTTGGTATTATGAGTAATAACTGAAAGAAAAAAGAGCCCTAATTTGTAGGTAGAACCATGAAGGGAATGGAATGTACAATACCAAAGCATGTTAGGCGTAATCTAATGTTTGTGTGTAAAGAGACTGGGTTTGAATGTGAGAAGTGCCCTAGAAGCCTGTGTAGGAGAAAACTGGACTAAATGTAAAAGTAAGGATTAAAGATGATCATTTTGATTCCATCCTAACTACATTTTTGAATAAGGACATTTGAGTGTTTTAACAAGTGGCTCTATATAATTGGAGTTAAACTTTTGGTAGTTTTGGTATTTTTGATTTTCAGCATATTTGGAGAGCAAACTTATTTGAAATTTTTTTGTAGAAATACTCAGTTCACTGCAGTTTATTACTGTTTATTGCAGTTTTCTTTTTAAGAACCTGTAGTTAATTCCTTCCTTCTTTGCAAAGAGGCTTATTAAGAAGACTTGTAATATTTTACTAATTTTTTAAAAAGATTTTATTTATTCATTTGAGAGAGACCGAGAACGAGCCGTGGGGAGGGATGGGGGGTGGGGGGAGAGAAGCAGACTCCCTGCTGAGCAGGGAGTCCGATGCCGGCTTGATCTCAGGACCCAGAGATCGTGAACTGAGCTGAAGGCAGTGGCTTAACCCAGTGAGCCACCCAGGTGCCCCTAATATCTTACTAATTTTGTTCAGGTATGCGTTTTGTATACTTTGCTAATGACTTTTATACATTTGTGTAATTAACTGACAAATACATCTTTGAAGAATTTATTTTCAACCTTTTAAGTAATTGTCAGATAACAGTGCATGTGTACTATCCATTGGTTTTAGCCACCACTGATACTTTTCTCTTTTTGATTCAGCAGCTTCAAAACCCAAAATTGTACCATCTGTCAGAAGACAGTCTAACCAGAGAAGCAAACTATAAATTTAGACAGCTCTGATTAATACAATCCTCAGATTATTATTCTGTATATGAATCTGTAGTGGGAGAATTTGAAATCGAAATACAGTTAAGGGGGTTTTAGAAGTGAAATGAACATTTTTTAGAGAAGTGTCATTTGAGACTTAAGCTTATCCTTTTAGGCTTTCTGTTCCAGTCTAATTTTAATGTGGCACTGTATTTAACAGAGAAAACTCATGGGTTGATGCCCCCTTGTGGTCTCTTACCAAAATAAATAGCACGAATGGAAATAAGTAATGGAGATCTTAATACATGTTAAATCATTCATTCCTTCCTTTATAAAATAAGTTTTAGAAAGTTTCTTCTGAGGAAAAACAGCAAAGGAATTATAATCCCATATTCCATATAGTTTGTTGGCTTTAAAATTTATCAAATATTTAACCTTTTGCAACAAAACTTGCTTGTACGATAGCTGGACACTGACATAAAGAAAAAGAGGTTGTTGGGTTTGTTGTCTACCACTGTCATCCTGGGCATCTAACTCAGTCATAAGTGCCTCAAAAATATAATGAGATGTGATAGTAATTAGAGGCCTAGTGTTCTCCTCCCCCGCCCCTCAATGCACACAAAGAAATGGGGCTTGGGAAATTTGTTTATACTTAGTTACTTGACCTAAAAAGGGCCAGGAGCTATTGGAAGAAATGAGGGTTTTTATTAGCCAGTTGATGAATTTAAGCTTATTTGCTTTTACTGACATTGGTAAGGTCTTCTTTGTGTGTGAGTGTAGGTTTGTGGATGAAGTGGAGAAGTGGCTGCCGCAGTCAGTGTTTTAAAAAAGAAAGACCAAAGATGCAAATAGCTGCTTTTCTTCTGTCACGCAATAAGGTGCATGCTGGTTGGAGGTAGTCTAATCCAGTGAGTATGGGCTTTGAGATTAGATAAGCCTGGTTAGATAGACCTAGTTCTAAAACTGATTTTTTTCTTACCAGTTCCTGGGCGGTTGCATAATATTGGCTAAGATACTTCAGTTTTGAACACAGGTTTCCTCTCTTTAAAGAAAGGTTAAAAACCTACCTTTGCTGATTTTCATCCAATGAAGTCTTGGCATATACCACTGTTACTACTCTTAGGGTAAGGGCAGTTGTGAATTACAAATTGCACCGTGGACTTTCTAACTACTGGGTTGTTGGTAAAGATTCTTAATGATAGAATGTGTCTTAAAAAGTGGTAAATCAACTCATAGTCCTTCTTTACTGCGGACTTAATGCTGTACTACTGCATAAGCACATATTTTATTTATAAATTCCTGGCTCTAAGTGTGATTATATCACATTAAAGAATTTACTAGGTCAAAGTATTTTAATTGTTGAAGCCTACTAACCAATTTTATTTTTTTTATAAAAATGATTCAATAAGATTTTTTTCTTCAGGAGTAACAGTTGCATGCTTTGGCAGGTTTAACTTAAAAAACTATTATTGTTGCTCCATAGCCATCTTACTTATTAAAAAAGCTTCTGTGAAGGACAACAAAGTAATGAAATGTTTTTCTGTTTTGCTTTGTTTTTCAAGAGTTTCTTATAGAACCAGGTTCATTTTATTTATTTAATACTTAAAGGAATCTGAGTCCATTTTCAGAAGAAGTAAGATTATTTGGGTTTATTTAATTTAACAGAAAAATTAGATTTTTTTTTAACCCATTCAGATTCAACTTAGAATCATCACATTTTTCTTTCTTCTAAAATTTTCCTTGGCAGCTAAAGTTCTAGAAATTTGCCAATATTTTCTTTTGAATAAATTGCTTTAAAAGAGAAGAAAACTGGAATGATCTCTCAAAATATCAGCCCAACTGTTTGGGTTTAAATGGTTTTTGAAAGTAAGTGGGTTATATATATAACGCATGTAGACAAAGATAACTGCAGTCCTATCAGAGGCTGTTCTAGGTATTATCATACCTGCCTCTCTCACCTTTTCTTTTATTTCTCTGGCTCTTGCAAAATGGAGCCTATACCTTTGATTTAGCCTAACTGGATGTCTCTGTTGTTCTAAACCCTATATGTAACTAATTATAGGACTTTAGTGTAAGACAGTATTTTGGTGATTAAAATTTCTGTTATAAATTATGAAATAGACTTTTGTTGTTTTATCCTTGAATGTCTGTTCTTGGGGAGACTATTTAGGAAAGAAAGGGGGCGAGGGGGATGGTGTAGGGGGGAAAAGATAGCTAAAACAAAGTGGAGACTAGACTTGGGGGGGTGATGGCAAGAACAGATGCCATTCTACTAGGGACTTGTTTTTTAAACATAAAAAGCATATGTGCCAAATTTACATATTTACTAATTAAAAAGGCTTCCTGGAAACATTAAGTAGACTATCTTCTATAACCTTTAACACTGTCACTAATGGATATTGCTTAGAAAATTTCATCGAAGGTCCTTTAAATAATGTAAATGATTATGAATATGTAACTAGTTAATATGCAGCTACGAAAGGATTATCATGTAGAGGTTAATGAACATTCTGCTCTTATGGTTTGCAGGGCTTTTCTTTTTGTGCTTTTGGCTCACTTCATGCTTGGAAACACATGCATTGGGATTGGAAAGCATCCTGACTGTTTTTTGGGTCTCATCTTTTAATGGGGTTGTTAAAGAGGAACTTTATGAAAAGGATTTCATGAAGATTTTTTTCTTTTTCAATTTACATTTAATTCTGTTTGTCTATTTTATAATTACTGCCAAATCAGAAACAGTGAAATGGATTGATGTAGTTTTAGCCTGGTTCTTCCAGATGTAAAGTCAGTACTCTATTATATATTACCACTGTTATTAAGTGTTGCTATATGATTGATACTTACTGAGAGATCTTCATTCTAAAACGGACTTTTTATGCTGAGTTAATGTGTAGTATCGTTGGGTATCTGATTACAGCATGTATTTTGGTACAGGATTGCTGCCTTAGTATTTAAAATGTACCAAAGGAGGACATTTATTTCAGGAATTAAATGTTATAATAGGAATTTAGTGACAGCACCCCCCCACCAAAAAAAAAAAAGTCTTGTGATTTTGGGGTGAAACATTGAACAAGAGAGACAAGAGACAATATTGATGTTTAGAGTGGTGAACTTAAAGCAGTATGTTTCCAACAAGATAATGCTGCTCTCTTTTTCACATGGCCTTGTGTTGAGCATTTTGGCTTGTATCCCTTAGTTTCTCTGTCTCTAAAATGGTGCTACAATATTTGAGATTATTGTTTAAAATTTTTATTAATGGGCAATTTAAAAACAATTAGTAATCTTTGAAAACAGTGTTATTTTTTAAATTGCCATTCAAGTGTTTCTTTTCCTCATTGGTTAGTGTTCTTTTTTTTCTCCCAGCATTTTGAGAATCTGCTGAAATATCTTTAAGGAAAGCAAATAACTTTTGTACTTAATTTTATTGTTTTAGTATTATAAACATAGTTTAAACTGGCTATTAAGTGCTTAAAACTTTATCATAATTCACTGAGGGAACAAATGGGCTGTTCAGAGCATCTCTTTATCCCAAGTATTTCTTCTTGAAAATGTTAGTAGAAAAATATCACTGAACTCATTTTTAATGCGTCAGAATAAAAATTACAGGTGAAAACATTTGGAGATATACTGACAAAATAAAATATTTTTACTACTGTCATTTTTTTTTTTAGTGGTGAAACGTGGATGTTGCATCGGTTTTTTGTTATTGATAACATTTGCGTATTCTACAAAACATGTAACATTGAAAGCAGGTCTGTAGATTGTACAAAATACTAGTTATCTTATATCATATGTCACCTAATAGTTATGAAGCGGGTTTTGTAGCAAAGTATGAATCAGAAGGCTGTAATTTGTTCTGCAGTTATCAGCCTGCATTAGAGGGTGATGATAAAGTGTGCTGCTTAAAAACTAACAGTCACATCTCTGTGCATTTGACAAATAAAAATGTATACTGAGATGCTATTAAATCTGTAAAGCCACTGTTCTCGTTTTCTGATACACTGATTTTGTAGCTTTGTGTATAGCCCTGTTTTTTCATGAGTAGTTATCTGTTTTCATGACAGGTGGTCACTAACTGCCAAGAGAAAATCCAGCATTGGTGAGTGAAAGATGGTTTTATATTATTTCTGAAATACTGATGGGGTCATCTCTTTGTTTTTAAATAAAGTGTGTATGATTTTTTTGTAACCCGTAATTGAATTCTTCTAGTAATCTCCATTTTGAATGGTTTTGATACTAATTTATATTGTCCTTCACTGTTTACTGAATTACGTGTTCCCTGATTTCCTGAAATTGTGTCACCATTTGTGTTTATTCTAATTGCCTTCTTTTTTCCTTTCTTTTCTTTTTTTCAAATTAGAATAATATTAATATCATTATGAGGTGGAGACTGAGACATTTTTGAACCTGGCTAATCACAGAGAGCTCTATTTGGGGAATATTCTTATATTTGTAGTAGAATAATAATTGGAATCAGTTGTTTTAAAATAATGATGGAAATATCCACCTTTCCCTGAAGTTTGAAAAATCTAATTAATTGCCTACATCCCAGAGCTTTCTTTATGGACTGCACTTTTTTTTAGAGTGTAGAGAGAAAGAAAGCATATCTATTTTAATGTGCTAATCTTTAGTTAATAGGACAATGCTTGGTAAATAATACACTTTCCTAAGTCTTCTGAGGAAAACACTCAATTTAATGGTGAATAAAATCCTATATTATGAGTTGTCATGAGGTATAGCTGTTGATCTTACAGATATCAAATTACAATATTTCCATGCTGTGTTTACGAAGATTTTACTCAGAGAACAACAGGAGCTGTCTTGATTATTGTCTGCAGGGTTATTGCAAAATCACGGTAACTGCCCCTTTAGTGGTGAGATTAAACCTTTGGTTATACACCATCAAGCATATAATATTTTAAATTTATTTTAAGAGGCTTTTTCTTCATGCCTGAGAGATCTCCAAGGAAATAATTTATAGTTAGTGTATATCAAATGTTTTTTGGTTTAAATGCACATAGGCTGCAAGCAGTGGATAAGAGTGAAAATCGGTACAATCTGTACACATCATCTTATTAAATTCTGACTATTGGCTTGCAGAAAATAATCTAAAACTAAAAATATCCACTTTATAAATAAAAATTCAGGGACTTCATTAATTTTCAATAAATGCAGTGTTGTAGTTGCATCTACTGGTAGTGTAAGTCTGTCAACATTTCCATGATGGACATTCGCTTTTCATTATACATTCAGTCCAGGTTAAAACTTGAAATGCAAGTACTTGGCCAAAGAATTAACCATTCCCCCTCAACCCTCCACCTCCTGCTAATTTGGCCAAAGTGATCCATTTTACAAATAATTCCAGGGGAAGTTTTATTCATGTGGACTTCTCTCTATTGGTTTGGTAAGGAATTCAGGAGATCCGTAAAAGGTTGGATTCACTAAGGACAGATACTAATTGAAGCAGATGTGTGAATAACTTGCTTCTGGTTTGATTTGCAAGATGCTTTCCCTGTTAGACTGAAAATTCTTTAAGGCCAAGGGGCATGTTTTCATTTTTTTTATCCACAGCACCTCCTACTGTGTTTGGCATATTATAGGCACTTAATAAATGTTTGAGTAAATGAAGACCAAATATATATAATTATATATAACATTTTAGTTAGCATATACTGTAGCAGTGCCCAAGTCTGGTAACAAATGAAATGTGACATTTCAGAGCAGGTTCATGTGACTCTCAATCACAGTTTCCAATTTTCCAAAGCTTTCCAAACTATAGAAGCTTAGGTATTTACCTACATGTATCTTAAAATAATACAGTACCTTATTTATACTTTAAAAAATTAAACTAATTTTTCCAGTTAAAATTTGCTTTTTCCTCTGAATCATTTCTAATAGGGCTGAGGAAACAGACTTTTCTGTTTTTTTTTTTAATTTATTTTTTATTTTTTATTTTTTTCTGTTTGTTTTTAATGATCTGATACTGCTAGAATCTAAATGGCCAGTGAACTCACTAATTTATTATATTAAAAAACTGAAACCAAAGTATCTCCATTCTTCTGAAAGCCAGGAAATAGCTATTTGGGAGCATTGTGGAATTCTCGTGGTATTTTTATTCTGTTAATTGTGCAAACAGTGATTGAGTTCCTACCATATGCCAGTATTATGTTGCTGTTTGGAATTGAACGACCCTGCCATGGAGGAATTCATAGTCGGACACTAAACAGGGAAATCACAATAATTTTGTGCTATTTACAGAGAGCTAGGAGGCAAGAACAGATGCTGGAACGCTTCTTAAGGGTGTCTTACACACTGCTTTTAAAAGCATGTTGCTTTTCAGTTTTCTTTAGCCCTTGGTTTTAGCCTAGTCTAAAATACAGTTCATATAGCTAAGCTCCCTTCTGCATGGGATACATATCAATATAATAAGGAAAAGCAAAATGGATGATTTTTAAAAAATGTTTTCTTAACGCTAGTGATGTTTATACTTGTTTGTGCAATTTTAAGGGATTCTTTTATTTGAGGGACAAGTAATGAATATTGTAGGCTTCCAAAATGATCTTAAATTTTTTTCTTTTTTTAATGTAGGGCAGAAGTAAAAATATTTGTAGAAAAGTAGGAGTAATAATGGGCTGGGGCAAACAGGATCTGCCCAAAAAAACTTTTCCAGAAAATTAATTCAAATTCTAGAACTTTGGTGAACTAGAAACATTTATAGTATTTGTTTAGTTAATAACAGATAATAAGGAGAGGTTTGAACCTAATAGTTGAGAATTTGTGCAACACTTTTAGAGCTAATAGTGGTTTTCAATTTAGTGAAGATTAAAAAAAATTTAAATACAGCATTTTTTTTTTCCCCTTAAAATCCTTTTTACTTAACTCAGGAAATAAGGTATTATAAAATCCACACACTATTTTCTTATTAAAATATGGATATACTTCCTACTGTTTAATCCACCAGGGCCTGATTATTCTGTTTGTAGATTATCTGTAATTTTTTATCTTTTTAATTCTTCCCTAAAGAGCATGGGATTCAGAGTCACAGATCTACATTTGAATTCTGTCATTTACTAACTGTAACCTTGGGCGAATTACTGAGATTCTCAGTTTTCTCCTTGTAAAGTGACGATCATACTACTTAACTTGAAGATCGAGTGAGATAATGTCTATAGAACATCCAGGCTGACAATAAATAGCTCTGAAATTTTTTTTTGAAAATTATAATTGTCAGATGAATCAAGAAAACAAGAAAAACCTACCAAAGCTTTGTAAATATTTCTGAATATTTTGTATTCATGCCATTATCTTATTTTATCATGATGGAAAGAAGGCTTTTTAAGCAGTATTGTTAAAGCTTTACATTAATGTTTTTAGATAACTTTTTATTATGAATAATTTCAAACAAAAGGTGACTGTATTGTGAATCCACATATACCGGTCCCTGAGCCTCAGTAATTATCAACTCGTGGTGTCATCTGAGCTGTTGCATTTAAACAGCCTGTCCTACCCTTTTCCCCTACCTACAGCGCTTTTGAAATGAATCTGAAAACTATTCCATCTGCAAATATTTCAGTGTGTATCTTTAAGACAGAAAACTTAAAAATTTACACTAAAAAATTATAAATTTGGCAGAATATATAGTTCAAAATGTAGGAAGTTCTAAAGGGTATAAATGGGGTATAGTTTTTCTCCTACCCTTATCCCCCAGTTCTCATTTATCTTTGTAAACAATGTTTTTTTGACAGTTTCTTATAAATCTTTTCAAAAATCATTTGCCTAAAGGGAGTGTGTTTGTGTATATGTGTGTGCATGTGTATTCATCCACATGTCTTTATAGATTGTACTCCTACCCTTTTTGACAAAAATGAAATCAGACTGTACGCTGCGCTGTTCATTTAATTCGTCCTTGGAGATTGTTCTCAATTATTAGTTAACTCTTATTCTTCATTTCATTTCCATAAATTTCATTGTGTGTCGAATGTCTAATTTTTAGAGTTACCAGATAAGACTTGGTACTGATTTTTTTTTTAGTAAATAATGGTGACCGTACTAAGACTATATGGTTTTACAACTCGAAATATATCCTTCCTAAGCTGTTATATCCATTATTTATTGTTCCTTAATAAAATTACTCCAAAACTTAGTGGCTTACAAGTACTACCATTTTTTGTATGTTTGTGTATGATTCTGTGGATGTGCATGTTGGGCTTGACTTACCTGTGTTCTTGTTCTGCTACTCTGTTTGGGCTCACTCGTGTGGTTGCAGCTTTTTGGTGGCTGGGTCAGCTGGGTTGTCCAAAATGGGCCTTAGCCACAAGTCTGGTGGCTAGTGCTGGTTGTTAGCTGGGCCTCTCTCCATGTGCACTTCTCCCTGGGTCATATTACTTGATGATCTCAGGGCAGCAAGAATGGTGGCTGCCAAGGCCACATTATGTTGGTCAAAGTGGGAAATAGACTCCAGTTGGTGGGAGGAGTGATGAAGAATTTATGGTCATTTTTAATGCATCATAATAGATACTTCTATTGAATATGTTCCACAAGAAAAGAGTTCTATTACTTGTGTTGATTTGTAAGAATTTAATGAAAATAGCATGTAATGCCTGGCACATACACGTCATATGTCTGTTAGGCATTATTTGTAATCATAAACTGTATGCATATGAATTGCAAAAACTTTACTGTCTTCTTCCTTCAAATCATCTTAAAAAAGTTTTAAGTGTAAAGATGTCTATGAGGGCGCCTGGGTGGCTCAGTTGGTTAAGCGACTGCCTTCGGCTCAGGTCATGATCCTGGAGTCCCTGGATCGAGTCCTGCATCGGGCTCCCTGCTCGGCAGGGAGCCTGCTTCTGCCTCTGACCCTCCCCCCTCTCATGTGCTCTCTCTCTCTCATTTTCTCTGTCTCAAATAAATAAATAAAAAATAAATAAAAAAAAGATATCTATGAAATTACATGAAGCAGACTTAAGTGAAAATAAAAAAACATTTTATATTGTTCAAATATTTAATTTTGGAAAGAATAGCTTTAAATTTGGGCATATAAATGCTGAAACACTTGAGCGTGTGAATTTATTTTTTTAAATTTTTATTTAAATTCAGGTTAACATACAGTGTAATACTGGTTTCAGGTGTACAGTTTCGTGATTCAGCACTTACCTACAACTTACAGTGCTCATCACAAGAATTTTGGGAGAGGGATTCTTTTTTTTTTTTTTTAAGATTTTACTTATTTGAGATAGAACGAGAGTGAGAGAGAGCACAAGTAGGGGGAGCAGCAGGCTCTCCACTGAGCAGGGAGCCCGACTTGGGGCTGGATCCCAGGACTCTGGGATCATAACCTGAGCCAAAGGCAGACTCTCAACCAACTGAGCCACCCAGGTGCCCTGAGAGAGGGATTCTAAAGCAAATACTTGGCATTTTTATTTTTCAAAGGAAAATAGACTGTTTAGAGGAAAAGAGTAACTAGTTTCTAGTATAGGTTATAATCAAAGTATATAGAGGGAAATAACCAAGAGAGCATACCTAAATAGTTAAAAAATACAAGTGAAGATATGTTTGTTTTGAATTCCTTCCAGTGAATCAGTGTGGATGGGTGGATATGTATATCTATCTCTGTCTGATGTTTTGAGGGATTCTTTGCCCCACAAAAGCACCAAGCTATTTCATTATAACAGTGCTGTAGTATATTTCTTTTTTTTTTTTTTTTAAAGATTTTATTTATTTATTTGACAGAGAGATAGAGAGTACAAGTAGGCAGATAGGCAGGCAGAGGGAGAGGGAGAAGCAGGCTCTCCGCTGAGAAGGAAGCCCTATGCGGGGCTCGATCCCAGGACCCTGGGATCATGACCTGAGCTGAAGGCAGCCGCTTAACTGACTGAGCCACCCAGGCGCCCCACTGTAGTATATTTCTTATGAATTACCTGAAACAGTGCTTTCCTGACTTGCCTTCATATACTTAGATAAAATTTGTTTTATTTATTATGCATAATCTGTGAAATACTGATTTCCATACCTTTAAAACTAAAAAAAAATTATTCATGGTGATGACTTCATTTTTCAGTGTTAAGTAAATTTGGAAACCATGTTTTTCAGACTCACTATTTTACTGACCACAAAGTTTTTAGTCACTGTTTTGTATAGGGCCTTCTGTTTGGGCTTTTTCATTTTATGTGTCTCCCTGACTCTCACCCTCACCCCCAGTAGAGCAGAGAGCAACTTCCAAACCTTCTGGAGATTTTATATGATTTTGTCGTTGGACTCTCTGTAGTTATTTATGAAAGTGTCCTTAGGGACAATGGCAAGAGGGAGGAATCATATATACAAATCCCCTTCTCTGTCATTTTTAAGTTCCTGCATAGTTTTCTTTTTTCCTTTTTTTTTTCTTTTTTAATGGTATGGTATTAGTACATGGGTTTGGGAAGTTAAGTAAGTTTTGCAATTTTTGCATGTGATATTTCAAAGCAAATTAAGTTGCAGAAGAAAAGGATTCAAGTTGAATGTTTTAAGGATGATATTTTTTTAAAAACAAAATCTGAATTACGTTTTTAATTTTTTATCCTGAGTATAAAATGAATACATACTTATTTATAGAAAGGTTGAAATAAGAAAAGAATAAATTTACTCATAATTCTAAAGAGAAGCTAATTCTCCCTCTTTAAAACATTTTGTTTTATTCCCTTCAGTTTTTAAGTTCTGTATGTGTATTTATGTCACCAAGGTCAAAATAGTAAATGCTTTTTTTCTTTTCTTTTTAAAAAGGTTAATGATTTTTAAATTATTAGAATTTGTTACTTCTAGTAGTCCCCTAGCCTTTGTATCATGTTTTTGTAAGAACCACACTAGTTTAATACTCGATGCTTTTTTGAAAATGAAATGCAAAATAAATGCATTATAGGGCAATTTCTTATAGGGGAATTTTTAAAATAAAATTAGGGATTTTATAAAAAATTTGTAAGTACATCTCATTTAGAACATAATCTTTGATTATGTATTTGCAGTGTCCATATACAATATTTGGTTCACAATTTCCCACAATTAGCTTAAATCCAGTGAATATCTGATTGATGCTATACCTCAATTTGACTTGGTATACCTAATGACTTTTCATCTCTATTTTAACTGTCTTAGGTTTGAAAACTACACCTCCTTGCACTTCGAGTTTTTTAAATTTTCTATTCATTTTAATTTTTTTTTTTTATAAAAATAAGAGCAATCTACAAAAAAGCTTTCAAGCTCAGGAGAGTACCTTGTGAGGATGAAGGTGTCAGTATTGCAGCAACAGTGCTTGACTGAGAGGCAGGTCACTTAGTGATAATCCAGGGTGCTTGTTCTTGTTTTGCGATACAAAAGTCTAAATTCTAATACACTAAAGGCAGTGGGTATCAGTGTATGACTAAGGAAAATGTAGTCAGTAAAAAAAACTGAGGCATGCATGCAATTTAACATTTTTACTAGTTTATATTCAACTCATGACTGAACTGGGGATGGTTTTCCTATTTTTCTTTTATTTAAATGAACGGAGTTGAAGATAATTTTGAGAATTTTACATCTGATGGGTTTAAAACCAGGATTGCTTTTTTTTTTTTTTTTAAACTGTTATAAGACCTCTTAAAAAAACTGACCTTGAGGGATCTGAGTGGCTTCTATTGAAATTATATGCCAAATGCAGGGACTTTTTCTCAGGAAAGAATCTAGTGTTTTTATCAGTTTCTCATAGCTATCAGTGACCATAAAAGGTTATGAATTACTGCTCTAAGAAAACAATACAAAAAAGTTTTCTTTTTTCTAAAAGAAAGAAAAAGTGTAGAAAGTCGAAACTACACCTATAAATTAGAATTAAGTAGAAACTGGCACAAACATTCAAAGCTTAAGTCGGTTATAAACTTATCATAGCTAAACTCCTCTTTTCTGAAAGGCCCCTTCTTTCTGATTTGTCACAAAAATTAGTGTCAGTTGTAGAGAACTCAGAGAATAAAGAAAATTAAAATGACCCGTAAACTCTTCACCTGAAGCTAACTGAACTAGGAGGCACCCTGGGGCATTTTTTTCAAACACAGAGTGATGTGTTTTTGTATAATTTTTAAACTTTCTTACTTCAGATTTGTATCTCATTTTATTCTTAGAACAAAGGAACACTAATGAGTGAAGAAACAGGTACCCATGATCACTGACAAGTCTGAAGTCGTATGTACATGTTTGTCGGCAGAGAGCATTGGAAGCAATTCATCTGTCCCAGCTTTGCTGTATATAACCCATTATACTCTGTTTTCTCATTGTTGAGAAGTTAAATTGAGGAAATCTAGTAGAATGTTAGCCGCATCAGTCTCTCTTTGACAATATTCTTTCATTAACTTTAGAATAATTACAAGTGTTTATATTTAGGTTCGTCTTTTATCTATTTCCAGTACAATTTTTTGATGGACTCATAAAAATAAAGAACATGGACTATTTCATCAGCATCTTTTGATGACACAAGTTTCCTAGGTATAGAGCTGAGAAAAAGGAATATGCCACCATATTGCCTGAATTTTATCATAGATTTCACTCAGTAGTATTTTGCCATGACCATTTAAGAAAATAATACTAATTTAATACAGATATATTTTAATTTTTAATATGTTCCCTTTCCTGCCAAATTTCAGATCTTTCAACAATGTGATCCTTCTTTCAAGAATGTTTTTATTGTTTAATAGAACTTTAATAATTTATTTATTATTTATTTATTTTTAAGATTTTATTTATTTATTCATGAGAGACAGAGAGAGAGAGAGAGAGAGGCAGAGGGAGAAGCAGGCTCCCAAGGAGCAGAGAGCCCGATGCGGGACTCGATCCCAGGACCCTGGGATCATGACCTGAGCCAAAGGCAGACGCTTAACCATCTGAGCCACCCAGGCGCCCTAACTTTAATAATTTATTCAGACTTTTCAAGAGGATACTTTGAAAACAATCATCATTCCTTTCTTTAGTAATGAGAAGACTTTTCTCTTTACCTATATATAATTTATGCCTGAATTTAATATTCCTCTATTTTCTTAATTTCAGAGGTAAAAACCCAGAAAGTTTAAAAATTATACAAAAACACATCACTCTGCATTTGAAAAAAATGCCCCAGGGTGCCTCCTAGTTCAGTTAGCTTCAGGTGAAGAGTTTACGGGTCTATCAAGCTAGTGGATCTTTAACAAAGAAGCAATGCAAAGAAATAAAAAAGATGTGCTATATTTGAGTGATGATCCCTGCAGCATATGGCGTAAGGCTTGGTTGCAGAGGAGAAGCTCAATAAATGGTGAATTGAATTGAAACAAAGGTTTTCTTGAATTCTTAACAGGAAGTTCTAGAGTGGGTATGATAGACTAAAAATCATTTGTAAATAAGATTATATAGTTACTTATATTCCAAAATCTTTGGATTTTGTAGTTTCTTAAAAACTTAACTCTGCCCCAGATTAACCCAGATAGTAATATGAATGTAAAGCGCATTTCTTTTTCCCTTTTTGATCACCACTTGCTGTTTCCTGCATTTTTTGTTTAGGACATTAGGTAAAGGGAGAGAGAATGATAAGAAATTAAAAACAAACAAACCCACAGGCTTAATGTCAACATTTCTGCCTATTCCAGTTTACTACTTTAAGTTGAAAATTAGCAAAATTAGTGCATCAGTGATTTAAATTTTATTTCCCTTTTTTGTTAAAGATGAAAATTGGGGACTTTCTTCTTGCCCCAAAGGATGTAGAACTTTTTTTCTTTACAAAGATTTGTCAGTTGCATTTAAGAAAAAGATTAAAAATATAGTCTTGCTTTCATATTCCCCCATCTCCTTTTTAATATTCTGTTACGAAAATCTTTTTAAACATAAGTTGAAAGAATTGTGTAGGTGAACCTTGATCATATATCTATCTTTATCTCAATCCATTAATCCATTTTTCCCAGATGTATTTCAAAGTAAGTCGTGGACATCAGTTACACCTGTAAATACTTGAGCAAAGACATCATTTAACTTGTTCTCATACTTCTCACAGCTTTATGAAAATAAGGTGTTTCCCATGGGATTTATCCTGATCTTCATCCTTAAGGCTAAGGCTAATTTGTAGTGTGCTTCTTGTGTGTCCTTCTTTGCTGCTGCTTTTTAATACAAAAGCTGCTTCTCAGAAGGCATATAGTGCATGATTACAAGATTCAAAAGAAAATTGTAAAAGTGTCTTATATATGACTTACAGCAGTGCTTTAGTTCTTATTTTCTGTAAGGAACATTGCACGAAGATATTTGTTGCAAATTAAATCTTACTTATTGGGTAACTTTTTTAAAATTAAGAATTGAAGCCTGAACTTAATCTATAAGGATCAAATACGATGAAGACCTCCAGACAAGGAGGTCTATATGTTATAAGTAAAGTAGGCTTGAGTGGTTTACCTAACTATATCTGGGTTTTATTTTCCATTTGAAAAAAAATTCAGCAGTTGCCTCTTTTGATTACATATTTTAATATGACTACAGTATCTAAAAACTATATTTCTAAGTAATAAAACAGAAGAAACAAACTCTTCAAATTTTTGTGCAAATAAAGATCCCCTACTTACCTTCTGTAACACAGTAGTTCTTAGAATCATTTTTTGTATTTTCCGCTATATAGGCTTTGTGATCTTTAACAGGATTATTTAATCCCTGAATATTAGAGGGACTATTTAAGGACAAATAGATAAACTCTGACCAAGGTGTTTGATCCTGCATATTTCCACTAGTGGAACCTTTAGGGAAGAGAGTTTCTTAAGCCGTAATTTCTCCTACAGACACTGCTTGTCTTGTCCTTGCCTCCCTTCAAAAAGGACTTCTGCGTGGGCTGCATTTTAAATTATCTTTTTTTTTTTTGTTTCTGTATTTTTAGAAAACAACTCAGAATTTAGAAATAGGAACTCTGATCTTAAACCGTCCTCCAGTATGTCCACTTTTGTTCTAGAGAGAATTAATGATAAGTCTAAAACTGAACATACTTGATTTGGAATACTGACATTGATCTCTTGTATTACCTGTGGTTGAATCTACTATTCTTTTAATATACAAAAGAGGTGTTTTGTTAGGAAATCTCCTTTTTCCACGTGTAGTTACCAAAATAAGACATACTGAATGCTAACTTTAATACTAGCTTTTTAACAATCACAGGAACATTTAGACATCTAAGCTGATGTATAGGCCTTGAGCATTTGCTGAATTACTTATCTAAAACATACAAACTGTTAGTGTTCTGTAGATTTCATAATGAGTGTTTACTATGTGCAGGCATTGTGCCAAATCAGTTCTTTATAGATAGTATCCAATTTATTGCTCACACCAACCCTATCTCCAAAAGCTCCCTAAACGGTAACATTTAGCTATACTACCTTTCAATAAGTTGTACTCTTTTTATCAAACTGAATGAATTTAACATAATGGAATCTCAACTTAGTGGGTAGTAGTCTTTCTTGAAAATTTTAGAATTGGTGTTTTTTGATAGTTTATGGAAAAAGGGGTATTGGATACTCAGTGTAGATGTTCATTGCTAAACCCTTTAGATTTCTTTCACTTGAACCTGTGAGATAGGCATTTTACCACTGAAGATACTAAGACCAGGGTTAATTTGTGTATGTTAAATGGTGGAGCTGGGATTCACCTTCTGGTCTGATCGTAATGCCGTGCTCTTTCTGGTATGTAGCTCTGTGCATGAAGTTTTTTAAAACCATTTTATTCTTAAAAAATTTATCCAGAAGGATGATATTTTTCCCTTAAGTAAATAGAATAAAGACATTTCATGTTTATAAAAAAGGATTTTGAGGGAACGTTTTGCAAAAGCACTTGAACACCAGGAAATAAAATGGCTTGCTTGGAAGAACACAGGCCAGAAGACCTAGGTTAAATTCATTGCTTGCATCTTTTATGATGGAGGAGGTCTGATTTCTCTTAAATGTGTGCTTTTTCCATCTTCCTTCTACTTTCTTTTTTGAATGAGGAAAATGTTGAAAAGTGACATTTACTACAGGAATATTTTTAGGATGAATAATAGTATATATGTGAAATTCCTTGATATTCTTAAGAGTAAATGAGATAATTTTTATTAATTATGCTTCTCTTGCTTTAGGGGTGCTAAGGAGTAAACTGAATCAATTCCATGATGTTTATAGAGCAGTCATTTTTATTATCTGGAGAATGATTATCTATGTTGCAATTTATTCTAATTTCAGTTTGGCAATATCTACATGTTTTTTTTAAATTACTTGCTGAATTGGTGGGTTTTGTTTTTGTTATTTTTTTCAAACTGACAACACCCTTTTGCTTTAAAAAATTTCAGTGCACTGGTTTAGCCTGCAGCTTACAGCCTAGCAAGGAACCCTTATGAAACTGAATTTTCAGAGAGGATTTGAAAACAGGCATCTACATGAAGGACTATTCATTTCCAGCAGGTGTAAGAACTGAGTGCATAGTGCAGAAACATATGGCCATCTCTACTCCTACAGAATGATATCTTTTGGTTATTTGAAATTAATTTATTAGGTAGCTCTGTCTTGATATAACATGAAACAGGCTCCAAAGCCAAATCGAAATGCTTTTTTGTATTACCTCTACCTAATTTCTTCTATCTCCTCATTGGTTCTCTCTCAACTTAATCACATTAATATGAGTAACTGAAGGGTTATTCCACATTTTTCAGCTTTAAGTTTTCTGGGGACTGAAAATGTCTGGTCAAATTTTGTGTTCATGATTTCTGCTGTGCAACCAGTGTTTATTCACCCACAAGTTTATTAAATCTCTTCTTCCTTCATCTTAAGTTCCTGTTTCCCTCTAAACATCAGGCCCTCCCTCAATGTCTCCTTTAATTTCTAAATTTTATTTAGTTCAGATGATCTACATTATGAAACACTAGTTCTCAAGATGTGTGTTCTAATTCTGAAACCAAATCCTTGAAAGTCTTAATTTTTTGGTATATGTATGGTTGAATAATGCCACTGCTAAATTTGGTAAACATAGAATTTTAAAATTTTTGAAATACTTAAATATTTAAATTGCTAAAATTGGATTTTTGATTAGTTTGTCTTTTGATACATAGTCTACTCAAGGAATTGTTAGTTTGTGTATTCATTTAGTATTTGCTATTTTTTTGTCAACAGGAAGAAGGTAGATAATGACTATAATGCCCTGCAAGAAAGACTCAGTACCTTGCCTGATAAGTTGTCTTATAATATCATGGTATGTTAAGTGTGTTGCTTTTAAAGTAGTATGTTGTTTACATATTAGCTATGGAAAGTAAGAAGATGTTTCTTTGCTTTATATGTATTGATTCACAAATTGCCAAGCTCTAATAGACAGTATCTGAAGTAACTACCATAGCAAGGAAAGTTTTTGTTTTACTTTATTTTTTTTTTTTTTAAAGATTTTATTTATTTATTTTGACAGAGAGAGACAGCGAGAGAGGGAACACAAGCAGGGGGAGTGGGAGAGGGAGAAGCAGGCTTCCCGAGGAGCTGGGAGCCCGATGCGGGGCTCCATCCCAGGACCCAGGGATCATGACCTGAGCCGAAGGCAGACGCTTAACGACTGAGCCACCCAGGCGCCCCTGTTTTACTTTAAAATAATCCACTAATTGTTGTAATAGTTGGTATTTGCTTCTTTTCTTTTTTTTCAGATTTATATTAAGTTATCACATTATGGAGACACAAATGGCATAAATGTTAGCACAAAATTTGACAAATTTGGTATGCAAATTTACTGTGTTAGAAAACTGTAATTAAGACAGAAATATGGCACTTAGTCGTTTCCTGTTAGCCAGAGCAGGAATAGATCATAATGTTGTATAATTCACAGAATTACACCCATGAACATTGATTTTATATAAAAAGGTACTGCTAATTTTTGTCTGAATGATCTTCCTATCGACATAGTGATCCTTTCGTGAGCCCTGGATTAGATTCTTTCATTGCTTGAATATATTTTTTCATAAAGACTTTGTTCTTAATTACAGTAGTTCAAATGTTTTATAAATGTATTGTTTTTTTATTATACTGGCCCAAATATTTTGTAAAATTTGTAGAGTCATTAAAGCTATTTATTTGTTAATTCCAATTTTGTTAAACAAATGGCTATTTTATTGGAAATAATTTTCAGGTTTTTTAATCAAAGGTATTCTTTATTAATATTTCATTGCTAGTTTGCTTTCATTTAGATTTATGAATGAACACGAAGTGTAAACATTCAGAGACAGTGCTAATTTCTCTGAAAGCTGTATGTAAATGTGCTTATTCCTTTTCCTGTTTTAACATTGATTTATTAACCTAAAGCAGTTTTCTATAGGTTTTCTCAGTGAAACTTTAATGTTAAATTTCTATAAAGTTGACGTTTTTTCTTAGTCGATAAAAAGACCTCAACACAGAGCTTTTAATGCTGTTTCATAAAATGTATTTTCTTAGTTGATAAAAAGACCCCAATGCAGAGCTGTTTCTTAAAATGTATTTTTTAGTGTTTTTAATTTTTTGTCTTCTTTCTCCTTATTCCTCCCCTCCCTCCCTCCCTCCCTCCCTCCCTCCCTCCCTCCCTCCCTCCCTTCCTCCCTTCCTTCCTTTCAACAATAGGTACCATTTGGCCCCTTTGCCTTCATGCCAGGAAAGCTTGTCCATACTAACGAAGTCACTGTTTTACTCGGGGACAATTGGTTTGCAAAGTGCTCAGCAAAGCAGGCTGTGGGCTTAGTTGAGCATCGGAAAGAACGTATGTACCAATTATAAAGACGTATCTTTGCTGGATGTGTATCAGTTCACAAAGTGCCAAGCTGTTACTAAAAGTATCATCCATGATTTATTAGTCCAGACTATTTGTGATTTGGTTGAATTGTAGGTAGTTTGAGTAGAACCAACATTTGAGAATGTAAGCTGGAGAATGGAACATCTGGGTTGGAAATATCACCCACATGATATGGCATGTTTTCAGAAATGACAGAGTGTAAAAGTCCTTAACATGTGGTTTTATAGATAGAAGTTGGGAAGACATCAGACTTGGGCTCATTTTATATTTTATAACTGATTTGTTCTGGGTGCTTTCATATACTTACCTTTGCTTTTAATACTTGTAGTACACAGAGGGAATTTACTTTTTATTTATTGAACTAAGAAAAATACCTATCTGTAAAAGTAGAAACAATTTTTAAACATGCTTTTTGGTTTAGAAGAAGTCATATTTTCATCTTACAGAGAAGGCCAGGTGTGGAGAGGTGCTACCCAAAACAGTGCCCATATACTTATTCAGTGATGTGAGGCCTCTGTCTCATTTGATTGAGGTATTTCTTTAAGTTTTGTTTATCTATGATATTATTTGTTGGTGTAGATACATATCCGCATACACATTTTTTAGTTGGATGCGTTTGGCTTCAGTTCTAGCTTAGTTGCATTTTAAAATTAGGTTCATTTAATATCTATGTTCTTATTTCTATAATAAAATACTTAAATTGATAGTATGATATCACCCCTACCTGTTTTTTTAACCTTGTAGTTAAATGTGTATTTGAAAATAAATTTTTGAGGATTCTTCTGTATAAATGAGGTCATAAAGATAAAAAAACAGCTGAGTTTTCTACAGCTGAAATTATTTCACTTATACATGTGAGTGGGTACTAGTTAGAGAACTCATTTGCTCAGTGAAATTGTGGGATCTATATTTGGACACTCTAATTGCAAATCAACTCCTATAAGTTTATAATTGATAACATATTTGATCATTTGTGACACTAATCAGAATCTTATTGTTAGGCCTGTATATAATTTCTAGCAATGATAATTCTTTTGGCATTACTATACTAAAATAAGTCATGTACGTTAGAGGAAAAAGAATGAGCATAATTCTTTCTTAAAGGCCTTTCTTAATGGGGAAAGTTTTCTTATTTACTGGGGTAACTCTGCTGATATGAAATCAGTTCATCGTCTGTTAAAGTTTGTTCACTCTGATTTTCATATGTGTATTTCAGCAAAGCAATCTTTAGAATCAGTTATGACTTAATATAATAATGGGAGAATACTTTTTTTTTTAAGATACTTAGAGAGCATGCACACGCGCGCTCAGTTGCGAGCAGGGGAGGGACAAAGGTAGAGGGAGAGAGAGAATCTCAAGCCAACTAGCCACTGAGCGTGGACTCCAGAATGGGGCTTGATCACATGACCCTGAGATCATGACCTGAGCTGAAATCAAGAGTCGGCCATTCAACCAGCTGAGCCACCCAGGTGCCCCGGGAGAATACTTTTAATAGAATAGGAATAGAGCTCTAGAATAGAGAGGTATTTTTTGGTAAATCACTTTCCATTGTTGAAAATGGTTTTTGGAATTGACCAAAAATGATGACTTTTGGGATCAGTGTTTATCTAAAATAATTTTCAGAATATGTACCTATGAATTATGTTTGAGAACCTATTATGAATTCTAAAAAGTTGTTTTATTCACACAGTTTTATACTAATTTTGATAACTAAAGAAATGTTTAGGTATATTGTTGTATTTAACATTTATTTAAGAAAAGATACTTATTTTTCTTATGGAAGAAGAAATATAACAAGTTAAACCCGCAGTCCTACCTCACTGTTGACGGGGTAATTGGGAAAGGTGGAAGGGGGGGTCATTGCATGTTTAAAAAGTAGTCAAAATGAAGGACAAAATGGATTTAACACAAGTACAAAAGGATTCAGGGGAGGTTTCTCTAAGGAAGCTGATTTTTAAGAGTGCCCTATTCTTTGTGCTCACATCCTGCATTTTTGCCATTTAACATGAATATGACCAGCTTTTTAAAGTTAAAAAAAATTTTTTTAAGATTATCAGAGTGAAATTGACTTTTTATTTGGTATACTGTTCATGAGTTTTCAACGCAAGTAAAGATTTGTTTAACCATTGCCACTGTCAGAATATAGAATAGGATATAGGATACACTAGCCAGAGCCCAGGATCACAACAGAAACTCCCTCATGCGTTCCCTTTGTGGTCACACCCTACCTCTACCTGTAAGGCCTGACAATCACTGATCTGTCTCTATCACTATCAATTTTACCTTTTCCAGAATGTCATATAAATGGAGTCATACACTATGTAACCTTTTGAGACTGACTTCTTTCATTCACCATAATGCCTCATCTAAGTTGTTTTGTATATCAAAAGGTCAATCGTATTTACTGCTGAGTATTCCATTATATGCACATACCACAGTTTTTCTCTTCATCTATTGGAGAACACTTGGTTTGCTTTCATTTTCTGGAATTATGAACAGAGCTGTTATAAACCTTTATGTTTTTGTCTTACTATAAATTTTCATTGCTGTTGATAAATACCTACAAGTGGGATTGCTACGTCATATGGTGGGTACGTGTATTCAGTTTTTAAGAAACTTTCAAGCTATTTTCCAAAGACACTATATTATTTTACATTCCCCCAATCCCAGCAGGGTGTGAGAGTCCTAGTAGCTTTGCATCCTTACCAGCACTTGGTATTGTTAGTTTTAAAAATTTAAGCCATTTCAGTAGATGTGTAGGAGTTTAAATTTGCATTTCCCTGATGGCTAATGATGTTCAGCATTGATTCATGTACTTGCCTGCCATCTGTGTGTGTATCTGTCCTCTTTGATCTGTTGAAGTCTTTTGCCCATTTTTAAAAATTTGGTTGTATTTTTTCTTAAGTTTTGAGAGTTCTTCATATATTCTGGATATAAGTCTTTGTTAAGTGTGTGATTTGCAAATATTTTCTCCCAGTATGTATTTTGTCTTTTTATTCCCTCAACATTGTATTTCCAGAGCAAAAATTTTTAATTTTGAAGTCCAGTTTATTACTTTTTTGTTTTATGGATCATTTGTTTGGTGTCATATCTAGAATGCTTTGCCCTACCCTCAGTTCATGAAGATTTTCTCCTATGTTTTCTTCTATAAAATGTTCATTGTTGAACATTTTGCACTTAGATCTGTGTTCCATTTTATTTTTTTTTAAAGATTTTATTTATTTATTTGAGAGAGAGAATGAGAGAGCACATGAGAGGGGGGAGGGTCAGAGGGAGAAGCAGGCTCCCCGCCGAGCAGGGAGCCCGATGCAGGACTCGATCCCGGGACTCCAGGATCATGACCTGAGCCGAAGGCAGTCGCTTAACCAACTGAGCCACCCAGGTGCCCCTGTTCCATTTTAAGTTAATTTTTGTGTAAGGTGTGAGGTTTAGTTCAAGGTGTTCAGTCTTTTTACGTATAGATGTCCAGTTTTTCTCAAATCATTTGTGGGAAGTCCTTTCTCCATTCGGTTGCCTTTGTACTTTTGTCAAAAATGAACTGGTAATCAGAATCACAATGAGATACCATTTTATCCTTCCTACTATAGCTGTAATAAAAAAGGGGGACAGTAACTTGTATTAGTGAGGATGTGGAAAATTGCAACCCTCATATGTTGGTGGTGGGAATATAAATTGGTGTAGCCACCTTGGAAAACCGCTTGGACTTTTTCATAAAGTTAAACATTGAGTTACCATCTAGCCCTATTCCACACCTAGATAGTATTATACCCAAGGGAAAGTAAAAACATACGTCTGCACAGAAGCTTGTATGTGAATATTAGCATAATTCGTAATAGCCCAAAAATGTAAACAACCCAAATGTCTATCATCCAGTGAATGGATAAATGTGAACATTGCTTGGCAAGAAAAAGAAATGTACCATTTACTATGACAAATGAAAAAAGCCAGCTACAAAAGACTATATATATTATATGATACCACTTGTATGAAATATTTAGAATAGGCAAATTTATGAAACAAAAAGTATATTAATGGTTGCTTAGGGCTAGGGAAGGTATGGGGGAGAATGGAAAGTGACTTATTTTTTTGGAAAGGTTATATTTGGACATGATACAAATTTTAAAGGGTTTTCATTGAAAAATAAGTGTCCCTTTTCCTCCCTTATCATCCATTTGGATAACTTGGAGGCATTATCAGTATCTTACCATTTTGTGTGTTCACATCTTGTACACTTACGCATTCCCAACCCATTATATACACAACCACTCAAATGGTAGCACATGTTCTTTTGCATCTTTCTGTCTTTTCTTAATGGCTGCAGGGCATTATATGGATATTGTGCAATTTATTGTTTTCTTTCATAATAACCATCCTAAAGGTTTTGATTTCCAATTCTTTAAGGACTTCAGGATGTTTGTTGAGCATTTTTCATGTGCTTATTGGCAATTTGTAGGAAAATCTTTGGAGAGATGTCAGTTCAAGTCCTTTGCCCATTTTTAAATTGGGTTGTCTTTTTGTTGTTGAATTGTATGAGTTCTTTATATATTCTGGATATTAGTCCCTTAACAGATAGATGATTTGCAAATATTTTCTCCCATTCTGTGGACTGCCTTTTCACTATATTGGTAATGTCCTTTGATGCACTAAAGTTTTAAATTTTGATGAAGTCATTTGTCTATTTTTTTTCTTTTGTTGCTTGTACTTTTAGTGTCATATCCAGGAAATCATTGCCAAATCCAATGTCATGAAGCTTTTCTCCTGTGTTTTCTTCTAAGAATTTCATAGTTTCAGTTTTCATTTAGATCTTTCATCCATTTTGAGTTAATTTTTTGTATATTGTGTAAAGTAAGGGTCCAACTTTGTTCTTTTGCATGTGGCTATCCAGTTTTCCCAGTAGTGTTTGTTGAAAAGACTGTCTTTACCCCCATTGAATGGTTTGACACCGTTATTGAAAATTGTTTGGATATATATGGGAGGATTTATTTCTGGGTTCTCTACCCTATTTTATGATCTATATGTCTGTCTTAATGCCAGTACTGTAGTATTTTGATAACTGTACTTTTGTAGAAAGTTTTAAAATCAAGTAGTATGAGATCTCCAACTTTGATCTTTTGTAAGATTGTTTGGCTATTCAGGGTCTCTCAAGATTGCATAGGAATTTTGGGGTGGATTTCTTCTATTGCAGCAAAATTGTTGGGATTTTGATAGGGATTGATTTGAATTTGTAGATTGCTTTGGGTAAAATGATATCTTAACAATATTAAACCCTCTAATCCATGAACACAGGATGTCTTTCCATTTACTTTGTCTTCTTTAAATTCTTTCAGCAACACAATAAGTCTTGTGTCTTCTAGGCTAAACTTACTATTATCTTTTTAATGGTATTGTAAATAGAAATTATTTTCTTAATTTTCTTTTCAGATTGTTCATTGCTGGTGTATAGAAATGCAACTTATTTTTTAGTAATTTATTAGTTTTTTAGCTATGTGTGTGTGTGTGTAATATTTCAGGTTTTCTACATATAAGATCATATCATCTGTCAATAGAGATCATTTTACTTCTTCCTTTCCAATTTGGATGCTTTTTATTTTTTTTCCTTGCCTAATTGCTTTCGCTATAACTTTTTTTTTTCTTATGGACTCCTAGTTATTTATTTATTTATTTATATTATTAACATATAATGTATTATTTGTTTCAGAGGTACAGGTCTGTGATTCATCAGTCTTATACCCATTGTTCGTTACAACGCCTACCCCCTCCCCTCCAGCAACCCTCAGTTTGTTTCCTATGATTAAGAGTCTCTTATGGTTTGTCTCCCTCTCTGGTTTCATCTTGTTTCATTTTTTCATCTCTTCCCCTACGATCCTCTGCCTTGTTTCTTAAATTCCACATATCAGTGAGATCAAATGATAATTGTCTTTCTCTGATTGACTTATTTCGCTTGGCATAATATCCTCTAGTTCCATCCACGTTGTTGGAAATGTCAACATTTCATTTTTCTGATGGCTGCGTAACATTCCATTGTGTGTATATCTTCTTTATCCATTCATCTGTCAATGGACATCTTGGCTCTTTCCATAGTTTGGCTATTGTGGACATTGCTGCTATAAACATCGGGGTGCATGTACCCCTTCGGATCACTACATTTGTATTGTTGGGGTAAATACTCAATAGTGCAGTCGCTGGGTCGTAGGGTAGCTCTATTTTCAACTTCTTGAGGAACCTCCATACTGTGTTCCAGAGTGGCTGCACCAGCTTGCGTTTCCACCAACAGTGTAGGAGGGTTCCCTTTTCTCCGCACCCTAGCCAACATCTGTCGTTTCCTGACTTGTTAATTTTAGCCATTCTGACTGGTGTGAGGTGGTATCTCATTGAGGTTTTGATTTGTATTTTCCTGATGCTGAGTGTTGTTGAGCACTTTTTCATGTGTCTGTTGCACATTTGGATGTCTTCTTTGGAAAAATGTCTGTTCATGTCTTCTGCCCATTTCTTGATTGGATTATTTGTTTTTTGGGTGTTGAGTTTGATAAGGTCTTTATAGATTTTGGATACTAGCCCTTTATCTGATATGTCATTTGCAAATATCTTCTCCCATTTTGTCGATTGCCTTCTGATTTTATCCACTGTTTCCTTTGCTGTGCAAAAGCTTTTTATCTTGATGAAGTCCCAATAGTTCATTTTTGCCCTTGCTTCCCTTGCCTTTGGTGATGTTTCTAAGAAGAGGTTGCTGCGGCTGAGGTCGAAGAGGTTGCTGCCTGTGTTCTCCTCAAGGATTTTGATGGATTCCTGCCCGTTTTGAGTCTGTTTTTGTGTATGGTGTAAGAAAATGGTCCAGTTTCATTCTCCTGCATGTGGCTGTCCAACACCATTTGTTGAAGAGACCGTCTTTATGCCATTGGACATTCTTTCCTGCTTTGTTGAAGATTAGTTGACCACAGAATTGAGGGTCCATTTCTGAGTTTTGTATTCTGTTCTATTGATCTATGTGTCTGTTTTTGTGCCAGTACCATACCGTCTTGATGATTACAGCTTTGTAGTAGAGCTTTAAGTCTGGAATTGTGATGGTTTTCTTTTTCAGCATTCCTCTTGCTATTCGGGTTTTTTTCTGGTTCTATACAAATTGTAGGGTTATTTGTGCCATTTCTGTGAAAAAAATTGATGGTATTTTGATAGGGATTGCATTTAATGTGTAGATTGCTCTAGGTAGCATAGACATTTTAACAATATTTGTTCTTCCAATCCATGGGCATAGAACGTTTTTCCATTTCTTTGTGTCTTCCTCAATTTCTTTTTTTTTTTATTCTTATGTTAATCCCCATACATTACATCATTAGTTTTAGATGAAGTGTTCCATGATTCATTGTTTGTGCATAACACCCAGTGCTCCATGCAGAATGTGCCCTCCTCAATACCCACCACCAGTCTAACCCATCCTCCCACCCCCCTCCCCTCCAGAACCCTGTTTGTTTTTCAGAGTCCATCGTCTCTCATGGTTCGTCTACCCCTCCGATTTCCCCCGCTTCATTCTTCCCCTCCCACTACCTTCTTCTTCTTCTTTTTTTTTTCTTAACATATATTGCATTATTTGTTTCAGAGGTACAGATCTGAGATTCAACAGTCTTGCACAATTCACAGCACTTACCAGAGCACATACCCTCCCCAGTGTCTACCACCCAGTCACCCCATCCCTCCCACCTCACCCCCCACTCCAACAACACTCAGTTTGTTTCCTGCGATTAAGAATTCCTCATATCAGTGAGATCATATGATACATGTCTTTCTCTGTTTGACTTATTTCACTCAACATAATACCCTCCAGTTCCATCCACGTCGTTGCAAATGGCAAGATCTCATTCCTTTTGATGGCTGCATGATATTCCATTGTATATATATATACCACCTCTTCTTTATCCATTCATCTGTCGATGGACATCTTGGCTCTTTCCACAGTTTGGCTATTGTGGACATTGCTGCTATAAACATCGGGGTGCATGTACCCCTTCGGATCCCTACTTTTGTATCTTTGGGGTAAATACCCAGTAGTGCAATTGCTGGATCATATGGTAGCTCTATTTTCAACTTTTTGAGGAACCTCCATACAGTTTTCCAGAGTGGCTGCACCAGCTTGCATTCCCACCAACAGTGTAGGAGGATTCCCCATTCTCCGCATCCCCGCCAACATCTGTCGTTTCCTGACTTGTTAATTTTAGCCATTCTGACTGGTGTGAGGTGGTATCTCATTGAGGTTTTGATTTGGATTTCCCTGATGCCGAGCGATATTGAGCACTTTTTCATGTGTCTGTTGCCCATTTGGATGTCTTCTTTGGAAAAATGTCTGTTCATGTCTTCTGCCCATTTCTTGATTGGATTCTTTGTTCTTTGGGTGTTGACTTTGATAAGTTCTTTATAGATTTTGGATACTAGCCCTTTATCTGATATGTCATTTGCAAATATCTTCTTCCATTCTGTCGGTTGTCTTTTGGTTTTGTTGACGGTTTCCTTTGCTTTGCAAAAGCTTTTTATCTTGATGAAGTCCCAATAGTTCATTTTTGCCCTTGCTTCCCTTGCCTTTGGCGATGTTTCTAGGAAAAAGTTGCTTCGGCTGAGGTCAAAGAGGTTGCTGCCTGTGTTCTCCTTTAGGATTTTGATGGACTCCTGTCTCACATTGAGGTCTTTCAACCATTTGGAGTCTATTTTTGTGTGTGGTGTAAGGAAATGGTCCAGTTTCATTCTTCTGCATGTGGCTATCCAATTTTCCCAACACCATTTGTTGAAGAGACTGTCTTTGTTCCATTGGACATTCTTTCCTGCTTTGTCAAAGATGAGTTGACCATAGAGTTGAGGGTCCATTTCTGGGCTCTATTCTGTTCCATTGATCTATGTGTTTTTGTGCCAGTACCATGCTGTCTTGATGATGACAGCTTTGTAATAGAGCTGGAAGTCCAGAATTGTGATGCCGCCAGCTTTGCTTTTCTTTTTCAACATTCCTCTGGCTATGCGGGGTCTTTTCTGGTTCCATACAAATTTTAGGATTATTTGTTCCATTTCTTTGAAAAAAGTGGATGGTATTTTGATGGGGATTGCATTGAATGTGTAGATTGCTCTAGGTAGCATTGACATCTTCACAATATTTGTTCTTCCAATCCATGAGCATGGAACGTTTTTCCATTTCTTTGTGTCTTCCTCAATTTCTTTCATGAGTATTTTATAGTTTTCTGAGTACAGATCCTTTGTCTCTTTGGTTAGATTTATTCCTAGGTATCTTATGGTTTTGGGTGCAATTGTAAATGGGATCGACTCCTTAATTTCTCTTTCTTCTGTCTTGTTGTTGGTGTAAAGGAATGCCACTGACTTCTGTGCATTGATTTTATATCCTGCCACTTGACTGAATTCCTGTATGAGTTCTAGCAGTTTTGGGGTGGGGTCTTTTGGGTTTTCCACATAAAGTATCATATCATCTGCAAAGAGTGAGAGTTTGACTTCTTCTTTGCCAATTTGGATGCTTTTGATTTCTTTTTGTTGTCTGATTGCTGTGGCTAGGACTTCCAATACTATGTTGAATAGCAGTGGTGATAGTGGACATCCCTGCCGCGTTCCTGACCTTAGGGGGAAAGCTCTCAGTTTTTCCCCATTGAGAATGATATTCACTGTAGGTTTTTCATAGATGGCTTTTATGATATTGAGGTATGTACCCTCTATGCCTATACTCTGAAGAGTTTTGATAAAGAAAGGATGCTGTACTTTGTCAAAAGCTTTTTCTGCATCTATTGAGAGGATCATATGATTCTTGTTCTTTCTTTTGTTAATGTACTGTATCACATTGATTGATTTGCGGATGTTGAACCAACCTTGCAGCCCAGGGATAAATCCCACTTGGTCATGGTGAATAATCCTTTTAATGTACTGTTGGATCCTATTGGCTAGTATTTTGGTGAGAATTTTTGCATCCATGTTCATCAGGGATATTGGTCTGTAATTCTCCTTTTCGATGGGGTCTTTGTCTGGTTTTGGGATCAAGGCAATGCTGGCCTCATAAAATGAGTTTGGAAGTTTTCCTTCCGTTTCTAGTTTTTGGAACAGTTTCAGAAGAATAGGTATTAATTCTTCTTGAAATGTTTGGTAGAATTCCCCTGGGAAGCCATCTGGCCCTGGGCTTTTGTTTTTTGGGAGATTTTTGATGACTGCTTCAATTTCCTTAGTGGTTATAGGTCTGCTCAGGTTTTCTATTTCTTCCTGGTTCAGTTTTGGTAGTTGATACATCTCAGGGAATGCCTCCATTTCTTCCAGGTTATCTAATTTGCTGGCCTAGAGTTGCTCATAATATGTTCTTATAATTGTTTGTATTTCTTTGGTGTTGGTTGTGATCTCTCCTCTTTCTTTCATGATTTTGTTGATTTGGGTGATTTCTCTTTTCTTTTTGATAAGTCTGGCCAGGGGTTTATCAATCTTGTTAAATCTTTCAAAGAACCACCTCCTAGTTTCATTCATCTGTTCTACTGTTCTTTTAGTTTCTATTTCATTGATTTCTGCTCTGATCTTTATTATTTCTCTTCTCGTGCTGGGTTTAGGCTTTATTTGCTGTTCTTTCTCCAGCTCCTTTAGGTGGAGGGTTAGGTTGTGTACTTGAGACCTTTCTTGTTTCTTGAGAAAGGTTTGTATTGCTATATACTTTCCTCTTAGGACTGCCTTTGCTGCATCCCAAATAGTTGTGTTTTCATTTTCATTGGTTTCCATGTATTTTTTAAATTCTTCTTTAATTTCCTGGTTGACCCATTCATTCTTCAGTAGGATGCTCTTTAGCCTCCATGTATTTGAGTTCTTTCCGACTTTCCTCTTGTGATTGAGTTCTAGTTTCAAAGCATTGTGGTCTGAAAATAGGCAGGGAATGATCCCAATCTTTTAGTACCGGTTGAGACCTGATTTATGATCTAGGATGTGATCTATTCTGGAGAATGTTCCATGGGCACTAGAGAAGAATGTGTATTCCGTTGCTTTGGGGTGGAATGTTCTGAATATGTCTGTGAAGTCCATTTGGTCCAGTGTGTTATTTAAAGTCTTTATTTCCTTGTTGATCTTTTGCTTAGACGATCTGTCCATTTCAGTGAGGGGGGTGTTAAAGTCCCCCACTATTATTGTATTGTTGTCGATGTGTTTCTTTGCTTTTGTTATTAATTGCCTTATATAATTGGCTGCTCCCATGTTAGGGGCATAGATATTTACAATTGTTAGATCTTCTTGTTGGGTAGATCCTTTAAGTAGGATATAATGTCCTTCCTCATCTCTTATTACAGTCTTTGGTTTAAAATCTAATTTGTCTGATATAAGGATTGCCACCCCAGCTTTCTTTTGGTGTCCATTAGCATGGTAAATGGTTTTCCACCCCCTCACTTTCAATCTGGGGGTGTCTTTGGTTCTAAAATGAGTCTCTTGCAGACAGCATATCGATGGGTCTTGTTTTTTAATCCAGTCTGATAGCCTGTGTCTTTTGATTGGGGCATTGAGCCCATTTACATTCAGGGTAACTATTGAAAGATAGGAATTTAGTGCTATTGTATTGCCTGTAAGGTGACTGTTACCGTATATTGTCTGTGTTCCTTTCTGGTCTATGTTGCTTTTAGGCTCTCTCTTTGCTTAGAGGACCCCTTTCAAGATTTCCTGTAGGGCTGGTTTTGTGTTTGCAAATTCCTTTAGTTTTTGTTTGTCCTGGAAGCTTTTTCTCTCTCCTTCAATTTTCAATGACAGCCTAGCTGGATAGAGTATTCTTGGCTGCATATTTTTCTCATTTAGTGCTCTGAATATATCCTGCCAGTCCTTTCTGGCCTGCCAGGTCTCTGTGGATAGGTCTGTTGCCAATCTAATGTTTCTACCCTTGTAGGTTACATATCTCTTCTCCCGAGCTGCTTTCAGGATTTTCTCTTTGTCTCTGAGACTCGTAAGTTTTACTATTAGATGTCGGGGTGTTGACCTATTTTTATTGATTTTGAGAGGGGTTCTCTGTGCTTCCTGGATTTTCATGCCTGTTTCCCTCTCCAAATTAGGGAAGTTTTCTGCTATAATTTGCTCCATTATACCTTCTGCCCCTCTCTCTCTTTCTTCTTCTTCTGGGATCCCAATTATTCTAATGTTGTTTCGTCTTATGGTATCGCTAATCTCTCGAATTCTGCCCTCGTGATCCAGTAGTTGTTTATCTCTCTTTTTCTCAGCTTCTTTATTTTCCATCATTTCATCTTCTATATTACTGATTCTCTCTTCTGCCTCATTTATTCTAGCAGTTAGCACCCCCATTTTTGATTGCACCTCATTAATAGCCTTTTTGATTTCTACTTGGTTGGATTTTAGTTCTTTTACTTCTCCAGAAAGGGTTTCTCTAATAACTTCCATATTTTTTTCAAGCCCATCTAGTATCTTTAAAGTGATGATTCTGAACTCTAGATCTGACATTGTACTAATGTCCGTATTGAGTAGGTCCCTGGCAGTCGGTACTGCCTCTTGTTCTTTTTGTTGAGGTGATTTTTTCTGTCTTGTCATTTTGTGCAGAGGAGGATAGATTAATGAGAGAACAAAATGCTAGCAGAGTAACAACGTCCCCAGAAAATATACTCTAAACAAATCAGAAAAGACCTGAAGCAGTGGGAAAAGAAAGGGAAAGAGAGAAAAAAGAAAAAGAAAAAAAAAGAAAAAGATAAAGATAAAAACAAAAACAAACAAAACAACAGCAACAACAAAAAAACCACAATGTGATCAAATATGATCAGGCTGGTATATAGATCAGTGCCACACACTAGATTTGGGGTGTATTTTGGTCTTTTAGGAGAAAGTGCCTCCCAAAATTTTAAAGAAAGAAAAACTTATATATGTACAAAAATAAGGGTTGATATGATGAAGGGATGGAATATGACTGTAAAGATGGAAATTATAAAAAATTTTATAAAAGGAATTGATAAGAAGTTGTTTGAAAAAAGAAAGAAGAGGATTTAAAAAAAGAAAAAAGAGAAAAAAAAAGGGAGAGGATGTGATCAGGCAGGGGAATAGAAAACGCCATGTACTAGAGATTTAGGGTATATTTTAATCTGTTAGAAGAAACTATCTCAAAATTTTAAAGAGAGAACAACTTATATATATAAGCCAAAAATACGGGTAACTACTATGAAGGGATAGAATATGACTCTAAAAATGAAAAATAAATTTTTTTTTTTAAAAAAGGGATTGATAAAATGTTGGTTGAAAAAGGGAAAAAAAATTCAAAAAGAAAAAAAGACAGTTAAAAAAAATTAACTTTGAAAGACTAAAGAATCATGGTAAAAAAGCCATGATTTCTATGTGCAATAGTCCCGTAGCGCTGGAGTTCTGCCGTTCTCATTGATCGGTAAACTTGGTCTTGGTTGTCTGTTCTCGCTGATCTTCTGGGAGGGGCCTGTTGCCGTGGTTTCCAAATGTCTCTGCCAGAGGTGGAATTGCCCCGCCCTTGTCCCCTCCCGGCTAAGTAACTGCTCGGGTTTGCTCTTGGGGGCTTTTTTTCCCTGCGAGCTTTCTGTACAGCTTTGGAGGCCGAGAGTGAGAATGGCGGCCTCCCAATCTCTGCCCCGGAGGAGACGAGAACTCGGGGCCCCGCTCCTCAGTGCGCCCCCAGAGAAAAGCCGTCAGTCACTCCCGTCTCCCCGGTCTCCGGCCGCACTCCGTGCTCGCCCGGCCTGTGACCGCGCATTTCTATCTCTGGCACCCAACCCCGGGTGGAGTCTCCAAACCCAGCAGATCCCTGCGGTGCACTCCCGCAGGGCTCCTCCCGGAGGAGGAAGGTGAGTCTCCTCGGATCTGCCGCTTGTTGGGTCCCTGCTGGAGGAGCAGGGGCCCGACTGTGCCGCGGATAACGGTTTATGGCCACCCCGAGCTGAGAGCCCGGGCCTGGGCTCCACCTCTGCAGCCGGCTTCCCTGCTCCGTTACCTGGGAGCTCTGCCGCACTCAGGCACCCCCGGTCTTTCTGTGACCCCGAGGGTCCTGAGACCACACTGTCCCGGAGGGTTCTACCCCCGGCTTAGCCACCAGAGTCACGTCCCTCGGCGGAGCAGACTTTTAAAAGTTCCGATTTTGTGCTCCGCGGCTCTATCACTTGCCAGAAGCGGCCGACGGAGGCCCCTTCCCCGCCGTCTATCCTCCCGAATATCGCCTCGGATTCACTTCTGCGCACGTCCTACCTTCCAGAAAGTGGTTGCTTTTCTGTTCAGAGAGTTGTTGCTATTCCTTTCTTCGATCTCCTGTTGGGTTTGTAGGTGTTCCGAATGGTTTGATCCCTATCCAGCTGAATTCCTGAGAGGAGACGAAATCCAGGTCTCCTACTCCTCTGCCATCTTGCTCCGCCCCTCTTCCTCAATTTCTTTCATGAGTATTCTATAGTTTTCTGAGTACATATCCTTTGCCTCTTTGGTTAGATTTATTCCTAGGTATCTTATGGTTTTGGGTGCAATTGTAAATGGGATTAACTCCTTAATTTCTCTTTGTTTTGTCTCGTTGTTGTACAGAAATGCAACTGATTTCTGTGCATTGATTTTCTGTCCTGCCACTTTACTGAATTCCTGTATGAGTTCTAGCAGTTTTGGGGTGGAGTCTTTTGGGTTTTCCACATAAAGTATCATATCATTCGCAAAGAGTGAGAGTTCGATGACTTCTTTGCCGATTTGGGTGCCTTTTATTCTTTTTGTTGTCTGATTGCTGTTACTAGGACTTCTAGTACTATGTTGAACAGCAGTGTGATAGTGGACATCCCTGCCGTGTTCCTGACCTTAGGGGAAGAGCTCTCAGTTTTTCCCCATTGAGAACGATATTCACTGTGGGTTTTTCATAGATGGCTTTTATGATATTGAGGTATGTACCCTCTATCCCTACACTGTACATACTGAGGTATGTACCTTCTATCCCTACAAAATCCTAATCAAGAAAGGATGCTGTACTTTGTCAGATGCTTTTTCTGCCTCTTTTGAGAGGATCATTTGGTTCTTGTCCTTTCTTTTATTAATGTAATGTATCACACTGATTTGATTTGCAGATGTTGAACCAACCTTGCAGCCCAGGAATAAATCCCACTTGGTTGTGGTGAATAATCCTTTTAATGTACTGTTGGACTCTGTTGGCTAGTATTTTGGTGAGAATTTTTGCATCCATGTTCATCAGGGATATTGGTCTATAATTCTCCTCTTTGGTGGGGTCTTTGTCTGGTTTGGGATCAAGGTAATGCTGGCCTCTTAAAAGGAGTTTGGAAGTTTTCCTTCCATTTCTATTCTTTGGAACAGTTTCAGAAGAATAGGTATTAATTCTTCTTGAAATGTTCGGTAGAATTCCCCTGGGAAGCCTCTGGCCCTGGGCTCTTGTTTGTTGGGAGATTTTTGATGACAGCTTCAATTTCCTTGCTGGTTATGGGTCTGTTTGTTTTCTCTTTCTTCTTGGTTTAGTTTTGGTAGTTTATACATCTCTAGGAATGCATCCATTTCTTCCAGATTGTATAATTTGTTGGCATATAGTTGCTCATAATATTTTCTTACAATTGTATTTCTTCGGTGTTGGTTATGATCTTTCCTCTTTCATTCATGTTTTTATTTATTTGGGTCCTTTCTCTTCTCTTTTTGATACGACTGGCCCAGGGGTTTATCAATCTTATTAATTCTTTCAGAGAACTAGCTCCTAGTTTCATTGACTTATTCCACTGTTCTTTTGGTTTCTATTTCATTGATTTCTGCTCTTTTTTTTTTTTTAATTTTTTTTCAAGATTTTATTTGTTTGACAGAGAGAGACATAATGAGAGAGGGAACACAAGGAGGGGGAACAGCAGAGGGAGAGGGAGAAGCAGGCTCCCTGCTGAGTAGGGAGCCTGATGTGGGGCTTGATCTCAGGACCCTGGGATCATGACCCGAGCCGAAGGCAGATGCTTAATGACTGAGCCACCCAGGCGCCCCTCTGCTCTAATCTTTATTATTTCTCTTCTCCTGCTGGGTTTAGGCTTTATCTGCTGTTCTTTCTCCAGCTCCTTTAGGTGCAAGGTTGGGTTGTGTATTTGAGACCTTTCTTGTTTCTTGAGAAAGGCTTGTATTGCTATATACTTCCCTTTTAGGATCTTTGCTGCACCCCAAAGATTTTGAACAGTTGTTTTCATTTTCATTTGTTTCCATGAATTTTTAAAATTCTTCTTTAATTTCCTGGTTGACCCCTTCATTCTTAGTAGGATGCTCTTTAGTCTTCATGTATTTGAGTTCTTTCCAACTTTCCTCCTGTGACTGAGTTCGAGTTTCAAAGCATTATGGTGCAAAAATATGCAGGGAATGATCCCAATCTTTTGGTACTGGTTGAGACATTATTTGTGACCCATCGCTATAACTTCTATAACTATGTTGAATAGATAGAATAGTAGACATCCTCATCTTGTTCCTGATCTTAGGGGAACAACTTTCAGTCTTTCACCATTGAGTATGATGGCAGTTTGGGTTTTTCATATGTGGCCTTCATCATATTTAGGAAGTTAGCTTCTATTCCTAGTTTATTGTTTTGTATTGTGAAGTAGTGTTGGATTTTGTCAAAAGCTTTCTCTTCATCAATTGAGTTTCGTGTGTATGACGTAAAGATTTTACTTACTTATGTTGTGAAATGTTTACTAGAGTAAGTTTTAGTAACATCTGTCACCTCATATACATAGAATAAAAAGAAATGGACAAAAAAAAGAAAAAATATTTTCTCATTATTTGTAATGGCAACCCTTAGAATTTACTATCTTACAACTTTCATATATATCATAGAGCAGCAGTAACTGTAGTCATCCATTGTACATTACCTTCCTGGTTTATTTATCTTATAACTGGAAGTTTGTACATTTGGTCCAACTTGCTCGAATTTCCCCAGCCCCCCATTTGGTAGCATTTTGTTGAGGATTTTTGCATGTATACTCATAAGGGATATTAACCTGTAGTTTTCTTTTAGTGTCTGTGTCTGGTTGGCCTCACAGAATGTGTTCCTTCCTCTTTAATATTTTGAAAGACTTTGAGAATTGATGTCAGTTTTTTTCTTGAATACTTGGTAGAGTTCATCCATGAAGCCATCTATTTCTGGGCTTTTCATTGTTGGGAGGTTTTTGATTACTGATTCAGTCTCCTTACTTTTTACAGGTCTATTCGGATTTCCTATTTCTTCTTGCATCATTTTTAATCATGCATTTGTTTCTAAGAATTTGGCCATCTAGGTCATCCAGTTTGTTGGCATTCAGTTTTTCATAGTATTCTCTTATAATCCTGTTTATTTCTATAAAATAAATAGAATTGTCTCCACTTTTGTTTCTGATTTTAGTAATTTGAGTCCTCTCTCTCTTTCTTTTTCTCAGTCTAGGTAAAAACTTTGTCAGTTTTGTGGGTCTTTTCAGAAAAATCAACTTTCAATTTTGTTGATTTTTTTTTCTATTTTTCTATTCTCTGTTTATATCCACTCTAATCTTAGTTCTTCCTTCCACCTGCTAGCTTTGAGTTTAGTTTACTCTTTTTCAAGTTCCTTTTAAAGCATACAGTTAAGTTATGATTTGAGATCTTTCTCCTTTTTTAATGTAGGTGTTTACTGGTATAAATTGCTTTCTTAGCAGTGCTTTCACTGCATCCTGTAAATTTTGTTATATTGTATTTTCCATTTTCATTGGTCTCAAGGAATTTTCTTTCTTTTTTTTTTTTTTAAAGATTTTTTATTATTTGACAGAGCTACAATGAGAGAGGGAACACAAGCAGGGGGAGTGGGAAAGGGAGAAGCAGGCTTCCTGCCGAGCAGGGAGCCTGATACGGGGCTCGATCTCAGGACCCTGGGACCATGACCTGAGCCGAAGGCAGGTGCTTAACGACTGAGCCACCCAGGCGCCCCTCAAGGAATTTTCTAATTTGTGATATCTTCTTTGACCCCTTAAGTCAGTGTTCTGTTAAATTTCCATGCATTTGTGAATTTTTCACTTTTCCTTCTCTTACTGATTTCTAGTTTCATTTCACTGTGATTGGAGAAAGTACTTTGTAGCTTTCAAAATTTTAGGGACTTGTTTTGTGGCCTGGCATATGGTCTTTCATGGAAATGTTCCATGTTCTCCTTAGAAGAATATGTATTCTTTTTTAAAAGATTTTATTTATTTATTTGAGAGAGAATGAGACAGAGAGAGAGCATGAGAGGGGGGAGGGTCAGAGGGAGAAGCAGTCTCCCTGCTGAGCAGGGAGCCTGATGCCGGACTTGATCCTGGGACTCCAAGATCATGACCTGAGCCGAAGGCAGTCACTTAACCAACTGAGCCACCCAGGTGCCCCAGAAGAATATGTATTCTTTTGGGTAGAGTGTTCTGCACATATATGTTAGGGTCATTTGATCTATAATTTTGTTCAAATCTTCTATTATTGCTCTTATTTCCAGTTGTTCAATCCTTTGTTGTAAGTAGAGTATTGACATCTCCAATTTTTATTGGAGGACTGTCTATTTTTCCTTTGGATTCTGTCAATTTTATCTTCATAGATTTGGTGCTACGTTGTTAGGTGTGTATATGTTTATAACCATTATATTTTCTTGATAGATTGAAATTTTTATCAATATAAAATATCGTTTGTCTCATATAACTTTTTTGACTTAATATATTTTATCTCATTATATAGCCCCTCCAGTTCTCTTTTGGTTACTATTTGCATGGAATATCTTTTCCATCTTTTCACTTTCAATCTGTGTCCTAAGATCTAAAGTGAGTCTCTTGTTGACCACATATAGTTGGATCCTGGGTTTGTTGTTTTTGTTTTTTTTTTTTAACTTTTAAAAAATCCATTCTGCCAATCCATGCCTTCTGTAGGGTTTATAATAACTATTTATAGGGCGGGATTTACTTTTGCCATTTTTAAAATTTGTTTTCTCTGTGTCTTACACCTTTGGGTCTCATTTCCTTCATTACTGCCTTCCTTTGTGTTTAGTTGATTTTTTTGTAGTAAAACATTTGATTCCCTTTTCACTTCTTTTATTAATATTTTATAGATATATTCTTTGTGGTTACTGTGGATATTACATATAACATGCTAAGGTTATAATAATGTGTTTTGAATAGATTCCAACTTAACTTCAGTCACATGTGAAAACTCTATTTCTGTACAGCTCTGTCTTCATCTTTAAATTATTGATGTTACAAATTACATCTTTATACATTATGTACCTGTTAACATAGATTTATAATGATTTTTTATGCATTTCTCTTTATATCCTGTAGTAAATAAAAAGTGGAGTTGCAAACCATAATGACGGTAATACTGGTTTTTGTTTTTGCCCATGTTTACCTTTAGTGGAATTTATTTTTACCTTCATATGGCCTCGAGTTATTGTCTAGTGACTGTTCATTTCAATCTGAAGAATTCTCCTTAGCATTTCTTGTAGAGCAGGTTTAATGATAAGGATCTCCTTCAGCTTTTATTTATCTGGAAATGTCTCCATTTCTTTCTCATTTTTGAAGGATAGTTGCTGGATATAGGATTCTCAGTGGATCATTTTTTTCTCTCAGCACTTTAAATGTTTCAACTCACTGCCTTCCAGGTTTTAAGGTTTCTGCTGAGAAATCTGCTTATATTCTCCTTGAGGATCCCTTATATGTGATAAATTGCTTTTCTCTTGCTGCTTTCAAGATTCTCTCTTTGTCTCTCAAGTGTGATTATTATCTTGGTGTGGGTGTCCAGGTTTACTTTCCTTACAGTTAGTTGAGCTTTTTGGATTTGGAGAGTCATGTCTTTTGTCAAATTCTAGAACTTTTTGGCCGTTATTTCTTCTAATAATCTCTTTGCCACTTTCTTCCTTTTGAGACTCTCTTAATGTGTATATTGGTCTGTTTGATAATGACCCATATGTCCCCTGGGCTTAGTTCCCTTTTCTTCATTCTCTTCTCTTTCTTTTTCTTAGACTTTGGTAATTTCAAATGCCCAGTCTTCAGGTTCACTGATTGTTTCATCTGCTTTCTCAAATATGCTGTTGAGTCCCTGTGGTGACTTTTTCAATTTAGTTACTAAATTTTCCCACTCTAGAATTTGTTTGGTTCCTTTTTATAATTTCTGTCTCTTTCTTGATATTCTCATTTTGTTCATGCGTTATTTTCTTTATATCCTTTAGTTCTTTTTGTGTTTCCCTTCAGCTCTTTGAGCATATTGAAGGCAGTTATGTTCAAGTCTTTGTTTAGTACACCTGATGCCTTTGTTTCTTTAGGGCAGTTTCTGGAGATGTATTTTGTTCTTTTGAAATGGGCTGTGTTTTCTTATTTATTGTATGCCTTTTGATTTTTGGTGAAATTTTTAATTTTTGATGGGCATTTGTGAAAACAGCTATTTTTCCCAGTCTTTGCAGGTTGATGAGGATTTAGGAATAAGGTAGGTATGCTCTGAGCTTTCTTATCAACCCAAACTGAAAGGTTATGGTCTTTCCTGTTTTTTCTGAGCATGTAATGTTTCTTGGGCCTGTGAGATTTTCTTAATATCCTGTATATGTAGCTGCTTTTGAATATTTTAATTTACAAAGATTCTCCCTCTGCTTCTTTTTGCAATCTCAGGTTGTATGTTGTGTGGCTTTGCCCCTAATTTTCTGTGCCCGGTGTCTGCGTCTCTAGTCTCCCTGCAGTCTCCCTGCAGCTTTCATGATCAGTGCCAGTTAATTTCCTCCCACTGAAGTCTGCTTTAGGTGAGACACATACCAGTTCTTTAGTCAGCCCCTAGACAAATCAGAATGTTGCAGATAAGGTCTAGTCTATTCTCTGTGGTTCAAGGAAGGGAATTGGGATCTGGCTGCCACATTGCCCAGACCAAAACTGCTTCCCACTGGGGAAGGGAGTGGGGAAAGGCAGGTAAAAATGCCTCGAAATTTCCTGCTGTTTTGATTGTGACTTTTTCTTGGTTGGGTGTTTGCTTGGTTGATGTAGACCTTTGACTGTTTTTCAGAGCTCTTGTAGGTATTTTAGTTAGCTTCTGGTTGTTCTTGGATGTTTTATGGTTGGGAGGGTGGGGAGATAAGGGCTTTGAGCTTTTTAGTCTGTAATTTTGCTTCTTATCATTGTTTTAAGGGAAGATTTTATTTTCCTTTGAGCATGGGAAATTTTTGAGCATGTTTGCAGTAAGTGTACTGAGTGATTAATGGTTCAAGAGAAATGATAAAAGATCCTGGATGCGATGACATTAAAAACACAGAAAATGTAGCTTTGGAAAGTGTCAATGAAAAAGAGAAAGAGGCCAGGATGGATGAAGAATATTTGAGTTAGAGAAGTTAAAGATTTAAATTTTCACAGAAGTAAAATTAAGTTTATTCAGAAGTGGGAGAGATTAGAAGGTTTGGAAGTATTTGTGGAATATGTGTTTTGGGAAATGTGATATGGCCATCAGCAGTTATATGATTTAATTTATGAGGCAATATGTGTGTTTTTGAGTATCTTTAGTGGGGCATACATATTTTAAGTGCATTGATATTTTGTTATGACTTACGATTTTGGTTTTACAATTTATAATTTGGTTTTATCTCTATAATACTATGTAATATTTATATTTAAATATATGTACTTATGATTTGGGTTTTTTCTATATAAGAAATGTATATAGCTTGGGGCCCTGGGTGGCTCAGTTGGTTAAGTGCTCAACTCTTGGTTTTGGCTCAGCTCATGATCTCATGGGGTCATGAGATTGAGCCCCACATCAGGCTCCATCAAAGCTCTGCACTCATCGGGGAGTCTGCTTTAAGGTTCTCTCTCTGCCCCTCCCTCCACCTGCAATCTCTTGCTCTCTTTCTCTCTAAATAAATCTTTTTAAAAAAAATGTATGTTGCTTTAAAACATCATACATCTTCTTAAAACATAATGAAAAAGTATCAGGGTCTTACTCAGCTCCCATTTCCCATTCCCCAGAGGTAATTACTTTCAGTCTTTTGGCTGTTCTTTTCTTTTCTTTTTTTTTTAATTGTTCTTTTCTTTTTATCCATATTTCCCATGTTATTTGCATATTCTATTTTCTTGACCTTTTTTCAGTTTTATGTAGTATTTGTTAGCTCCCTGCCTATAGTTAAAGACTAGCATTTAAATCATTTACATGTCCTTCTTTCGGTCTCTGCTCCCCAAACTTTTTAATATTTATTATAATTTTTGTTAAATCAGTGTTCATGTTTACATGTAATTCCATTTCCATTCTTGTATAGCTTTTCATTTGAAGTTAACTGCTTTTTATTTGTTTGTTGTGTAATGACGTGGCTGTTCACTCATACACTTTGATTTCATTCTTAGAGGTCTCTGTACTAGAGTTCTTCACAGGCTTGCTTTGATTTGGACTAGCTTCCATCTTGAAAAAAGGACAGCTATCTTCCTGGTATCTTCCTTTACCATTATACCACGTCTTTATCTCCTATTTATTCTCTGTTCGTTGGTTCCCATGGCATCTTCTTTTAGGTCTTACTCATTTTGTTGGGGTATATAGCCTTTAGTAACTTTCTGGGAAGGTGTGTAGGAGATATATTTTTTAAAATTTTGCATGTCTGAAAATATTTTTTATACTCTTTCTGTAACCAGACTGTGATAATTCTATGTTTTAAGCAATTTTTCCTTCAGAAGTTTGAAGATATTATCTTGTTACTTTCTGTCTTGTATATTGCTTTTGCAAAAGCTGATGCCATTCTTGTTTCTGTGTATGTAACTTGTTTTGTTTTTGGTTTTTTTTTAGAAGCTCTAGGTTTCTGTCTTTATTCCCCATGATCTGAAATGCCACATTGATATACCTTGTTGTGTATCTTTTAAAATTTGTTTATTGGGTTCTTCCAGTGTGGAGATGCATGTCCTGCAGTTCTGGAAAATTTTTATTTCTTTAATAATTTCCTTCTCCTGTTATTCATCTCTTTCTTACAAGTTTTGAAGTGATTTCTTTTTATCTTTGGAATCGTGGATTTTTTTTTTTTTTTAAAGATTTATTTATTTATTTATTTGAGAGAGAGAATGAGAGAGAGCAAGCACATGAGAGGGGGGAGGGTCAGAGGGAGAAGC